>NW_025336221.1:2554683-3053749 GCF_004798865.1 Varanus komodoensis | reverse complement strand
GCGGCACACTGCCGCCTCAGTGCCCCTCAGCAGGGAGTCCCCAACAAAAATCACCTGTCGCCGTACCTTCCCGGTGCTGGTGGGCGGCCCTGCCCTGACCCTCGCCTCTCCTGCAGTGGCCCCCTTTCCACCTGACATCCCAAGCTGGGGGTCCTGCTGGTCCCCCGAGGCCTCACCAGCCCCAGCCTCCCCAAGTGAAGAGAATCTGTTTCCCAGCTCCAGATTGGTGCCAAGAGAAGGAGGAGGCCGTGCTGGCCTCCTCCCTCTGTGGGTGACATACCTCCATGATACAAATGTTCCTTTAGATAACCAGGTCCCAAGCCGTTAAGGGCTTTATAGGTCATAACCAACATTTATACAGACAAGTCAAAAGAGAAAGTGGTTCTAGAGGATGGGAAGTTCAAGAATCCATCAAACAGTATAGGAAAACTGATTCCCCACTCATCATGACCTTGCAAAATAACTCAGTAAATGAAACCACACATAGTTCAACTGGTTTTTAATAATTTTAAAAGAAATAATATATGCTGTTTTCTATGCCTCTCGGGTGCATGCCATACTTTCATTATAGAGTCATAGATTCATAGAGTGGCTGGGTCAGAAGGGGCCAAGAAGGTCATTGAGTCCAATCCCCTGCTAGTGCAGGATGCCAGTTACACCATCCCAGTCAGATAAGTGTCTAATTGCTTCTTGAATGTATCTAGTATGGAAGAGCACACACCCATTTTCGGCAGCTGGTTCCACTGTTGTACCACTCTCACAGCCAGGAAATTCTTCCTTGGGTCTACCCTGCACCCAGTCAGTAAAAACATGACCAGGAGCTGACTGTGGCTCAGATCATGAGCTTCTTGTTGCAACATTCTAGCTTAAATTGAAGAAAGTAGGGAAAAGCACTAGGCCACTCAGGTATGACCTAAATCATATCCCTGATGAATATACAGTAGAGGTGACAAATAGATTTAAGCAATTAGATCTGATAGACAGAGTGCCTGAAGAACTATGGACAGAGGTTCGCAACATTGTTCAAGAGGTAGCAACTTAAAACCATCCCAAAGAAAAAGAAATGCAAGAAAGCAAAATGGCTGTCAGAGGAAGCTTTGCAAATAGCGGGGCTAGATGAATCACCAGTTGGAATTAAGATTGCTGGGAGAAATATCAAGAACCTCAGATATGCAGATGATACCACTATCGTGGCAGAAAGTGAAGAAACTAAAGAAACTAAACTAAAGAAACTAAAGAGCCTCTTGATGCGGGTGAAGGAGGAGAGCGCAAAAGTTGGCTTGAGACTCAACATTAAGAAAACTATGATCATGGCATCCGGTCCTCTCACTTCCTGGCAAACAGATGGGGAAGAAATGGAGGTAGTGAGACAGATTTTATTTTCCTGGGCTCCAGGATCACCGCAGACGGGGACTGCAGCCAAGAAATCAGAAGACGCTTGCTCCTGGGGAGGAAAGCTATGGCAAATCTAGATAGCATACTAAAAAGCAGAGACATCACCCTGCCAACAAAAGTGCATATAGTCAAGGCTATGGTTTTCCCAGTTGCAATGTATGGCTGTGAAAGTTGGACCGTAAGGAAGGCTGAGTGCCAAAGAATTGATGCCTTTGAATTGTGGAGCTGGCAGAGACTCCTGCGAATCCCTTGGACAGCAAGGCAATCAAACCGGTCAGTCCTAGAGGAGATTAACCCTGACTGCTCTTTAGAAGGTCACATCCTGAAGATGAAACTCAAATACTTTGGCCACCTAATGAGAAGGAAGGACTCCCTGGAGAGGAGCCTAATGCTGGGAACAATAGATGGCAAAAGAAGAAGGGGACGGCAGAGGATGAGGTGGCCGGATGGAGTCACTGAACCAGTTGGTGTGAGCTTGAGTGGACTCCGGGGTATGGTGGGGGACAGGAAGGCCTGGAGGAATGTTGTCCATGGGGTTGCGATAGGTCGGACATGACTTTGCGACTAACAACAACAGCACCCTGCACCCAGTGTACTGGTGTTTAAGTTCATTGTTCCATGTCCTATAATCTGGGATGACTGAGAAAAGGTATCTTCCTTCTTTTCTGCGATCACCCTTGAGGTACCTTTAGAGTGCTATCATGTCACCTTGTAGTCTTCTTCTCAGCCTCTCATCATAAGGCTTATTTTCCAGGCACTGTGTCATCTTTGCTGCCCTCCTCTGAGCCCTCTCCAGATTATCAGCATCCTTTTTAAACCAGGGTGCCCAAAACTGAATGCTGTATTCCAGGTGAGGTCTGACTAATGCATAGTAGAAGGGAATTAGTACTTCTCTATCTCTGGAAGTGATACATCTATTTATGCATCCCAAAATAATGTTTGCCTTTTTTTGCAGCTGCATCACACTGCTGGCTCATATTTAGTTTGTTGTCTACAACTCCAAGGTCCCTTTCACTCTCAGTGCTGTTGAGCCAAATATTTCCCTTCTTGTATTGATGCAGCTGATGTATTTATTTTTGCCTAAGTGGAGAACTTGGCATTTGTCCCTGTTGAATGCCATTCTTTCCGCCCAGCATTCAAGCTTGTCTAGGTCTCCCTGGATCTTATTGTCTTCCAGGGTGTTAGCTATTCCACCCAGTTTAGTATCATCTGCAAATTTAATTATCTTTCATTGCATTTCCTCATCAAGATCATTAATAAAGATGTTGAAGAGTGCTGGTCCCAGGACTGAGCTCTGCAGTACTAAAGCAGCCCTGAAATCACAGGCAAAGTGTTGGGTGTCACTCCCACTGATTTCACTGGCTTTTTAGATAACAGTTTTATATATATATATATGCTGCAAAACTTGAATATTCACATAGTTTCAGAAAACTCATGGAACTGCAAACAGAAGAAACCTACACAACTGTTTAAACAGGGAGCAAAACTCCATTGGTCCAGCCACAAGTTCTACTAGGCCTTCCGACCAGGTGCTTCGACAAGTAAATTACTAGTGCGCCTCCCCACGTGCGCTACCTTACCAGATAAGGTGAAAAACTACATTTCCCTGCATGCACTTCTGCAACTGAAGGGGGGAATATCCTTCCCCTGATGCATTCTGGGAAACTAACGGATGTTGAGTTAAAATTATTTCATTGAAAATAATCCTTCCGCAGAGAAGGAGAAGGCATATAATCCCATTCATTAAAAGCCCAGAAAGCGGAGTTGGTAGACTAACTCGGACTCAGTTCTTGCTTTTTCCTCCTCCAGTGCTTGGAGAACAACCAAACTGCAGAAAATTTCCCTTTTCTTTGACAAACCTTTTTAAGAGTCGGCGGAAATGAGGACAAAGGAATTCCGCCTGGCGGAGGGATAGCATATAAGGAGCGCAGGGAAGGAGGCGGGCTCTCTTTGGTCGCCTGGGCGTCAAGATGGTAGGTGGTGTACTCGCGATTTCGCGGGCCGGAGAGGGGCGAAGGGCCTGAAGGCAGCGCCATGAGGGACGGGCCGGGGGGATCTTGGGAATGGCATAGAAAGGAGAGAGAAGCTCTTTCCAGGTCAGGGTGACCGCGTCCCCTTCCGCTGCGTTTGGCGTGGTCGCGTCCGGAAATACCTGGGGGGGTTTGCAGCGGCAGTCCCCCTCTTTCCAGTTGGTCCCGTTCTCCCCCGCCCCGAGTTTGCTGAATGGGTCGTCCGCTCGGCATCCCGCGTGGGGCTCGAGCGGCGCTCGCGGTTTTGAGGCCTGTTCCACGTGCCTTGCTGCAGAAGGCGAATCGGAGTGGTGCAGGCGCTTTAAGTGCCTTCTCAAAATCCCCTAAGGGGGCTTATAAATCAGACAAATTAAATATGGAACTCACGGTGGAGCAATTCAGCTTTCAAGGCGGCCGAAAAAGCTGCTCGGGGAACCCGAGGAACTTGACAAGTACAAGTTAAGGTTGGGGCTGGTCAGTGTTTGGATGGATGTTCTGTGAACTCCCATCATGTACATTGGCTTGCTTTCCCTGATGAAGGAAAGGTAGTATTGACAGAAAAAGGAAATGAATGCAGTCAGTAAAATGAAAACAAACTGAGGGCATGTTATGAATGCTTGCATTTCATTTATGGAGACTGATGTTTCCTTTAAATACTGCAGTAGTCCCATTCTTAAAAGGCATCTTCACGATGTTTCCAAAAAGTAAAGCAACCCCCCCCACCTTATCAGAGATAAATTACTAAAAATGGAGACAGTAGGAGCATTTCATGATGGTAGAACAAATTTAAATGGTATAGAAATTGCACAACCTTGATCACGCCAAAGGTCCATCCAGTATGTGGATTCATAGCCTGACTGGCCAAATGCTTTGAGAAATTAGAGATGCTGTTTTACATTATTTCAAGGAAAGGGAACCACATTTAATACCAAACTAAAATGAGATTTTAATTATTGTGTGCTTGCAACCCATGCAGCTTATTTTGGAATGAACCATGCATCCTTTCTTGGCCCGTACAAGAGATCTCTGCTGCATCAGACCAGGGTCCATGTAATTGAGCAATTACAAATGGGGTATGAAAGCAACTGCAGCCCTGTTCCATTATTTATCCCCAGCACACATTTCCTCATAATACAGAGGTCTTAATCAACTTTCATAACCCCATCCCTCCCTAGAAGCTGTTTACATTGGTGACCCTCACTATGTTGTCCTGTAATGAATTGAAAGCCTGTGCTGTAGAAGCCCAGAAGCGGTGATGTGATGTAATTATGACACCTGGCTTTTGTTTGTCCTGATTATCCAAGGCGAAGGCTTGATCTTTATTTGCCATGTGAATTCAAGCAGTTCTGGGGAACCTGTGGTTGGTTTTCTTGCTATGAAGAATTTTATGCTTGTCTCCACATGACTATATAAATATGTGACCTCAGAAAAAGACTCATGGGTGGTATTTACGTATTAAACAATATTTTGCAAAGTTTGTTTTGGTCTTTAAGTACTTTGACATTATAATCTTTCGTTTCTAAACAGACAAAGAAGAGAAGGAATAACGGCCGGGCCAAGAAAGGCCGGGGCCATGTCCAGCCCATCCGGTGTACTAACTGTGCCCGATGTGTCCCCAAGGACAAAGCTATTAAGAAGTTTGTCATCCGAAACATTGTAGAAGCAGCAGCAGTCAGAGATATCTCTGAAGCAAGTGTCTTTGACTGTAAGTATCTTTTACCACTGTGCAATACTTTTAATTTTCCATTCTACAAGGAAGCAGTGCGTTTTTTGTAAAAAAGAAAAAAAGGGGGGGGGCTGGAACTCAGGTCGCCGCTAGCAGTAAGCACACACACCAAATCCCAAGCCTGTCAGATAACAGATACCAGACACAATAGCAGTCTGCAGGCACTGTGTTCATTATGTTTGCTGCTGATCTGCTATGCTCTCAAAATCACTTTAAAATCCATTGAAAAAAAGGTGCCAAACCCGGTGCGTTCTATGACAAAAAAAGACCTGGAGGACAGCAAATGAAAACTGGAAAAGGAGGCATTACAGTGGGAGGTAATAGCTCCCTTAATGTCTGAGATGGGTGGAATGAAGACTGGTTTCATCTTTTGAACTTGACCCTCTTCCCAGAGCAGAGCTCGGCAGCCTGGCCATTCTGTTCAGCATTGTTAATGACCTGTATTGTGCAGCTGGCTTAAAAGAAAAGTTTTTACATAAACACCACAATCCCAATCTCACTGGCTATATTATTTTGTGTAATTTGTATGTGTCTTAAGCTTTGCTAATTCAGCATCCAGAAATGCAGAGGGGGAAGGGTGGGCATATAAGGGTAAACCAGATGAGAGGCAAGCCTTATGTTTGCTTGAAAAGTTTTGTATATAGAAATTAAAATATATTTCATAGTTGTTTAAAAATTAGAAATCTATGCTTGGAAATCTGTAGATATTGTGATCTGAAATTCTTTCCTTGTTGAGGCACCTTACTCCTGAAGATACTAAAGGAAGGATCTTCGTGAGGAAAAGAATATTGGATCCCCTTGTCACTAAAGAATTTGTAATTATGTTGGATATTCAGTCCCTTGTGCCAGAACAACAGAACCTTGCCTATGGAGCAGTATAAAAATGAAATATGTACATATTCCGCTTCCTTTGGAAACCTTAGTAAATCACAGGAGATTACCTCCTTTCTCCCATTAGGAAACTTGGGAACATTGCCCTTGGTGCTGCAGGACTGAGATTTTGCCTTACTAGCAGGACCTTCTCACACTTGTTCTTCTTCCTAGCATATGTGCTGCCCAAGCTCTATGTGAAGCTTCACTATTGTGTTAGCTGTGCCATCCACAGCAAGGTGGTGAGAAATCGCTCTCGTGAAGCCCGGAAGGACCGTACCCCTCCACCCAGGTTCAGGCCTGCAGTAAGTATCCATGTGATTGTGCTGAATATAGATTACTATAGTTTACCAGAAAACTCCTAATGGTGGAGCACTGTGTGCACTGGAATCCCTTTTTGTGCTTTTACATGGAATCGTATCCCTTGACTGTGACTATATAAGCAAATCTTCTGAGTGCAAAAATGGAAGATTTGTCTTTCTGAGGTATTCCTTCCTAGAAAGAGAAAGAATTGAGTTGCTGTACTTCTGTTTGTTCATGTTCTTAATCCCCCCTTCCCCCCAGTATAATGTGTTATTCCATTGATCCTTGTTTTAGATTTTTCATGACTTGGGGGGTGGGTACTGCAGAAGGATTCTCACACACTCAGTATTAAGCACCTAAAAACAGACTTGAGCACCTTCGTGAACCTGGTAGAGGCTTCCCACATCCATTGTCCCAGGAGGCAACTGAATTGTTTATACAGAGTCCTCACTATGCTTTCTGGAGTGACCAGTCCCTTTCCTTACTGTGTACCTGGTCCTGGAGTTCAAGATTACTCCATGGGGCAGAGCTAGCTCTAGACTACCTCTTTCTTGACAGTGCTCAGTTGCTACAACATGTCTGTATTGAGCTTGCTCTAGGATGGCAATTGAGTATTTAAGAGCTGTTGTCTTTAGTAACAAAAAGGGACAAATTTCATCTGATGCATACTTTCTTTTTTCCAGGGTGCTGCACCAAGACCACCCCCTAAGCCTATGTAAGGAGATGGTTTGAATGATGCCAGTTTCTACTGTTGACCTCAATAAATGGATTTAAGAATGGTCTGCTTATATGATTGGTCTGCAGCATTGTTGTTGGTGTCAAAAATTTCCTCCACCATGCTGCCCCAGAACCTTCCAGAGGTCCCTTGAAAGTTCGAAAACAGGTGGGAGGCTGGACATGGGAGGGGGATCTGTTCCACTGGTATATGCGGTTCCCCTGCTAGGATTTTACCGCTAGATTCTGTCAGTGGGAGATAATTGTATGGTTGCAAAAGGTGTGCTTTGATTGCAGAATATGGTTTACTACAAACACGTACACTAGTGCCTCAAATTGTGGCAGACAGCAAGGTTGAGATTGGCTCCTCTGTTCTGTGATGTGCTCTCTGATGCCTGCGTGCGACCTGGGAGCTGCTTCTGGATGTAGGTGGCACCAGGAAGGGAGTGTGCTGTATTTTTGGAGCCAGGAGATTTCCTTTGCAAGACCAGCTTGCCTTGCAGAATCCACAGGTGAACCTTGTCTGTCTTGCGTTCTTCTTAAAGTGCAGCTTGAATATGCTTGGCCACATCTGACACATTATCTGAAGCAGTCATTTTTTTGTCACTCCTTAGATGAGCAGATCCTCTTGAATACTCTAAATACAATGAAAAGAGTACGTGCTTGGCATTCTGAGGGCCTAACAGGACCATCTATGACCATCAGCAGAGTGAATCTGGGGAAAACTCCCACCAATATCTGGTGACACTTGCTACATAGTGTGTCTGTTTAAATGGGTATATTTTCCATTTTGGAGACAATAGCTCCTTCAGTGAACTATTCATGAGGTGGTTCCTATCACTAGCCAATATTTGCCTTCCTGTGGGGCTATTTTGGCAGGAATATTAAACATTACTGGAGATGTTTTGGACATTTTTTTAAAGTGTCCTTTGAGCTAATAAGAGCCTACTTGAAATACTTAGGATGAAATTAAACATTACAAAACTAGAACTAGCAAACAAATTGACAAATTATGTAAGTGTAAGAGGAAGCAAAAAACAATATTGATAGTGAAATGTCTTTTTTGCCTTAATAGTTGCATTCAGTCAAAAGTGCCACAAGCCACTTTGCTGGTTTTGCCCAGAGTAAAAGTAATAAGAGTCACAAAACCCTTCTGAAAAAAAAATCACCTTTGCCAGGTGCCTGAAAGCCTCCCCAAAGATGGAGTACAGTTAATGTCCCTGAGAAAAGAGTCTCATTTTTCTACTTAGTCTGGGTAATCATAATATTTCAGATGGAAGGGATGGAGTGGGCTCACAATATAGCCTCTGAGGAAGGTATGAATACGAGAAGGCCCTTGAGCTTTTCCAAACATAATGGTTAAATCCCTAAAAGGTTACAATCAGCCTTCTGAATTAGCTCTAGAAACCAACTTAGCGCCAGCAAAATGTCTTAAAATGGGTATCACATATACCTTGTCTCCAAGTTGATGTTTTGACAGTCCTGCTCTGGATGAGATTAAAGTTTTGAGAATTCAAAGGCAGCCAGTGTAGAGGGTGTTGATCTGGCTGCTGTTGTAGGCCTAACACCTTGATGGTGTTCATGGATATTTTTCCCTAGAGCACTTGAAGCTAGTAGCCACAGGGGGGCACCAGAGGACTTTCTAAAGCCCTTTGCCTAATTTTGCAATCTTGTTCAACTGCATCTACTTTCAAATAGACAAGGGTGATTATTTTTCATTGGTAAGATAAAAGCCCCCTTGTTTTCTAGCTGCCATGCATGGGAACAAATGGGGAGTCAAGCAAGTGGGGAGGAAGACAGGCGAAAAGAGGCAACAGTGCAACTCTGAGGGCAACGGTGCTGGTACTGCACATCCTCTGAGATCCAGGTCCATGTGGGAACAATGAAATACGTTCTCATGGCAAAATAGTGAAAACTTCCGAGAAGAACCTTCGTTTATATCTAACCTGAGATTTGCACAAGGCGAGGCATGGCTTGGCTTGGGTGTATTCTAGACCAAGAAACAACCGGTGATCGCAAATGGCTTTAAGCCAGCTCACTGGTAACAAAATACTTTCCTTCCCCTGCTGTCACCTTTTTCTGTGTGATTCATGCCCAGGGTGGGGTGGAGGGAAATCAGGTAAAAACTCAGCTATGCCTAAATGAAGATGACAGATGGGCACACTGAGTGAATGAATTTCTCATCCTGGGACCGCCTGGGCATGGAGATGACCTGGATTAGAACCACCTAGAAATTGCTCTAATCTGGGGACAGAATCTGGGCACTTCCCTGCTTCAAATCAAAGCAGAGTTGAAGTCACTCTTGTTTGGCATCCTGTTTACATGTTTGTTCCTTCTCCATAAGGAATGGCAGCTTGGAGGGGGTGGGGTGCACGTATTAAAGCAACGGCCTTTCATTTTCAGGAAGCCACTGAAGGCAACAAAGCATCTAATGGCCAAACAACAACTGATAACAGGGCATCTGTAATTTGGCAATCTTCCCCCTCCCAAATTGTGTCCCCCTGCCTGAACTTGCTCATCATTCTGTGACACTGTAGTTGGTTCTAGAAAGCTGCCTTAACTGTGATGCTTACATTTTCACAAATAGACTAACTTGGGTTCCTCAGACTTCTCCAAGGAATGTTGCAAATAATTTGATACGCTGCCTGAGAACTATAAAGTGCACAAATGGAGTGCATTTGTGGTGTGCGTGTTGAGTCACCCTGGCTAAGCTGGAAAGGTATGGGCCTACAGCTGGACGGGTGCCCACGTGTGGAAGTGGGGCAGGGGTTGGACTCAGTGGCCTTATAGGCCCTTTCCAACTGTACTACTGTTCTTTTGGATAAGCAGATCTGACCACAGGGCTGCCCTGTGCAGCGTCTCAACATGATCTGGTGAATGCTATTTCCTGCAGCTAAGAGGCACTGGCCAGCAAGCTTCCACAAGCCCCTTCTGACATGCCTCTGATCTCATTTCCTCCCACTCCTCTTCTGACTGTGTCCATTGTTCGGGGCGCCCACTCCTGAATCTCTGCCATCATCTCTCTCGGTGTCGTGTGTTGTGGCAGAATGACCTTGGCCATGATGGTACTTTCCAGGCACTGCTCTCCCACCAAAGATCCCGCAGTGCCACTGTGGTGACACAGTCTCTGCCTTCTGCCAGGATGCCATGGCTCAGAGACGTGTGGGTGCCAGTGACAATGGCAAGTTGTTCCAAGGTGGAAGGTGAAGTGGGGGCTTTTCTGAAGGGAGGGTGGAGGGTCTGCAGTCTTCTTAACAGAAGAACTTGCTTCCTGTTCTGTGACCCAGTCTAATTCCAGGCTCACCTTGAACTTCGCCTGGGAAAGAATACTACATTTATACCCCGCCTTCATTCATTCATTCATTCATTCATTCATTCATTCATTCATTCATTCATTCAGAACATTTCTATGCCGCCCCATTCTCAAAAAGCCTCGAGGCGGCTTACAAAATTGTTAGGAACCCAGGGTGGTTCACGTAGGTTCATTTTCTCCTCGCAACAACAACCCTGTGAGTAGGTTAGGCTGAGAGTGAATGACTGGCCCAAAGTCACCCAGTGAGCTTCATGGCCAAGTGAGGATTGGAACTCAGTTCTCTGGGGTCCCCACTCCAACACTCACACCAGGACACTACAGTGGCTCTCAGGGCAATTAGCAAACAGTGCTGGCCTTTCCGTAGTAGGATGATGATGATAAGATGTGCTAGTTACCTGTCATGGGCCTAGCTGCTACCTTTTGTATCGACTGAACCTTTGAGGCATTCTTCCAGGACATTCTTCCAAAGCAGACCGAATCCCACTCTGAGCTGGACATTCTGTTGCTTAACAGCACTTCTGTCTTTTCTGAGTTTAATCTCAGCTTGTGCGCCTGTATCCTGCTTGTTGTCAAACCCAGGCAGCACTCGAGGTTGTTGACAGTGTCCTTGGAGCCAGGTAGAAAAGAGCAGTAGGGCTGTATGTCATCAACATACTGATGGTGTATCACCCAAGGGCTGGGGTGAACTCTTCCAGTGGTTTCACAGAGATGCTCTCCTGTGGGACACCAGAGACCCAAGAGTGCCGTGACAAATAGTAGTCCCCCAGCACCACCTTCTGGACATGTCCCAAGAGGAGGGGCTGGAAACACTGCACGTCAGTGCCCCAAGGGGCTGCCATACTTCACCAGGTGGTCCAGAAGATCACATGGCCAAGGTTGATCCATGGTTAGCAAGAGGACAACAACTAGTAGGACTGCCCTTTCCTGAGTCAGTTCTGGGTTCATCCACTAAGGTGACCAAAACAATCTCAGTCCCATGTCCCAGGCCAAAACCCAGTTGAAATAGGTCCAGCTAAAGCACTGTCAGTCAAACGTTAAAGGACAAAGCTGAAAACTATGGAGCTTAAAGATACTTCCAGTCCAGCACTTGTGCTTCATAGCTTGGTCCTGCTCGAAGAAAATCCTGGATGGAAGACTTCCTAGAAGCTCTGTGCCCATTACATCCTCAAGGACAGTCATTTCAGTAGAGAAAAGATAGTGTGTGGCCCTCCTTTGCACGCACACATCATCCCTTCCTTTCTTGGATGGCTTCTTATGCTGTCTGGATGTGTTGGACCACAATGCCCATCATTTGCAGTCTGCATGGCCATTGGGGATGGCATGAGCTGTGCCCCAACGTATTTAGAAGGCATCAGCCAGTGGAAGCCTGGTTTTGAGAGGGACAAAGTTGAAGGGGAATACCCAGGCATTACAAGACAAAGATACGCATTGTGGAGCCTTAGCCAAAAACCCAGAAATAAACTAGTGACCCTCTCCATCATAGGCTATCTGATCATCGCCAGAGCACTATATGCAAAATGGAGCTGTTCTCCAGGAACTTCCTCAGCAACTGCATCGCGCTCAAAGCGGTGGCATGGCTGATCTTGGACAAAGCAAGCATTCGGAAGCTTGCAGATGCACCGTGCTGGTTTCCTTCCTTCTGGGTTCTGCTCTGACATTGCATTACCAACATCTGCATGCATGGTGAGGACCAAGGGAACTTGCATGCTTATCTTAAAAAAGACAGCACCTTGTCCTAAAAGTTGTTCAAAGGAGAAGGAACATTGGTACAAAAAGAATGCATGAAGTCACATGCCCAGGCACTGAAAAGGAGAGGCTGCTTGGAAATGGAAAACGTGTTGTCAATGCCGGTTTTCTTGTTGTGCATGGAAAGACCTTGGGCAAGACGGGTCCAAAGGAAAAGGGGTCTCTGAGACCACATCTGACTAGAACAGAGCTGCCTTCCTTGTGCACAGAGATGTCATATGCAGCAACATTTAGTGGCCTAGCTTTGCATAATACTCTCCTCTCTCAAAAAGTACTGTCCATGCCAGCTTTCCTCAGTCTGATGCCTTCCAGAAGTTTGGGACGACAAACTTTGCAGCTGACCGTTGGCCATGCTGGCCTGGCCTAACCAGAATTGTCATCCAGAACATCTGGAGGGCCTCTTAATGCAAAAGGGACAAGGAGGTAAACCTTGGAAATCAGAAGAGGCATATTTTGGTAGTTTCACTGTCCAGAGACGGCCTGTTCCTTGGTGACAGCTAAAACCCCTTGGGTAGTGAAGAATAATTACAGCACAATTTCATAAGTGTGGCTTCGAGTTTGTGATGTAGTGCAATACAGAGATGTGCCCCAACCCTTTCTGTAGTGTAGGTGCTGAGAATTAACATTGAATCTTCTTGCATGGTGAGTGCTACTCTGTTTTCACACTTTTGGATGCTCACATACTGAGCATTTACCTGGCTACACATTGTGACCTCTCAGAAATAGGTGGCATCAGGGCAAAGCACACACATCCTGTCCCACTTCTGGAGATTACCAAACTTGTAATATAATATAAAGAAAAACCAGTTCTGTTAACCTTTTAAGTGGTTATTCAGTGCATTGGGAGAGCAGCAATAGTTCTTACGTGGAAGGGCAAGTCCTGGTGCTAAATGGATATTTGTCTGGTGTAGATGTGTGTGAATCACACCTGCCCACGGCAGTCTGGAGCCAGGACTCTGTCTCAGCCCTACTTGTTCATGTCATGACTCTAATGGAGGAGCTCCTTTGCAAGACCAGTTTGCCTTGCAAAACCCAAGGACGGATCTTGCTTCCTATGTGGCTTTCTTTGGCTTGTCATCCAGCTTCAGTGTGCCTGACCATATCTGACATGTTGTCCAGGGCAGAAAGTCAATCTGTCTGGGATAGCTAATACCCTAGAAGACAGAAACCAAATTCAAAGTGCTCTTGATAGGTTGCATTGCTGGGCTGAAAACAACAATGAAATTTAGTAGAGACAAAAGCCAAGATCTGCATCTAGGAAAAATACTTGGCTCAAAAAGATTGCAAGTGAGAAGGATCTTGGAATTGTAGATCACAAGCCTAATATGAGCCAACAATGTGATGCAGCTGCAAGAAAGGCTGCAGGAATAGAAGTATTGTTTCCAAATCATGTGAAGTGCTAGTTCCCCTCTACTCAGCACTGGTTAGGCCTCAGCTGGAGGACTGTGTCCATTTCTGGGCATCCCAGTTTAAGAAAGATGCAGACATGCTGGAGAGGGTCTCGGGGCGGGGGGGGGGGGGGGGGGGGAAAAAAAGGAAAACAAAAAGACTGGAAGCCAAGCCCTGTGAGGGAAAGATGGAAAGACCTGGGCATGTTTAGCCTGGAGAAGAGAAGACGGAGGGGAGATGAGATGGCATTCTTCAAGAACTTGAAAGGATGTCAAAGAGGAATGCCAGGGTCTCTTCTCAGTCATCCCAGAGTGCAGGACATGGAACAATGGACTCGAGTTACAGAAAGCCAGATTCCGGCTGAACACCAGGAAGGACTTTCTGACCGTTGGAGCAGTATGACAATTTAACCAATGACCTGGGGAGGTCATGGACTCTCCACCACTAGGTCCATTCACGATGCAGCAGGACACCCTTTTGAGAGGGATAGTTTAAGTTGGGGTCCTGCTTGGGGAGGAGGCTGGACCTGATGGCCTTCTTGGGCCCTGTTATTTATTCTACTCTTCCATGATTCTATGAGTCTTGTCACTCTTGTGCAAGCAGCTCTGTAAATGCAGTGAAAAGTGTTCAGCCTTTGGAGGTCCTAGCAGAACCTAGGTTTTATCAGTGACCATCAGCAAAGGTCTGAAATCCATATTACCAAAGCAAAAGATTTTATAAAAGGGTGCAAACTGTTGAGATCCATGTGGGTTGCCTCTAATATCACTGGTGATAGTTGCTGCATCGTATGTCAGTATTTGATATGCCTTTAGATTCCTTGTCCTCCTAAGCAATGGAGTGGGCTTTGTTCCGTTTTGTATTCTGACAGCCACAGCCTGAACCAGTTGCAGTTTTGGGGAGCTCTTCAAAGACTGCTACTGTACTGGCCAAGTTGATGTCCTCTAGGCGCCGTCAACCACAACTCCCAGCATTCCGAACCTTGCTGACTGAGGCTGATGGGAACTGAAGTCCAAAACATATGGTGGGCACCAACTTGGGGAAGACTGCAGTCATCTAGTATGGATGCCCCTATAAGGGTGCATTACCTTGAGGAGGTTTATGGGTTGTTGCTCTTTTTCTCCAGAGTACTTCCTATTAATGGGCACATGGGGGCGCAAGAGGGCAGCAACAGGTGCTCACCTCTCTGACAACCCTGCTCCAAGGTAGGATGATTACCTTTTATTAATAAGATTGTGTCCCCTTGTTTTCTAACTGCTATGAACAAAAGGTCACAGCAAAATGGGAGGAAAAATGAGGAGAAAAGGAGCAATAGTAAAGCAGAGCATAAACTGCTTGAGGAAAAGAGGTACTGCACTTCCTAGCTTATCTGGGCCTTTCAATGGAGAAGCCATGTGGGAGCAATTAGCTGCTCTCCTGTGGCAAAATAATGAAAAATTTCAAAATGAACCCTTGTATCTATATACTGTACTAATTTGCTGTGACAGTTGCATGAGGTTTGTTTTGGTTGGATTCCTGACCAAAAACTGTCAGAGATCCTAATTACGTCAAAGAAAACCTTTTCCACTTTGATGCCACCTATTTCCTGTGTGATTCATCTCCTGGGTGAGGTGTAGGTAGGTCCTGAGTTAAAACTCAGCAATGCCTAAAAGAAGAGGTGGGGCAGGCCCAGTAAGTGGAGCAGAATTCTCCTCTTTGGTTCACTTGGGCACGACACTGATTAGACCTGCTTTAAAAGCAAGTTCTACCTGAAAGCTTCTCCAATCTTGGAGGAGATCCTGAGCAGTTAATAATTCTGGATGCAAGGCCAGCTGAACTGGCTTCCTGTTTTCCTTCCCTGACTAATAACAGTTCAGGGCTGGGACACTTTGGTTAGTGCTGGCCACTCTTGTGCCGTGATCTAAACTGAGGCTTAATTTAAGGCATGGCTGGGAGGTTGAGGGACCAAAACTTCAGAATCATATGATATGCGATTCTCCCTCAGCCCTCGGTGGGCAACATGTGGCCTTCCAGACTGTGTTGACTGCAACTCCCATCAGACCTTCACCATCAACTATGCTGGCAGGACTGATGGGAGTTGTAGTCCAACAACATCTGAGGGTTCTGTGTTTCCTGTGCCAACTTACGACACTCCCCTGCTTGGGTCGTGCTGATCTGTGCTCCCTGATTGCATTGTGTGGGGATTACGCATCCCCTTCATTGTGCCCACCTTTCAGAGCAGCACGTTGGGAGCCAGTCACAGGGCTGTGCTTCAGGTTTAGTTACAGGGCAGCAGATTCCTGGAAGCCAATGGGAAGCCGGCCCTGCAATTGCTAGGCACCTGCAAGTGCTGAGGATTTCCCTTCTAGAAAAGTGGGCATGAGGACTACAAAGTGTACGAATATTTCTGGACTGGATGGCTTAACTGTTCCATTTTGAAATCCCTGGCTGTGTGATCTTGAAGCATGAGGGCAGTGCAGCCGGCAAAGCAACAGCGTGGAGAGCTGGGCACCCAGCTGCCTGGCGCACCTTTCCCGCCACAGGTCTGGGGTCTCTGGTCCTTCCTTCCCCAGGGCTGCCCTGTGCAGCAACGCAGCGTTGGTCCAGTGAAAGCTCTTTCCGACTGCAACTGGCCAGCGAGCTTCCACGAACTCCCCTTCTGACACGCCTCTGATCTCATTTCCTCCCTCTCCTCTCCTGACTGTGTCCATTGTTCGGGGCGCCCACTCCTGAATCTCTGCCATCCTCTCCCTCTGTCTCATGTGCTGTGGCGAAATGACCTCTGCCATGGTGGTACTTCCCATGCGCTGCTCTCCCGCCACAAATCCTGCGATGCCACTGCCATGACGTGCAGTTGTGTATCTCTGCCAGGATGCTGCGGCTCCGATGGGCCATGGGTGCAGGGGGGAGCTAGAGACCTTCCTCCTGCTCCCAGTCTGTATGCTATGGGGGGAAAGTGCCTGGTGCTGTAGCAATATGCTGGTGTTTGGCTTTCTGAGTCCTGATGATGATCCCAAGAAGGAAGTTGATTCCATATGAATTGCAGGGCTTTACAGTGGAGTTCCTTGAACTTATGCTCAGTTGCCCTTGCATCTCTCTTAGTTTTAGCCTGAGATATTCAAGGAGGGGCACTGGTGCCTGATCAGGTGATCTGCCCTCTGCGTATGCCCAAGGGGCACCCAACCTGTTGGAGGGCAAAGTCCGAGCACAGCACACAGGTCAGCAGCTGCTGAACCCTTTCCCATACCAAGTTCTTGGAATGAGTGAGTTTGCCAGGTTGTGTGAAGGCTGACATTAAGAGTCTTCTGTACATTTGCAAGTAGGCAGAGCTGCTGCTGTGGAGCAAGTACCTTTCAGTGGCTCAGTCACTATTGTGTGTTCTTACTGTGCAAACCCTTCTCACGTCACCTCTAGCTTTGGGGAAGTACTGCCCAATTGCTGCTGCTTCTTAAACAGAAATACCCTTATTTTCCATTCTATAATCTGCTTTAATTTGCAAAACCTCCCTTCCCTATATTTTTAATCCACACAATAACATGCATTCTCTGGGCAGATTGCAAAAGCTAAAAGAATAAAATGAAAGTACTTTACAAGCTGTGATTTCAGCGAGTTTGTGACCTGCCTAAGATGTAAGGGGAGCCTTTTGACTAAACTGGGATTTGAATATGATTCTCTTGAACATAGCACTCCAGCCACTACAACTGGCAGATTTATGAAAGGGAAGGAGGAAAAAAGAGCATTTACTAACAAATAGGATTAGCTATTGCAGCTTGGGGTGAAGGCGCAGAAGAAAGACAGCCTAACTTCTGTGAGTGAAACCCTCATTAATCTCTTGGTGCGAATGGATTTAGGGTCCACATGTTTTGATTCTATACAATAAGGACTAGAATCCTAGCTTTGTTTGTTTGCTTTTAAAACCTACTGTGGACTTCCTGCTGACAGCTGCAACAAGAAGCTCCTTTGTGCATCCATCAGTGCAATCTTATTAATGTACATCCAAACAAATTAAATGGAACTTACAGTCAGGTATGCATATTTAAAAAGTTACAGACTGAGGGTAACCAAGAGGGTATGAACTTTTATCTCTGATAAAGGCACTGCTCACAGTTAGAGCACACGTAAAGTTGCCCACATCACCCACCAGACAACACTGTCTTCATTTCTGGTCTGACTTCTGTCCCACTGATGCATCTCCTATGATTTCAGTACATGCACAGTCACATTCTGTTTTATAGCTCTTTGTGACGTGATGACAAATCATCTCTGACTTATGGCGACCCTATGAATGAAGGCCTCCAAAATGCCCTATCCAGACAGCCCTGCTCAGCTCTTGTAAGCCGAAGCTTGTGGAGTCCATTCGTCTTGTATTTGGGCTTCCCTTTCTCCCCTTCCCTAGCAGGATCGTCTTCTCCAGGGAGCCTCGCCTTCCTGGGATGTGCCCACACTATGCCGGCCTCGATTTTGTCATGCTTACTTCTAGGGAAAGTTCTGGCTTGTTTTGGCCGAGGACCCACTTGTTCGCTTCTCTTTTGGTCCAGGGTGTCCACAAAGCTCTCCTCCAGGACCATGTTTTGGACACATCAATTTTCTTCCTGTCGTCTTTTTTTGCTGTTGGTTTTCACACCCATGCTTGTGACTGGTGTGCAGTGAAACATCCTTCCTCCTGATTATCATTTCCATTCCTTTCATTGCTGCCATTCCAAGTCTCGGTTTTCTTCAAATTTCTTGGCTACAGTCTCCCTCTGAGTTGATGACAACTATAGCTATTTTGCAGTTGTGCTGTCTCTCTTCCCCTGTAAGGCAGACCCATGCAATGTGGGTGTGAGAGTGATGGACTGGGGACCTGGGAGATTTGGGTTCCAGCCTCCACTCAGCCATGAAGTTCAGTGTGTGGCTTTGGGCCAGCCACTCATTCTCAGTCTAACCTACCTCATAGGGTTGTTGTTCTGGGGATAAAATAGAGTGCAGGAAGTAAACTGCCTTGAGTTCCTCTCAACTGCCTTGAGTTCCTCTCAAGAGGAAAAAAGGTGGGATATAAATACAATCTAATGATAGTTGTACGTTGACTCTACTTTATCTGTGGCATTAAACAAATGGGGAGGGAAGAGTAATATGCTTTTAAAATTTCTTTAAAGTCAGCTGGCCTTCCTTGAAGAACAGGATGGCACTGGTCCTCTGCAAGGGGAAAGGGGCTCCTCTTGGAATGTCTTTTTTAAAGCCAGAGGTGGAGGGTACCAGGTAAAGCAAGGGGTGCCTAGATCACATTGTGTGTGTGTGTAGGGGGGAGGATTAACCCTTAGCAAAATCAGGCCAGGGGATGAGCCTCATCTGTGGCTGCGGGTGTGTCCTTGCCTTGTTGGGGCTTTTGGTGGCCGGAGCTGCACACTTCTAGCAGCGACACCTGCCCGAGCAGCAGAACGCATCGTGTAAGCAAGGGCTGCGGGTGGGGGCAATCCATCGGTCTGTTATTTATTTGTAAAGGTCTTCCAGCCTAATCCGTGGATTACAGAGATGCACCGTATATATGCATTACTGTGTGCCTTTCATGCGTGTGAAAGTGAGTAGGGGGCGTGTGGGACGTCCTTGCTCGAGATGAGGAGGCAGAGAGGATCCGGGGGCAGCGCTGCTCCCGCCCCCCATCCCAAGCTCTCTCGGAAGAAACAAATCCCCGCTCTGTCCGGGAACTACTTTGGTATCGTTTGATTGGTCGAGGCTGCGCCCCGCTCTGGCCAATGAGGAGCGACTTCAGTTTCCCCTTGAATGAAGTGTGTGTAATTTGCGAGTTGTTGTGTGTAAGTGAAACTGATCAAAGCGCCACGGCTGGTGTTCTTGGCTGTAAGGGGAAACTTGCCACATTAGGACTGAAAGAGGCGGCGGCGGCGGCGGCCGATCAAGCAAAGACTCTGCAGAGAGAGATTGGCGGGCAGGAAACTTTTTAGCCACAATCAGGTGGCTTCTATCTATCAACCTCTTCTCCATCCCGAAGCAGAATGCTATAGCCTGAAAGACGCCGCCGCCGCCGCATGCCAGAGGAAAAGGAGGAAGGGGGAGAGAGGGAAAGCAGCTCACAGCAAGTAAAATAACAATTGAGACCTTTCAACAATGAAGAGTAACCAGCTCCGAAGGTTTTTGCCTTGGCTGGTTTGTCTCCTGTGGAGCCTGCAGTCTGCCGCTTCTCAAGCAGGTAACTGATCCAACCTGAAGTCTAAAGGTTTTTATCTGCGCCTCCTTGTTAGCAGCGGACTCGCGAGGAGAAACCGCCGCTTGCAATAACACAATCGAGTGTCTATTTAGCCCCAAACACAACCTTAAACGGCGGGCGTGTTTTCCAGGATGATACTCCGTTCTTTTCGCGTTGCCTTGAAAACGCAGCCCCAGCGCTGTCGGGCGGGCTTTCTCGTTTTTGCGCCGTGGGGAGGGGAACCGTGTGATAGTTTCGCACCGTGCGCGACGCCTGTGAACCTGCGCCGCCGCCGAGCGGCAAAACTTGTTTGTCTCCCCGGCTTTCTCGCTCTCCCCCTCCCCTCCCCCTTTAAAGGGCACGGGCCTCGCGGAGAGCGCTCGTTTTCGGAATTTGCACGGCTCGGAGGCGCGCGGTCCCGGCCCGCTGGTCGTGGGGCTTGGGAGGAAAGGCGCGTAGGCGCGGGTGTGCTCCAAACCGCAGAGGGAGGGCAGAAACTTAAAGGCAAACTTTATGGAATCTGTAAAATGTAGTTTCTCCTGCTTTGTCGCTTGAGCTTGGGAAGGGTTGGGTGTTGGCGTCGATTCTGCGGAGAATGTGTGGCGATTGTCAGGGTCCCTGCCCTGGCGAAGAGAGAGAATCGAGGATCAGGACAGGCGGTGTCTTCCGAAGCTTTGAGTTAATCCTCCGGACGGGTTTCCAAATGCGAAGCGCATGTGAAGCAATGGGAATACAGGAGCGTCTTTGAGCATGTGCAGAAAGCGTTTCTCTCAACTGAATAGCCGTAACTCACCCTCGCATTCCTGGGGTTTGGCGACCACGGGATGGAAAGGTGTGCTTCCCAGGTGACCTTGTGGAGCTCTTGGTTGCTTTGCACTGAAGAACATATCACTGCATTACACAATAGTCATAAAAACAAGTCGTGCACTTCACATGCTCCTTCCCTGAAATTTTATTCAGAACTACAAGTGTTCTCTTGCCTGAAGACTGCTCCATGTATGAAGTTTTGACAGAGTCCACTTACAAGTGTAAATGTGTACCCCAGCTATGAACTATGCCACTTAAAAGCATGTGTTTTCAACACTGTGCTACGTTTATATATTTATAAATTCATATTTATATTCTGCTTTTTTCCTGCAAGGAAGTTGAGGCAGCTTACATAACCCTCCTCCAGCTCTCTCTCTCTTAGTCACAACAACCCTGTGAAGTAGAGTAGGCGGAGAGTCAGTGACCAGCTCAAGTTGCAATGGTGTGCAGAGAGAGACCTAGCCCCCTTCTGCCTAAACTTGCATGGGATCGCCTTCTGTATGCTTCCTGGCCAAGCACAGACTTCAACTCAAATCCCCCCAGGCCCAGTCTAACAATATTCTGGCCACTATAAATATGAGTACCAGTGTGTGTCCTGTATGTGTATATAGGATTCACATGCCAGAAATGCAAAGAAGCCATAAACTCAGCCATGGGAGCTTTTCCTCCTTCCCAGATCTCCAGGTAAAGCAACAACAGGTCCCCCACACGCTGCCTGCCATGCAGCTCTTAACTGCATGGACATCCTGCTCTTGGGGCAGATGTGCAGGCAGGAACACTGGGATGTTCTGGAGATCACCACTACCCTTGGAAAGTTCGGGTATGAACTCAAGATCGGGTTTGTTTTTTTGGATTAGCTGAGTCAGCGTAACTCCTTTCTCAAGGGTTGCCTCTCCAGGACACATACCCAGGATGACTTAACCCTCTTCACTTGCCTCTTAATGCCCTTTAATAACCCCGTCCCATTGGTGGTTTAAGCAGTGGCAAATGGGTGGATTTCTCCACTCTTTCAGTGCTGCTTTATGAGTCAAATGAGGGATTATTATCCATTGTAGCTACTGTGACTAAGAAGGCATCCTGCATTCCTGGGCAGCTGTGCGGGTCTACAGGCCAGCTCTCCTCTGCATTCCCATTTCTAGGCCATGGGTCTAGCCATCTACATTTCTCCCAGTGTCCCCAGCACTGCATCACTCCAGTGCATTGTGGAAAATTGAAATGGCTGGGAGGCCTAGTGTTATGACTGATCTGGCACACTTGTACTGCTGGAACTCCTCAGTGGTTCAACCCAAGATTTAGCAGGGATTCTAGTCCTTATTGTGTGTGGGACTGAGTGCATAGCTTGCCACTTCTGCTTTCAGTTAAGAATCCTGGAACTGTAGGGACAAACAGATCACATAAGGTGCATACTCATCCTTTCAGCTTTTAATCAGTGCAGGAACAATTACCCATGGTTTGTTGTTGGGTTAACTCATTAACCCATAAGCATACACAACCAGCACACACTGCTCATGTGCTCTGCTCACTCCTGCAATATCTGGGTTAATCTGCCCCAGAATGGTGAGTGTTATGGCCAAACTGGGCCAGTGATCAACCTGTGCCACCAATGGAACAGGAAGGAGAGGCATCCGATGGCTCTTTGCTCAGGACCCCTTCGAACCTTGAACTGGACTAGATGACTAAATTAGGGAATGGTAGCTACTTCAGATTAATTAGAAGAGCATTAAGGTGTGAACTTGTATATGTGGCATTCCAGTCACTAATAAGGATTAGAGTCTTTATTCCACCCATTTTGAAAGAACAGTAAAAAAACAAAACCAACAGCACACATACCTCTCTTACCAGTGTAAGTAAATGCATAACTAAGGGTACAAACAAAAGACTTCTGTTGAAACATGCCTAGAATTCCCAGCATCCCCCAGCCATCCATCCTGGCTGCAGAATTCTGGGAGTAGGAGGACTTATTTGTGTCTAAGCATGCCTAGGATTGGGCTCTAAATGTAGCTAAATGTCATGGTGGACGGAGAATCCAAGAAGGTAGTCATGTTGAGCATTTGATTGTTATAAAATTCTGAACCAGTAAGTTATTGCCCAAATGATTTCAGATACTCCTCTGTTAGAAATGCTCAGCCTGTCTTTTTGATATATTAAGAGGTTCTCTCTCTCTCTCTCTCTCTCTCTCTCTCTCTCTCTCTCTCTCTGTGTGTGTGTGTGTGTGTGGGGGGGGGGAATTATGGAGAAGAGGCTCCTACCCTGATGAAATTCTTCTCATGGTTTGGGGTGAGGGGGTTGGCAAGACTTCTCGTAATGGTTCCTCTGCAGAAGGGGGGGGGGAGAAAGGGGAGGCCCCCACCCTGCAGGGGACTGCTTTGATTGGAGATAATCCTTCTGTATCTACAGGGGAAAATTCTTCTGATCAGAGGTATGGATAACATGAAGTAGCTCTAAACTTATGCTGGGGTACAAGAACATGTAAACATGAGGTCCTTATTCATTTCACTGACTGAGGTCTCGTTCAAATTTTCACACAAGTAAGGAACTGGATCTGAGAATAGTAACCAACATCATTTTGGCAAGAAGGTTCCAAGTGTGAAGATTAAGCACCATAAAGGGAGAGGAGGGTGTGATTTGCAAAGGGCTAAGTCCACCACCCTATCTTGTTTTGCGGTTTCTTAAGCCAACAGACCTGGAAAAAGAGACACATTCCTTTAAATCGATGCTGTTCAAGAGTTTAGCTTCTCATTAGGCTCTGGTACTGAGGAACTTTTCACATACTGTATTTCTCCCTCGGCCACCTGTTGTAAAGCAAACACAGTTATTTTGGAGGATGGGGGGCAGAAAGAGCCATGGGTGTTCTTTTGTCTTAGGCCACAGGCATAAAGGCACATGAAAGGAAGCACTGCCTGCCAGCTTTTTCCTCAGTTGCTTGAGCCCTAGTTATCAAACTCTATCTTCTAGTTGCTAATATAGTTGAGTCTCAAGCCCTGTGCAACATGCATCATCCTTATGGCATTCCCTTTACTCCAGTTTGCCTGGAAGACAAGTTTCCTTGATGTTTCCTAGGGAATGTTTGAGGCAGGAATGAGAAAATTGGGCAGAGGCCTGGATGAGGCCACCATATGTCTAGAACTGCCCCAAGAGCACATTTAGGCAAGCTGCAGTGTGGTGGTCCCCAAGGCAGACGGTGGCGAGAAGGGAAGCTTGAGACAGAGCAGAGCTTCCTTGGCCAAGATGGTCTTGTCCTGTGGTCATACCAGCCCTGCTGTATCAGGCCGAAGGCACATCTGATCCAGCAACCTGTTTCTTGTAGCAGCTAACCTGGGGCCTTTGGAAGTCCACAAGCAGGACAAGAAGGCCATATCCAAGCCCAGGTGCTGCCACCCCAACAAGTGGGACTCGGAGGTTTACTGCTTCTGGACCTGCAACTCGTACAGAGACCTCTTTCACAAAGGAATGCGTTTTATCTCATTCAGAAGCCATCTAAAGCAGTGCTCGTTCACCCTTGCGTGGTGTGGCAGAGAAGCCCATGCATTTGTTTGACTCCAAATCAGGGGTGGGCAACCTCCGGCCTATGAGCCAAATCTGGCCCTCTGCAGTTCCCCCTGGCTGCACCCCTATTCTACTGATCACCACTTCTTTGGTGGTTTTTCAATGCCTGCCTGCCTTTCCTAGACTGTGAAGTGCTTCTCTTCAAGGTGACTTAGTGGCAGTAAGCTCAAATAGGCAGAAGTGTTTTGTTCCACCTGCTGCTGTTACGCAGCCCCAAGAGCTTCACCAGAACTGGCTTTGGCCCTCAGACTGAAGGAGGTTCCTCATGCTTGACTTCCTAAGTGTGGGGTTAGGGTTAGGGGTTCACCCTTGCTGATCTCAAGCTGCCAGGTGCAGAAGCTTACAGTCATCCTCTGCAAACTGGAAAGAGCAGTGTGAGGCATCTGCAGCTTCACATCCTTGTACCCTCCATTTCTGCCATGCAGCCTCTTTTTGCCCAGCCAACTGGGGCATTTTGGAGAGGGGGGGGAAGGGAACACCCCCTTCTGCCCCCCTCGTTCCTGACTTTGCAGGGTAGCCAATGCTGTGCTTTTTGTTCTGGCTGTCCGGGGGGCTGGTGGTTCTTCAATTCCCTGCTCCACAGCCTCTGACATCAGATCAGGAATCTAAACCACCCTAAGCTCCCCCCTCCCCCCCCCAACCCTGTCTAGGGGCCACAGGATTACTCCCTACAAGGATCCTGGAAAATAAAAAGAAAGCATGCAAGAGGCAAACATGCCACTGCTGGAGACCAAAAGCTTGGTGCTCCTTGCAAGGATAGGCCCAGGCATATGCAAGAGGAGAGCAGGCCAAGCAGAAAGAGGGGAAGAGGGGCAAGAGGAGACGGGAGCATCCCTGGTGCATCTCTTGCAGGGCTGGCCCTACCACTCCGTAGACTGAGGGGCTGCTTCTTGCCTCCGGGTCTGGTGGGCCTGCCTTGCAAAGGCAGCGTGTACGGAGTTGCTCCCTGCCTTTGCTTGGGATGGCTGCCATTGTGAGGGGAGGCGCTGGAGAGATCTTTTTGACTGGCCTTGGGCATGATGCACCCTGAGTTGCAGGGATGGGGAGCTCTGGCTGCTCTGGCTCAGGCAACCAAAGGCCTCGGCCTGTCCCTGGAGACCTGGCGTTCAGTCTGACTTCTCTGTGCTGTTGATGTGCTTTTCCCCACATCCAAACTGAAAGCTCAGAAGTGGCTTTTATCTTGGACTCTACTGCTATATGTTAGAACTGCACTCTGTAAGTGGGGTGGGGGACCCTTTGAAAAAGAGGAGGAATAGAGAAGCAGGAAACACAGACTTGCATTTTGTGACTACTTATGCATTGCCACGAATGAGGACAGGAATTTGCATAAAAACTGCATATGAAATATGCAGCAATAATACTTCAATATAAATAGAAGTACGCTTCTTCTTACCATAGTAGGGAAGACAATGAAGTTGTCCATCTACAATTAGCAGCCAAAGAGGAAGCTTAGGGGGTACGCACATGTCAGCCAGCTTGTGCTTTGCTCAGCCTGTTGTCCGGCTGTTACCTGCTGATGGGAGTTGCTAGGCTTCTGCTCTACCTTCTTATGGCTCCTTCTCTTTAAACCAAGTTTAGACTAGACAACCCTTCACACAGAAAATGGTCCTCCATAAAATAAGGCTCATCCAGACATTGTCACACTTACAGGACTCCCATTGAAATCAAGTTAGGCATGGCAGATTATGCCCCACAAAGTTAGCGACAACTAACGTAAATAATGGTTGTGACTCACCCAGCGATATTTGGCTATTGGGTAGTATGGAAGTGTGTGCAATCAATCAATCAATCAATCAATCAATCAGAATAGCTCCTGTTGATTTCAGGAGTCTATGCTAAGTCTGACTAAGCTGGGCTCCAAGCCAATGTCTAGTCTGGAGCTAATGCAAGGGTGCGAACCTGAGATAGAACTGGCCAAATTCCAGCGTTGCGGAGATGTAACTCTTGGAGTCAAGGTCTCGCTCCAAGAGACATTGTGGAGGCAGTTTCTTCTTAGCTGAATTTCTCCCTGGAAGAACATGGGTGTTTCCCATGCTTCACATGGAGGGGAGGGGGCAAGGGCTGTGGAGGAGAGCAGTGGTAGCTTCTTGTGGTGGGTCTTATTCTTCAAAGCCAAGTCTGAGTGTTGTAATCATTTCACCTGAAGCTGCTGAAGGGTATTAATATTAACTCATGCTAATTAATATGAGACTCAGGTGTGTGCTTTGTTGTTTGTTTCTGCAAGTCACTGTGAAAGCGCTTATTCGTCTGACAAGCAACGCTTCAATCACGTTCAGCAAGTCCTCTGCCATCATAGTCACGCTAGGCCACCCAGTGCCAAGCTTCTGTTCATCATATGCTCTTACAGAAAAGAGGGATTGCGACATGAACTGGAAAACAACAGACCCACCACTGCTGTCCTCGTGCCTGTTTCTCTCCTCCTTGTGGCTTGCAGGAGAGGGCTTCCTTGTTCTTCTCTTCACCTGCTTTTCTCTTTCTATGGGTATTTCTGCAGAACTTTTGCAAGGGCGTCAGGTTTTGAGCAGGGTCAGTCAGCACGCTTAGTGCCCTTGAGTCAGCCAGGTAACCCCCTTTCGACAACCCCCCCCCCTTTCGTCACTACACCTGTCCTTGTAGCGACAGTTTCCCTCATCTGTCAAGGCTGGTTAAACTTGCATCGGAACAACTGATGCACCACTCGGGTTTCAGGTTGCATTGCTGTGCATGTGTCTGTTGCACTGTGCAGGGTGTTGCAAAAACAGCAGCTGTTCACCAATGAATGGCTGGAGAAGCAGAAACGGAGGGTTCCAGCCCTTAAAGCAGACCCACTGAAAACCAGTTAGTTGTAACTACCCTGTGAGCTGATTTCAGTGGGTCTGTTACAGCTGCATCTGGATCCAACTCAAAGGACACCCTGGCCTGTGAGATCAGATCCTTATCTGCGGAAATGCTGAATCTTGCAGCCTGGTCTGCTGCTTGTCATGGGCAGCTGTACCACTTTTCCAACCTTCAGAGCTACTTGAGAAGGTGGTAATCCATGAAAAGTGGCAGTGAAGCCGAACAGAAAGTACCTCTACAATCCTGATTGGGAAATGGGAACGTTTCATCTTTTCTGTGCTTTAATTTCTCCTTCCTGGTGGAAACAATTATCTCCTCCCTGTTTTAGTGAGCTGGTGCTTGGTGTTTCCCTCCTCAGTGTTGCATAGCAGCCCAAGGATCAAGTGTTGTGATTCTTGTTTTCATTTTCACCAAGAGCATTAGCTAATGAGCCCTCTCGTTCTCCACCCTGGGTTATAATAGGTTTTCTGGGTTGCCTGAAACCAGTTTTGTGTCAACATTCTTGACCTCTGCTAATTTCTTTACCTTTGTGTGCTGCAGCCATTGTTGTTGGACACTGTTTGTTTTTCTTTCCATCAGATAAACAGGAAGGAGAACCACCTCCCTCTGTAGAGATCCCAGTTAAAAACACACCTGCTTAAGCAATGCTGCTTCATTTCATGGAAGAAATTATTACCTTTGTTTGGTTACAGTTCTGCTCTCAGGCATAAGTTGGCCTAAAGCCAACACAAAGTCTTCCACGCTTTGCATCAATTAGGAAAATATACATGGCTGTATCTGAATGCACCTGTCCTTGCTTTCCTTGGCTATTTCCAAGGGTCAAAAGGAGGCATGGAAAGTGCCCCATATTTTGCTAGAACTTGATCTCTAGGCTCTGCCCTAAACACATTCATCTGATTCCAATGCCTGGATGCTTCCATGGGATGCAGATGTGACACAGACCTTGACTTGAAACCAACACTTGCCTTCAGATGAGACAATACAGAAGAAGATATTTTGAGCATATATACAGTGCCTTTCCCCCATTTCTTCTCCAAAGGGAAAGGAGTTCCCAACAGGTCTCATTTTCAGACGTTAAATACCAGTTGATGCTTCTACAGGCAGTCCCTGGGTTACAAATGAGTTCATAAGAGTTTGTATTCCTAAGAACATCTTTAAGTCAAATTTGTATGTCAGTCAGATCACATATGTATGAGTCATATTTAGCATGAGTAAGCCAAATGTTTGTCTTAGTATATGTATATATTTTACCTTTCCATGCATATAAAACACTTAAGGAACACTTACATATACACTAAAACATCTTAAACATAATAAAGTTCTGTAATGCAAGTTACAGAAGGCAACGCTAACTGCATGTGACCTCAAACTCACTGGCTTGGGTACTCTCAATCTGACAGACAACCAACGCAGCAGAACATTTTCATGAGCATAACATGTGGTTCCCATATTTGTTTTTATGAACTGTTTGTCTTTAACTCAAAATTTTAAATTAATAGGCTTTATGGCAGTTCATAAGTATGGCTGCTTGTAACTTGGATGTTCATAATTCAGAGATTTAGTGTATATGATTTTGTGACTTTTAGAGAGATGTGTCTTGCAACCGATTCTGCTGCCAGAGCTGCATGGCTGTGCCATTTTCAGTGCTGGGAAAGGTGTTCCAGGCAGGTGTAGGTGTCAGCATTTCTCATTTATAGACATGGAACATTAAGGGGGATCCAATCCCCAAATATGGTGTTTGTACTTTGGATGCATTGCTTAAGTCTAGAGCAACCAATGAAATCACCTCATCCAGAAATATCCTTCAGCAGATACTGGGGCAAACCCGTTGTAACAAATTAGTTTAAAGTGTAACTTCCACAAGGACACCCTGTCTAGCTCTGAAGGCGAGGAATGACAAAAAAAAACCTGTCTTGCACGCCCAGAGTACTGTCATGCCATCACTCCAATACCCCCAAACATCTGCTCATCATTGCTCTTTTTCCATATCAGCCCCTCTGCACCCCACTGCAACTCTTCCACATCACACGTGAAGCTGAACTCATGTCTAGGGTTATTTAGACTCTGCAGTTCCTGACCAGTTCTCTGGTCTATTAACGAGCTTTAAAATCAACAACAAAAGCACACATTCTTCTATGCTATGGACAAAATAATCGTATCTTAGATGTGGGTGGGAGCAGAAAATTCTCAACCCAAGCCACCTGGCCTCCATGCAGCCTTGCCCATAAATCGTCTCCTCGCAGATTAGCCTACAGTGGCATTCAAAATGGTGGAAAAGAGACTGCAATACTTGTAGAACACCCAGCTTCAGCTGATATGATGAGCAAGTAATCTGGGGAGACACCTGGTGCAGCGGGAGGAAGGACAGGAAAGCCAAATGCCAAATTATATCATGTCTTTCTTGCTTTTTATCTTGTGCATGATCCGAGATTTCAGGCTGGCTTCCATGGAATGATTTGGAATGATTTAATTGTTCCATGGAATGATTTAATTCTTTACAACGACCCAGTGAGGTAGGTTATGCTAAGAGGCAAGTGACATCTGCAGGCAACTTCCTGACTGAGGAGGAAACTGAGCCCAGATTCTCAGCATCAAAAGCCAATGCCCTCGGTTCCATTAGCTGCACCAACCCTGGGATTCACTACAGGCAACCCTGGCTGTTAACATGAAAGTTTTTGGGGGCTGATTCCAGGGTGCCATGCATATTCTTGGTATAAAGCGATGGTGTATGGCTGGGAGAAGGAATGCCAGTTTTGTCAGGAGATACAAATCTGTGGGAGAGAGATGGGCATGATAAACAGGCCGTAACCTAACAATAGAGCTTATTTCTCTGACATATTTATTTGTGACTGGAATATGTCCAATTTACAGCCATTGGGTCAGAGTCTGCCTCCCACTCGGAGATTAAAGAACTCTTTGTTGCCAAGGCTTCTCTTCTTGTTTGATAAGTTTTAAAGGACCAAACGTCTTAAGATTCTTGCGCAGTGTTTAACTTGGAATATAAGAAGTGCTGGTTGATGAGTGCAGTGAGTTCACAATCCTAATATTTACCTTTATTGAATTAGAAAATAACTGTAGAGAGTTCATCACTAATGCATGATAATCTAGGGTCAATGGGTTTTGTGTTTTCTCTCCTTCCAAACAAATTTTCAGTGCTAGGTATTAGGAAGTGGTTGTGGTGACTCCCCCAAAGAGAAAATGGCACTTTGTGCACACTCAGAAACTTTTGGCTTTCTCTCTCGCTACTATGCTGGATAATTAATTCATTCCAGAACATCCTGTGGCTTGTAGGGTTCTGGCACTTTCTGATGGACTATTTACTGCAGGGATACCAAACTTCTGGCCCAGAGGACTACTTTGGTTTGTAGGGGTTCAGCATCTGGCCCACTAAACCTCCTTGAGTTCCTCCAGAGCAGGGGTCCTCAAACATTTTGAATAAGGGGCCAGTTGAAAGGTGCCAGGGATGGGCGCGGGCCACCAAGGCAGTGCAGGCAGGGCGGGAGAGGGGGCGTGTGCATGCACTCTCCCGCAGAAAGGCAGGGGCATGTGTGCGCAGAGATCATTTTCTCCCAACGAGTCCAGAACAATCTCCCTGTGAGCAAGCTGGCGCCTCGGGGCTGGGTTGCTCACAAGGAGATCATTTTGGACTCGCTCGGCAAAAAGGATCTCCCGGCAAGGTGCCGGCTTGCTCGTAAGATCCTTTTCTCCAAGGGAGTCCAAAATGATCTCCTTGCGAGCAAGCTGGCACCTCGCCACACATGTGGCGAGTTATAGCGGGCCGGAACAATGGGCATGGTAGGCTGGAGCCAGCCTGCGGGCATGAGTTTGAGGACCCATGCGCCAGAGGGTGGTGCTTGACCCCTAGACCCTACCCCACAGGCAAATTCTCCATCCCTCTCCTGCTGGAGGCATTTGCTTGGGGAAAGCTGCCTTGAAGGGTTGTTATAAAGATAAAAAGTGGGGAAGGGAGCAGGCAACTTGTCTGCCACCTCAAGTTACTCGGAGGAGAGGTGAAATATCAAGTGATCAAATGGGTGCCCTGCAGACTGAGACGGTTGCCGAGAAGTTCTCCTTGCAGCCTCTTTTGGGAATGAGCAAACGGAGCCTGCAGAGTCCCTCGCTACATTCGCCAGGTTGACCAGTCCCCCTGTGGAACGTGAGCTTGTTCCTAGCAAGGGCTTGGGAGGGGGGTCCCAGTGTTTTGGGGAGGGGCGCCCAGGCCCTACAAAAGTTGCTCTGCGGTTGCTTTTCCCCTCTGCCGAGTCCAGGCTCCTACTTGCGGCTGTTCTCTGCATTCTGCCTTGTTTTCCAGTAGGCAGCCCTATCCGCACAGTGCAGCCAGTAGCATGGGCCAAAGGGCTGTGCCCTATCTAATCTCTCCATCTGCACACAGTTCATGCTGCCAGTGCTTTGCGTGGCTTTGCTTTGCGTGGCCAAGGCTGGGCAGACTGTTCCTCCCATCTGAATCACTGCTGCAGGGACCTTTCTCAACAGCAGGCCGTGCTTGCATGTTGACTAAATTGCTGCAAGCACAGTCCCGGTGGGAGGGAGAGAGACTAGACTGCCCGCTCATGAAGCAACTCCCAGCATCTGCAAAACAACGAGGGAGGATCGCGGAGGGGTGATCTGCTGGAGGGGTGGTTTCCAAACAAGGTGTTGGAAAACACTCTGGCGGCTGCCTCCCTCCTCCTCCAACTGGGGTGTGCCTTCTCCTACTCACCTGGCACAGGGCTTCTCTGCCAACTCAGCCACCAGCAGAGAAACAAGGTGTCCCAGTGATCCATCATGGGCAGACATTAGGTAGGCCCTGGTGCCTGTTGCTAAGCGGTCCAGGGATTTGGGGCTGGGAGCATGTCCTGGAAGTGAGTGTTCAGGAAGTGAGGGTTGCTTGTCTTCCAAACATCATTATTTTAACCCGATCGGCTTTCCAGTACCTTTTACCAAGGTGCTTTGCCAATGTTGCTTTTTAAAATCAAATGAAGGGGGTTAGATCAAACGTGATGAAGACTGCAGTCTGGGGTCCATTTTATCTGGGAGTAAATCCCACTGAAATTGGTAAATCCTGCAGTGGGGCTGACTTCTGAGTACACTTGTGTAGCCGTACGCTGTCAATCCTGTTTGTGTTGCCCATGGTTCGAGTTTAGGAGCGGACCCAGGAGATCCAGGTTCTGATCCCCACTTGGCCATCAATGCACCGAGTAAGTTTGGGCCAGTTTCTCAGCCCAACTCACAGGGCGGTTGCAAAGGAAAGAGGATGCCGACCAGGAAGCTGCCTCAGGTTCCTTGCAAGAGCGGGAGAAGGCAGGATAGAAACGTGACAATCAGTATTTTCCTCTCTCGGCTCAGACGCTGCCGAGCAGGCCGCTTGCTGCCTTCCCTCTCGCCTTGCCACGATGGGAGAGGAGAGGAGGAAGTGGGTGGAGAGCAACGCCGCCGCCCAGGGACACCTGTGCCCTCCAGTGCAGCTGCTGGTGCTAATTTTAGGCTCCTCAACTTTGACATTGCCCCCTGTAAAAATGCCTTTCCAAGCCGGCCTTCTTCGGCATTCTTACGCCTCCTCCCCACACAGTACGCTCCTTTGGAGCGCGGACGTGACAGCGAGCGCACAGTCCAGGCCCCGCTGCAGCCTGTTCTCTGCTGAAGGCTTCCCTTGGACATTGGTGGCAGTTCATGCAGCTTCCCCAACTGGCTGCTGCAGGGACTGTTTCTTAATCCGACGCGTGCCTTGCCCTTTCAGGCCTGAGAGATAAAGGTAGATGGTGGGAGTACCGCTGCGCCAAGGTCACCTAATGAGCCTCACAGCTGAGAGGGGTTCCCAACCCAGGTCTCTCTCCCCCATCCTCTGGATAATCACTAGCTACAGTTGACAAATTACCACACTCAGAAGCCAATCTGGGGGAACTTTTCCTTCAGATGTAAACAGGTCTGTGCTGAGCCATCAGCTTGGCATGATTAAACATCTCGCTTTCATTGATCCAAGGTGGAGTTAGCAGAACTTCTGTGCCACAAACCCTTTACAGCCCAAATAGTTTTCTCAAAGCCCCTCTGCAGGCTAAGGGACTTCTGCAGGTGTGAACCAGGTGGGGAGAGGCCCAAAGGACCCTGGGGAGGGGAAGTCCCCGGCCATGGAGACTAGTTCAGCACCCCCATTGAATGGCCCATTTACAGGGACAGGAGCAAGTTCCAGGTTACTAGCTAGCAGTGTTTTCTCACTCCTTCCATCATCTTGGCTTTATGCACTAAATCTAGCTCTGCTTTTCCCTTTGCCAGCAGGGCCTTGCTCCGTGGGGGCCTGGGCTGCTATAACCCAGCAATGTCAAGTGCCCTATAATTATATGTGGAGCATAAAAGTAGGATGGGCTTCTACATTTTATATTTGTGTGCCTGCACTTTCCCTTCTAATGGCAGCTTGACAAAGCATGTACATAAACCATGGTTTATGAAGCTAGCCATAATGGAGATTAACCACACTGCATGACATGCTAAACTGCAGCTACTTTTGAATGCAAGTGGAATCTTCCAATCTCCTCATGGCCATGCCAGTGGAAAGGAGAGGGGAAGGAGACACGAACCAGTGGCTTTCTGAGATTTGTGCTTGTAGCTCCTAAATCATGGTTTAGCATTATGCCTGTTATTTAGCATTCTTTTAGAACACGTTTGAAAGCCAGTGTGGTGCGGATGTTAGGGTGTTGGACTGCGGACCTGGGAGACCCTGCTCACTCACTCGCAGTCCAACCCACCTCACAGGGGTGTTGTTGTGAGGATAAAATGGAGCAGAGATATACGCTACCTCAGAAAAATGGAGGAATATTAATGCAATGTAAGAATAATTGCAAGCTTTGAATTCTTCCTAGAAAACCAGAGGGTAGCCTCTCCCAACCGGGTTCCCTCCAGCTGTTGTGGACTTCAGTCCCCATCATTGCCAGTCGGCATGGCCGACAATCAGGAATCCTGGGAGCTGTGGGTCGAGGAAGGTTGCCGTGGGGGTGGGGGTGCAGCAGATGCTGCTGCTGTATTTTTACATAGTGCTTTTGGGGTGTTCAAAGTCCTGGTTCAAAGTCCAGCCATGTGTAGAACAACACTATAATGTGGTTCAGTATTATTATTCCCTATGGCATATTGTTCCCTTTGGGCTTTTAGGCTGCATAAAAATGAAATAAGTAAGTAAGTAAGTAAGTAAATAAAATATGGAGGGAATGGGCCAAGACAGAGAAGCCATTAAGGCCCCTTGAGAGTGTGTGGCTGAAGCAAAATTTGAGTTCTGGGCCTCCAGAGTGGGGCACATGAAGCCAGTTCCCACCAACCAGATGATATTAACAACAGCAACAACAACAGCAGCAGCAACAACAATGCAATAGTGTAATCATCAATGGACTACTGCACCTACGGGATTAAAAATGTTTCCGTTTCTGAAAATCCTATTGCGAATCTTGCTCTCAGTGTCCCCATAAATTTTGCATGCACTGGAACTGCATGGAGCATCTTATCCACCCAGATAAGGGTGGTGATTGTCTTATTTCTCTCTGATGTCATGATGGCATGGCCCCAGTTGGCACCAGGAACAGAAAGGGTGGATGGGACTGACAAGGTTCTGTGGCAGTTGGAAATGGCCAAGTGCCAGGTATGAGAACACAATTGGCAGCCAATGATTTATAGAAACCTGAGCTTCAGCTTTTGGAAAGGGAAGTAGCTGGGATTTAATAAATTGAGGCCTCTGTTCTACATCTTTTTTATAACAGCTAACTTCCGTGATTACTCTCAAGCTGTAAACTCAGCTTATACAAATGATAGTCACAGAGTGGGTAAGAAGAACAATCATTGTTTGTTGTTATTGTTATTGTCATATTTATCTTTTAGAAAACAGCTAAAATTTACTAGCCACTATACAAAGGCTAACAACAACAATGACAAAGGCAGTCCCTGTACCCAACACAAGAGGAAAAAAGAGGGTGAGGGTAGAGGAAAAGATCACTGGATAGTTTTATGGTAAATGCAAATTTAAGTGAGTAACACATCTTTTTTTTTTTTTGGCCAACACTTTCTAGAGTGGAAATGTACACATCAGGTTCAGACTTGATATAGGCTCTGCACTGGAGTATTTATAACCACAAGAATGTAGAGAGAATCAGAGATCTGCTCATGGTGGAGATGCATACACACCATGCTATCATATCTCCCACTGGAGGCTACCACTCCAAACTGCCACAGAACTGTCAAGTTCCTTTTGAAGTTTCGTGGTTCCTTTGGGCACTGCATTCATACCTTTCCACTCTTCGTCAAAATCACCCTGCTTCTGCTTATAGGAGACGAGAGCACTCCCACAGGGCTGGAACAGATTGCTTTGGCATTGCTCTGCCGACGGCCCCAACTTTTAAAAATCTTGAGAGCTTTAGACAACTGAATCCGAGAGCCAGCCCATCCTCGCTCAAAGTGCAAAACTGTTTTTAGGTATTTTATTTTGTGTATTTTATGGATTCAGACCTGGCTGTACCTGGGGAGTGTACAGGCACCGCCATTGGGGTGGTCTTGGGCAATGGACGTTATGGCATTGGGGGTCTAACGGGTCTGCATAGAAGACCGGACAGATGGTTGACACCTGTTCCCCCTTCTGGTTCCTCCCCCAGCCGGAGGATTCCGGGTAGGCTTGTCAACTGCCCCTCAGGCCTGACAGTGCTGCTGCTCAATGCCAGGTCAGTCCATAATAAGTCATCCCTCATCCACGACTTGATTGTGGATGAGGGGGCCGACCTGGGCGGGAGAGGAGGGGGATGTGTCCCTCTCTCAACTGTGCCCACCCGGGTATCTGGTCTAGCACCGACCACGCCTCGAGGGGAGGGGAGGGGGGTCACTTTGGTTTACCGAGCTTCCATCTCCCTCGCCAGGCTTCCTGTTCTCTCGAGGCCGGGTCTAGAGTGCCTCTACTTGGTGTTGGGAGAGCGAGACAGATTGGGGATTCTGTTGGTGTACCATGCACCCTTCTGCCCAACAGACTCCCTGCCTGAGCTGACGGAGAATGTCTTGGACCTGGTGTTGAGGACCCCCAGGATGTTGGTCCTGGGGGACTTCAATCTCCATGTCGAGACGGTTCTGACCAGGGCGGCTCAGGACTTCATGGCCTCCATGACGGCCATGGGGCTGTCTCAACATGTCACTGGCCCGACCCATGAACGTGGACACACTCTGGACCTGGTTTTCTCGACGGGGCAGGAAGAGGGTGGTCTGAGGGTGAGGAATTTATGTCTGACTCCCCTGTCATGGTCAGGCCACTTCCTTGTGAGGTTTGAGCTCAAGAGCGGCCTTTCCATCTGTAAGGGTGCGGATCCAATTGTGTTGGCTCGCCCCCGAAGCCAGGTGGATCCGGATGGTTTCCTGAAGGCCCTGGGGGAATTTCCAATTGACAAGGCTGGTGCTCCTGTCGAAGCTCTGGTCAAACTATGGAATGGGAAAATGACCAGGGCTATTGACACGATCGCTTCTAAGCGTCCTCTCCCACCGGGCAGAGCCCGTTCATCCCTTTGGTACACACCTGAATTATGGGTGATGAAGCGGGTTGGGAGACGGCTAGAGCATAGGTGGAGGAAATCATGGGATGAATCTGACCGAACACACTTAAGAGCCCATTATTGGGCCTATGCTGTGGCGGTGAGGGCGGCAAAAAAGAAATTTTTCTCCGCGTCCATTGCCTCCTCACAATGCCGTCCGGCGGAGCTTTTTCGGGTGGTACAAGGGCTGGTTCAACCAGGCCCTAAGAAAGACCTGGTACCACCCTTGATGGCCCACTGTGACAACTTTGCCAAGCATTTTAAGGAGAAAATTGCTCAGATTCTTCACGAGCTGGACTCCACTAGTGACTCAGAGCCTTCAGGGGAGGAGCCAATACTGCTGTCTGGTCCACAATTGATGGATAAATTTCAGCTATTGCGGCCTGATGATGTGGACAAGGTGCTTGGACAAGTACGTTCCACCACCTGCTTACTGGACCCTTGCCCATTTTGGCTACTCAAGACAGCCAAGGACGGGATAGGGACCTGGATCCTGGAGGTTGTCAATGCCTCTCTCAGGGATGGCCAGGTACCTGCCCCTTTAAAGGAGGCGGTAGTCCGGCCTGTCCTAAAGAAGGCTTCCCTGGATCCAGCGATGGCCACCAATTATAGACCGGTGGCCAACATCCCATTTCTGGGCAAGGTGTTAGAGCGGGTGGTGGCGGGACAACTCCAAGCACTTTTGGATGAAACTGATTATCTGGACCCATTTCAGTCCAGCTTCAGACCCAGGTATGCTACTGAATCTGCCTTGGTTGCCCTGTATGATGACCTGTGCAGGGAGAGAGACGGGGGAGTGCGTCCCTGTTGGTCTTCCTGGACCTCTCAGCGGCTTTCGATACCATCGACCATGGTATCCTTCTGGATAGGCTAGCGGGATTGGGGGTTGGGGGCACTACTCTGCAGTGGTTCCACTCCTATCTCAATGGCTGATTCCAGAAGGTGGTGCTGGGGGTCTATGGCTCTGCACCATGGCAGTTATGCCATGGAGTTCTGCAGGAGTCCATTTTGTCCCCCATGCTATTTAACATCTACACGAAACCGCTGGGAGAGGTCATCTGGAGGTGTGGGCTGCGGAATCATCAGTATGCTGATGATACCCAGCTCTACCTCTCTTTCTCTACCAATCCAGGTGAGGCAGTGGTTGTACTGAACCGGTGCCTGGCCAAGGTAATGGGCTGGATGAGGGCCAATAAACTGAAGCTCAATCCAGACAAGATGGAGGTCCTGTTGGTGGGTGGTTTGGGCTTCGGGATGGGGGACTTGGACCTTGTCCTGAATGGGGTTGCACTCCCTCTTAAGGACAGGGTCTGCAGCTTGGGAGTGCTCCTTGACCCAGAGCTATCGTTAGAAGCTCAAGTGACAGCAGTGGCAAGGAGCGCTTTCCTTCAGCTTCAGCTGATCCATCAGCTGCGTCCCTACCTGGAGACCAACTGCCTGGCAACAGTGACACACTCATTGGTCACTTCCCGATTAGACTTCTGTAATGCACTCTACGTAGGGCTGCCCTTGAAGACGGTCTGGATACTTCAATTGGTGCAAAATAGAGCTGCCAGGCTGCTGATGGGGACTGGGCGTTGTTCTCATATAGCCCCAGTCCTCCATCAGCTCCACTGGCTCCCCATTGAAGTCCGGGCCCAATTCAAGGTGCTGGTTATCACCTACAAAGCCCTGAACGGCTTAGGTCCTGGTTACCTAAAGGAGCGCCTGCGTCCATATATGCCCTCCCACCCCTTGAGATCAGTGGCAGAGGCCCTTTTCCGGGAACCCTCTGTGAAGGATATTAGGAGGGTGAGTACCTGGCGGAGGGCTTTCTCTGCGGTGGCGCCCCACCTATGGAATGCACACCCCAGAGAGGTCTGCCTGGTGCCGTCGTTATTTGTTTTTCGGTGCCAGGCCAAGACCTTTTTATTTAAACGCAATTTTAATTGTTACGGTTTATTTGTTGATTTTAAACCAGGCTGTTTCCACTATTTTATTTTATGTATTTTATTTATTCTATGAATTTTTTTTGTATTTATATGTGAGATTTTAATGATTGTAAGCCGCCCCGAGGCTTATGCGATGGGGACGGCATATAAGCTGCCTAAGTAAATAAATAAATGTTGTTTCATCTCCCTCAGAGCTCGCTGTGGGCAGCGCTGCCCATCAGGCTTCAGCAGTGGGGATGATGGTTACAGAGGGAGTAAAGGAACCTGGGCTTTCCTGTGGGAAAGAAGGCCCAAAGGCCTGCTCTGGGAGAGCTTCCCAAGCCAGGCACCAAACAGCAATGCATTTTAAGGAAAAGCCTCAGCTGCAGGGACTGTTAGATCCCTTGTAATCACTCCAGAGATAAGATGCTCTTGGGGGCTACTCAGGTGTGCTCTGCAGCTGGGCAGGAAGGATAACTGCCCCCCCCCCACTCTCACCAGCACCTCTGACCAGGCAGGTGCTACCCCATCATGGCCCAGCAGATCCTTTCACTAAGCGCCTCTTTGCAGCACAGAGCAACACCACACAAGCACCTCCCTCTGCTCATGTCCACGAAGCCTGCTTCTCAGCGTCTTCCCTCTCCTTGCAAGCCCCCACACCTCTCTGCAGGCAGTTTAGCCTTGGCTTAGCCAAGCTTGACCACCTCCTGTCGCTCTGTCTGCATCATTTGCTGTCTCCCTGTTTGGTTTTGTAGTGAGGGAGCCAGGAGGAGAGTGCTGTTGGCCAGGGTGGGCTGGGGGACAAAGACAAGGACATTTCCTAGAAGGGGAGCGATAAAACGCTGGAGGGCAAACCCAAAAATGGAAACGAGACGGAGCAGCCCGCGGCAGCCATGGCGCGGCCAGGGGCAAGCGTTGTGTATGTGCGTTGCTGGGCGTTGATGGCCCAGGAATGTTGATGGCCCAGTCCTGAGTTTCACGTGGCAAATACCAGCTCGGCAAAGGAATGCATATAGATTGGCACTTAGAGACGCGGGCTTAGCATGGGTGGGTTTTATTCAGAAACTGCCAGAGGCTGCTTGGAGGAAATGTTTAACAGAGTCATTAAAAAAGGGGAAAGTATTGCAGATACAAAAAAAAAAAAGGTAAAAAGCCTTACTGAACAAGCGATTTCCTATAATTCTGTATCAAAGCTCCACTCTCTTCCACTTCTTGAAGGATTGTGTGTAGACTATACCAAGGAGACTCAGATTCTGGGCTGTAAAAAACCAAATGGTGACATCAATGTTAATTTGCATATTTTATTGCCTCAGTGACTCATTTGGAAAAGACAAAGTGCTATGCAGGGTGCTAAAAACCTGCTGAGATTCATGCCCCCCCACCCCCAATCTTCTGCCATTTCACCAGACACTGTCTAGTCTGTCTTTGCAGCTTTGGCAGACAGGAACCTTGAGATGATTAACGATAGCAGAGGACCTCAAGGTGCTCAATTCTGCACCAGTAACAAGCTCAGCTCCTACCCAGAGCGAATGTGGCAGCCTCTGAGCGAGGCGGCGGGATCTGTGCTTTCTCACATTTGCTTAGTGTGCGCTTAGCCTTTTCTCCAGCTTCTGCGGCTCCTCCATCATGTAAGTCGGAGGGAGCTGCCTTCCCTGCTGAGAACATGCATTTTTCCCCCTCTCTCCTTTTTAATCTGGGGATATGGTGCGTTCTGTCTCTGTAGCTCTTTTGTTTCGTGCTAGTAGCAGCTCTGACAAGCGAGCATTATAGAAAGGCCCCTAATGGGCTGTGGCAGGGGAAGGAAAGCCAGCCCAACGCCTTTTCCATGTGAGGGCATAAAGGCGCCCCATTGTGTAGCCATGACAGCCATTTAATTGGAGGGGGCCCTGGGTCGGGACCCCAGGGCAGCCTGCGCCTCAGAAACTGCTGCCCCCTTGGCCACCCGCCTACCTCCAGCCCTCTGTAGCCACCCAAGCGGGGCTGTGGGAATGGAGGGAGGCTCACTTCAGCCTCTCCAGCCAGCCAGAGAAGCCCGGGCGGACAGCGCCTTCTTGCTAGGAGGGAAGGCGGGAGTGGGGGGGCATGCGATGGAAGGTTCCGGGCTGCCATTTTAGTCTGTGCCTGCCAGACATGGGGTGAAGCAAAAAGCCAAGCCTGCCCTCTGCAGAACCTGTTTATCCCCCTGTTTTCCTCCCCTCCCACATTCTTTAAGACTTCACTGTCCCTGCACTTTATTTATCTCAGCTTTCTTCCAGAAAGCTCGAATCACATGCATTCTTTCCCTCTATTTTTATTCTCACAACGATCTTGTGAGGTGGGCTGGACTGAGACTGGTCTGAGGCAATTCAGTGAGCTTCACTGCTGAATAGGAACTTGAAACTGGGTTACCTACGTCCAAATCCAACACTGCTGTATGCCAATCGACTTCCATGCATTCTGTGCTCTCAGCTTTAAGGACTAGAAACTTAAGATTTAAAAAGAAAAGCTGAGAAGTCAGGATGTTAAGTCCAGCTGCATTTGCCAGTTTCTTCACCCGCATGTGGCAGTTGTGCTGGACAAACAGGCCTGACTGAGTTTTTCCTCATTCCTTCCTCCCCCTCCAGAAGAAGCCCCAGTATTTCATTTGCTTGTGGAAATGGATGACCTGTCAAATGCATGTTTCTCTGGGCCCTTGCAAGAGGGGAACGTCTGGCGTACTCTGTTAGTGCATCCTGTCCTGGGAGCCAACCCTGCCCATTCAAGGCTCTTTCCCCAAGCGCTGCTGTCTCTGGATGTCAAAGAGGGCCAGGAGCAAGGGCAACTGGTGCTGAGGGGGTGGATTCAGGGAAGGGCAGGCCCCGCTGGGGGGACCTTGCCCATGGGCTGACCTGGGCTGCTTTGCACCCGCAGTGCACAACTGGCACCTCAGTTCAACCTCAGCCAGAGCCGGGAACTGTGTGAGCACTGGAGGGGGGAGCGTCTGGTGGGCTGCTGGCCACAGCTCTGCCTGCAGCACCTGCTATGCAAGCAGGGACCTCCGGACAACTGAGGCCACCCACAGCAGCCTCCCCGACCTGATGCCCCCCCCAGCCATGCTGCCTCCCCCTGCGCCCCAGCAACAGTCCCCCTCATCTGCAAACACTGGCTCTGCTGGCTGGGGCTGATGGGACACTAGATCTGGGAAGGCGGTCAGTAGTGTTGCCAGCCAGGCAGGATTTTGCAGAGGGCCAGCCGTGACATTCAAGCACAGTGACGCGGTAGCCTCTGCAGCAGGTGCCAGGAGGGAGCAGCACAGAGATGGAGGACTGTCCTGGGCCCCCCAGAGCTAGTCTCCGCTGCTTCAGGTGTGGCGAAGGGTGCTGTCCCAGAATCAACTCTCTCTTTAGTCACTTTTGTGTGTGGAGTGGACCAGGGGTGCAAAATATTTTGGGCTGGCTCTGCTTCGACTGGATGCAAGTAAAAACCTCCTCTGCCAGCTTCCCACTATTTGTGTCATGACTTGCTGGGTCAAAACTAGCTTGGGCCTTGGCCTGCCGAATTTCTTCTGGCTTTCCCGTGGCCCACAAGCCTGGGGTGCTTGCAGCCCAAGAGGCCCCTGTACAGCAGGCATGCTGCATCCTTGTGCTTTCTATATTTCCCCCCTGAATGGATTTGCCACGGGAAGAAAAAAGGCAGAAGAAGCAGAGGGACGATTGAGGTGGATTACTGATGGACGGCAACAACATCTGGATCCCCCATAAAATCCATGAATGAGGCACAGCAATTGCATAGTCTCTTCTCAAGCACCCTCAGAAGCAGAGGAACAGAAACGGCAGCCTCCGGGCAGGAGGGAAACGGTACACCTTTGTGACTCCCTCGTGACTTTTCTCTCCCTTCTTCCACTTGAAATATATTCTAAGCCACCTTGAGGACATTGGTTAGTAAGCAAGACATATATGCTCCAAGTAAATAAATATTCAATAAATATAGCACAGCTTCTCAGTCGTCACTAGAAAAGCTGACCTGGGGGAGGAGAGAGAGAAGAAAGCCTTCCCTGTGCCAAACAAGGCAATCCATCAGATGCTGAGCATTAGCAAGAGCCGTGCATCAAGACGTCCCAAAGGAAAACGAGGGTATGGGATAGGCAGCCGAGAGACAGTATGCAATTCCATGCCACTGATCTAATTGGAATTGCAGCTGAAACTTTTGAACACAGACGTCCAATATGCTTCCTGTTGCTTTTGTCCTTCCCTGCCTCTCCCCCAATATGTGGTCCTCTAAAAAGGACGAGCCTTCCTTAGCAGCTGCATTTGCTCGCTCGCTCGCTCTCTCCTGCATTCCCAAGCGAAATAAATCCCCCTTCTTCTCCAGTCCGGGCAGGCATATCAGTGCAGCATGCTATAGATATCAGCCATATTCCATCCATGCCTTTGTCCCCCATGGCAGAAGGGCCGCAGAGCTTCCATCTGATATCTGTGACAGCTTGAGCTACTGTTCATCACTGAACACCGAAGGCTTTCAACGAGCTTCGCCCAGTTCCTAGCAAAGTACTGGGGAAAGAAAAGGGCCAAGCTATGGGCTTCTCCCTGGAGAAGACCATCATGCTAGGGAAAGTCAGAGGCAGAGAAAGAAAAGGACGCCCAAAGATAAGATGCCTTGACTCCAGCAAGGAAGCCACAGCCTGGAATTTGCAAGAGCCAAGCAGGGCTGCCATGGGCAGGACATTTGGAGGGCTTTCATTCCTAGAACAATAACCAGATGGGCTTCCAGTGAGCAGCGGGGATGTGTAACAGCTCCGTCGGTCAAGGGCCTTGTGGATGCTCGAGTGCGGCAGTGCAGTGATGGTTATTAATGTTAACTTAATGGGTGGGGTGCAGGTGGCCCTGCAGAGTTGTTAGACCAGCATCATTGCCAGTCCTTATTGGGGATGATGGGGGTTGTAATCTAACAACATCTGGAGGGCCCCATGTTTTTTTCCTTCTGGTTGGTTAATATTCACTTGTTGGATATTGGAAATACATGAAATGCATCAATTTTTACCTAAGTATGTGAATCATGTCCTTTATCTGTTTCTTTTATTTAAAGAATACATATGCTACCCTTCCACAAGAGGTAGTTTTCTGGATGTTTTAAACACTGAGCAAATGTCAAGTTCAAATACAGAATCTAACAACAATGAATGGAGAAGACCTCACAAAACAGTGCAGATAAAAGTGGTTTGGGGAAATAATATGTTCTTTGCCTGGTGTCAACTGGAATCTGTGTTGGTGGAAACCAAGCCTTGGTTGCTTCTCTGTTTTTCATCCATTGCTAGGATTCCCAGGATGCTGATTTACAAACCGGACACCAAATTCTTGGCTTGCACACTGTGTTCATGGAAGAACACAAAATATGTAGGCCTGCTTTGTGAGTGGCAATGGCTGGTCCAAATCTGAGTATCTCTACAGGCATTTTTCTTTCTCCAGGACTGGCAATATTGTCTCAGATATTTATGTCTGAGCATCCAGATGACTTGAATTCATTCCAACAGTTTGCATGCTCCTGTCCATTCCCGCCCCCTTTTAGAGCTGAATTAATCAGTATTCTTTAAACTTATTGTTGGCATTGCAGCACAATCTTTTTATCAATGTCATTGTTGTTTCACTTGGCTTTTTTAGAATGGTTTTTATAATGATTATGATGGTGTGTAACTTCACTTTTCTGCTTTACTTTACCACCTGTCCACCCCTAGTAGTGCAAAGTTTCAGTCCTGTAAGTATCATTCTAGCATGCTTTTCATAATTGCAATTCTCACTTCCAGCATTTCTCACTTTTCAGTTTTGTGGGTGTTTGCATAAATGTGGCCCCTTTGAAGAAGCAACACACACACTCCATTCTTCTCAGAGCAGTAACAGTGCCAGCTCCAAAGGAAAACTCCTTATCCTCCTGATAAGGCAGGGAAAAGGGAGCAAATTCAGCTGCCTGTCTTTGCTTCCCGGCAGTCGATCAGAAAAATCCTAACCTTTGGGGGAAAGTTCCATGTCTGTACTGGAAGTTGTTAAATTGAGTGGGTGGCAGCTTGGGGGCAGAGCAGGAGGAATAAAGAAAAGGTTCCTTTGAAAGAAATGTGTGTATTGCCTACACTTGATAAGGAGTGTGTACAACGTGTCCCATACACTTGATCAGGCATGCGTATGAAGGACCAAGAATTGTGTATTTATTTCTGAACAGGACTAGCAGGAGTAGCATTATTAGCTGGCCATTATCAGGACTTTGTAAGGATCTCACTTTCCTTCTCACTCCAAATTCCTTTTGCTTCTGTGCTCTGTAGACTGTGAACTGAAGGGAAATCTTTCAGACCAGTCTTACTTGGAGGAAGAGCAAGGTGTAAAGTGCTAGAAATACCTCACCTCCTTTCTTTTAAGGGAGACTATTGAACAGGGATGTGAGTGCTGGTTTTCCTTTTCCAATGACAGAATGATACCAAATGGACTGAATTAGCTGATTGTTAGACCAACAGAGCTAATTGTTAAAAATTACAGAACAAATAGCAGACTAACCAGTGCCTGATCCGGCAAAAACTGGCCATGACTGAGTCATAAGTTAGTCACTATTAACTTGGAATAATGACTTAAATTTAGTAAGACTGGAGTCTAAAACTCTGCATTATTTCATGGGTATTCCTTTTGGAGGAAGCAACCAAATTGCTGATACCTGAAAGACTAACATTTATTTTAGCACATGGACAAAGCTTAAAAAGTAATATATTTTAATTTTATGATGCTTGTACCTTATCCTGAGCCTTGTGGCTGCACAGCTAGATATATATTTCTATAGATAGGGGCTCTTATCTCTCTCTGCTGCTTCATAAATGTTTTCTCTAAGCTAAGGACTTTTGCTCAGAAATCAATACATGCAGTTTATTGGTCTCATCACATCATGAGAAGGCTAAGCTCCCTGGACGAGCCAATCGTGATAGGGAAAGTCAAAGGCAGCAGAAGAAAAGGAAGGCCAAAGGTAAGGTGGGTTGACTCCATTAGGCCATCATGGGCTGGGCATTTTGGATGGCTTTACTTTTGTAGGGTAGGGTCTCCATAGATCCTGTGGGCTACAAGGTGGTATAGAAATGCAATAAATAAATAAGTCTGAGTCAACTTGATGGCACATAACAACAATAAAGTAACCTCATGCCATCTTTTACAGGATAACTCAATGCATTTTTATTCAAATAAAGGGAATTTATCACACTTTTAAAAATAAAAGCTTCTGGCTGGTGGAGATGAACCCTATTTGTGATGGTCAGTTCAGAGCCTAGGAGCTGCATTTGAATTCCAGGGATCAGCATTTCTGAAACCATTTCCTACTGATTCCAGAAGAACTAATGCTCACAGCCACACCTCTTCCTGAGTGTATTTCCATATTAATAGAAGTCTTTGAAAAGGATGGGAGTTTTGTGGTATTTACCATCCTTTTCAAAGGATGTAGGTGAATGGTTTGCTCAGAAATCAATTCATGCAGTTTATTGGTCTCATCACATCATGAGAAGGCAAACCATCCACCTACACAGAACTGTTTGTAATAGAACTGTTGCAAATAAATGGCTGAGTCATTTAGATGCTGATGGGTGCTGATGACTTAATCTTGTGGACTTTCTGCCTTCAGCTGGATCTGCACAACCAATGTATGCAGCCCCCTAGAGTCTTTTTTTTTTTAAATAAAAACTTGCTACTGTTTAAGTTGGCTACTGATTTCACTATACATTCACTAAAGAATTGAACCAGTGTAGTGGTTCAGAGTGCGGGACTAGGACGCAGGTGATCCGGATTCTAGTCTTTGCTCAGCCATGGGGCCAACTGGGTGACTCTGGATGTATTTTCTTACTAAAAAAGGAAAAAATGCAAAAGGAAACTTGTCTTTAGAAAACGAATTCAGTGTTTAGAGAGGGTAGCTTCCATATTCCGGTATTTTTGCAATTATAACACTCTACTGATATGTTGTAACTCTCTTCAGATGCTTCTGATATTATCAGAGCTTTCACGACCCATTGAATAGTATTGAATAGTATATATATAATGGGGCCCAGGGACCTTGTTGCAGTGAAATAGGCAGACCTATATCAGAATCTAGCCAAAATCAGATTCAGTGTTAACAAAATGGCAAGGTAGAGAAGAAAATGAGGCAACCCTCCCCTCATGCTCACCCTCAGCCTTTGAATACAAGAAAAGCCATTCTCTAACACTTTCAGGTTGCCCCATGGAAATGCCCCATGTGACCTGGGGAGAAAAGAGGGAAAGGTGCCAGTTTGGAAGTTATCAAGTTAGCTTTCAGGTTGTTGTTCTTCGTATTTATTGACTTCCTTCTATTTGTCCTTTTAATTTGCAAAGCTCCACAAACAAGCTCACTTTGCAAGCTCCTCTTGTAATTCTGAGATCATGCTTTCCTTACGCAACAGAAATATTATTGGATGGGAAAGCATCACATTAGGTGCAGAATCATAGGTGATTTTGGGGGAAGAAGCACCAACTCTTCCTTCTCATTCCTGCAGCTGCCTCCCAGAGTACTTGCATGTGGACGCCTCTCACTCTCCCCCCACCCCCCTGCCACATATGGTGCAAGAAAAAGTAAAAATGAGGCTAGGAGCAGATTTCTGAGTGATCTTTTATATTTAATGAAATAGGCTTTTATAAGGTGGAACAGGTAATAGATTGAGAACCAGTGCGGTGGTGTGGTTAAGAGGGCAGGTATAGGACTCAAGAGATTCAGGTTCTAGTCCCCCCTCAGCCACTGGGTGACTTTGGCCAAACACGCTCTCAGCCCAACCTACCTCACAAGGGTGGTGTTGTGAGGATAAGATTGAGAGAAGAAAATTATGTAAGCCACTTGAAGATCTTTGAAGGGGAAAAGTGGGATATAAATGTAATAAATAAAGTGAGAAGTTACTAGGAACATGTTGTGTATAATTTTCTTTTAAAGTGTTGTAAGTCATGTTCAGAAAGTACTGAAAAGTTGCAAATATGTTTTTCAGTCTGAAGAAGGATCCCCTGCCTTGTACAGTTTTACTTCTGGCTCTCCTTCTTCAGCATTTATGTGATGTTATAGAAATCCGTATCCTGGTTGTATGGGCAGACAAGCCACAAGAATGGTCTGCAGATCTTTCCCTGCAGCTGGATCAGCTGTAGTGCATGGGATTGATAAAGTTCTGAGAGGTGGTTTCCAAAATGGAATGAAGGTTTCTCTTCCCAAAACCCACTGTAAAGCCTCTTATACAATTAATTCATTGAACTACACCTTACTATAGCCCAGCACTTCAGAATGCATTCCTATGCCAGTTTGTATGGGAATAAATCACAATATATACAGGGGACTTACTTCTACACAAACATGTGAGAATATGTTGTTAGCTTGTATAATTGACATCCACTCTTATTTGTCCTGTGTTCAGTCTTGCTTCCATCCCTCACCTTCTGTTCTTGTCTCACCTGTGTTGAATGTTGTACTGAAAGTTCTGTGCTTTCATATTTCTTAGGGTGCCAACAAATATCACAAATGCTCTCTGCACAATAACTAGATTCCTCTCTTCCTGTTTATAGATTCCCCTGCCCTCTCCAAATGTGGATTTTGCATCCCAGTGTGATTTTTTCACATATATTTTCCAATTTTAGTTGCAGTAGCATCAGGATCTAAGAAAGTGCTGAAGGACATTCATTTGCACCCCTAGGCAGACTTAGTTGGACATAAGATCTGTTGAACTCAGTGGGATGTTCTGAGTCACTATTATTTATTTATTTAAAACATTTCTATGCCGCCCCCATCGCAACAAAGCCTCGGGGCGGCTCACAAAGAATACATAAATAATAACAATACAACAAATTTAAAAAAATTGTTTAAAAACCCCCGGTGCATTCTTGGCTAAAAATTTAAAATCCTATTAATTAAATAATTTAACAACTAAAATAAGTTTTAAATAAAAAGGTCTTAGCCTGGCACCGAAAAACAAATAACGACGGTGCCAGGCGGACCTCTCTGGGGAGCGCATTCCATAGATGGGGCGCCACTGCAGAGAAAGCCCTCCTCCAGGTACTCACCCTCCTAATATCTTTCACAGATGCATAGGATTCTACTGTTGAGGCTGTATCCTAAACTCACTTGACAGTGGCAAATCGCTCTCAAAAAAGTGAGTCTTACTTTTGAGCAAGTCTGCCTAGAATTGCACTGCAAACTACGAGAGGTGGGCACTGTGAAATGCACGGGAGTACATCTGAGCAAACTTTGTGCCGTGGCCACCAAAATGCAGCAGGAATGGATGTAGCTTGACCCTCTTGAGACTGCTGGGATTTTAAGTAGAGAAACTGATTTCACAGTGCAAGATGGACTATCAAAGTGACATGAGGCTCTGTGGGCTCTGCAGCAAGCTCTTTTGTGGGATGAAAGGTCCTTGAAGACTTGGCACGCTCCCCAGAAGTTTCCTAGTTCGGCTTTGATGAATTTGCTGAAAACCTCCTTTCAGTCCCTGCAGGATTGATTGGTCAGAAACAGAAGCTGTGATTCAAGTTCCGTAAAATGTCTGTGGCAGGTTAAAAATAACTTGTTGGGCTGTCCCTTGTGTTTCTAAGGAGCCTTAAGGTGATTAAAATGGAAAGGAGTCAAATACAACATTTATTCCTTATCTTTGTTCTGCTCTCAGTTTGACCTTTCTAAAATAATTATTTACGAGCTGAGACCCGTATGCAGTAATTGTGACTTCTATCTCTGTGCATGGCTGCTGGGTTTGGAAATGAATGCTCAGGGTCACCAGGCACATGTATATACCTAGAAATTCATTTTTGTGAACTCAGATTTGGAACTCATTCCCATCTGTAAATATCACAGACAGACTCACATGTGCTACAATTTCTTTTCTCGGTGCTGCCCTTCTCCTTTGCCCGCTTCCTCCCTAAATTCCAAATGCCTTTGTGGTGCTATAGTACTGGCTTTACAGTGGTAGGGGTTACTACTTTTACCTGCCACCTCTATAATCTGACAAAACAACCTGTTGTTCTGGGTCCACACCTAATGGCAACTCATGGGTCAAACAACCCAGAGATCCTAATCCAAAAACTAACAATGACTTGTTTTTCACAGTCGTCTGCAGTTTGTTGGCCTGGCTGGGTTTGCATATCATGTCAACCCAGAACTCAGTAACCCATGGGCTGAATAAACCATGGGTCAGTATCATGTACAAATCAGGTCTGTGTGTTGTATTTTGTGTAATTGGTGACATTATAAAAAGCTTTAAAACTAGGGTTACCCCATTTTTCCCATGAGGCTTTTGTGCCTTTAACAACAGCTTTCTTGTCATTTCCTTTATGCATTTCTGTAGCTGATAAACCCCTACAGCCTGTAGATGAAGGGTTCTCTGCATAAATTCCTGTGTTTTCTGTCTACATTGATGAAATACTGGCTGAATCCAATTTTATACCCTACAAAAGGATGCGCTTAGGGCTATAACTTCCTAAGTGGTTTTCTGATTTACATCCAAGATGGCTCAATAAGGCTGAAATAGATCTACAATGTAATTGAATGATTCATGGAAAAATCATATAGATAACACAGGCAAATTATACAAAATGCCCTCAGCATGAACAAAAGACCCCTTTGGTTTTTAGCTTTCCATTTGCAGATTATTGGGCTGTATCCAATCCTGGTAGGCCACTCAGGCTATTAATATATGGTTAATTTAAGCAACCTCCAGTAGCACACCAATAGCATAATTCTGATTCATTTAATTCTGTCCTCAGCTACTATTCGATGATCAACCACAACTCTCTTGAAGTAGGAGTAAAGCTTAGGTGTCAAAGCTTTCTCAAGTCCCTTCTCAAGCCCTAAGTGAAGGGTCCTTGAAACGGAGACATTTAGCCAGCAGTCAGTCATGCGCACACACATGTTCGCCAGTGGTGGGATCAGGCTTGCCCCTTCAGTCTTACCCCGACTCTCATCCTCCCGTCTGCACATGGAGCTGTCTGCATACACATCCAACATGCAATGCCTGCAAAGGCGTGAGCCATACGGGGCCGGCCCCATTGATAGGCACTTGGGATGCCACCCCACCTTAGCTCGCCACATTCTGGGACCGTGAGGTGCACACGTGGAGCCTAAGCATGCCGTAGAGTTTCCCTTGCAGAGGTGGGGGAGCACAGGTGGGGCCAGCAGGTGTTCCCCTGACACCCCCTATCTCCTCAGCTACACATTTACTTATTTATTTTTCGATTTATATCCTGCCTTTTTCCTACAAAGGGATCACGGCAGCTTACATCATTCTCCTCCTCCATCTTATCCCCACAAGAACAACCCTGTGAGGTAGGCTGGGCTGAGATTCTGTGACTGGCCCAAAGTCACCCAGTTGGCTCCATGGCTGAGCGGGGACTAGAACCCAGATTGCCTGAGTCCCAGTCCCACGCTCTTAACCACTACACCACACTGGCTCTCACCACATGTTGTGCACCTTCATGCAGCTTATTCATTTCAACACCAAGCAACCTGCTATGTAGCAAATACGTAATGCAGGGTCCTGCCTGTTTTGGCGGGGAGATAATCCCGTCTGGCACGCATGCAAGGAAACTTCATGCAACTTGCTCTGTGATTCCAGATGAATCTTGGATGCACATTTGCCAAGCGGCAGCCTCCTGTGCCGCGAGGTGAACAACCTTTGAAAGTCCAGCGAGCTTCAAAGGCAGTTTAAGATAGGGCAGAGCCTGTGATCCCTGCATGGGGAACAGGGCCACCTGCCACTACAGGCGAGGACTTTCGGGTTCCTACAGAACAGGCCCCAAACCTTGAGTGTGCTGACAGTCACTGTTTGGAACAGGCGCTGTTTAGAAGTTACATGATAAAGAAACACCATTCACCATGCTGGTCTGTGCAAAAACAGGACATACAACAGATAGGCAGGGTATTTTTCGTGTTGCAAAATTTGATTTTATTTGAATTTCCAAGAAATAAGTATTGTCTGTACACCATGACTACAATGCTTAATATTTATAGACACACTTTACTGATACTGTAAATCTCAGGGTTCTCAAATTACATTTTTGAGACAGCAAATGTATTTTTAACATTCAGATTGGGAGCAGCTGTTCAAGCTCTACCTATGGTAGTAGAAAATACAGTCCTTACTATGCAACCAAACTGTAGTAAGGGCAGTCGATACAGGCAATAGTTAACTCTCTTCTCAGTTTTGTTTCTTTATTAGATGTTTTCTTCCACCCTTGGATGCATTTGCTTCAAACAGGGTGACTTACAGCAATTCCTTTAAGCAATACCTTAGCACCTTTGTGAATTCCATCTCTGAATGTGCATGTGACCTTTTGGTAGGCCTGCAAAAATGTGTGGACAGGTTGTTGTTTGGCAGTGCAGTTGTAGGATTTGCAGTGTCCAACAGAGTCCACGCTGGCATGTTAAGACAGCTGTAACCTGAATGGGTACCTGCCTGACCCAACAGTTTAAGGCTGCAAAGTAATACATACTAATCTTGGTCTAAGTGCAGTTGAATTCAGTAGAATGAAATTCTGATTAAATATTATTGAATCAAATCGAATAACAGTATGTTGAAAGTCAGTTCTGGAAAGTTTCACTTCAACCAAATAAGTTAAAGGCCACAAACAATTTGTACTGTGTTAAGCAAACCTGCTATGGAACAACCCCTCCACTGAAGGCCACCTTGCACCAACCGTGTCATCTTTTCCTCACCAGGTTAAAACGACTCTTTATGCCGAGGTTTTTGAAGATATACATGGTTGTCTAGGGGCTTGAAGAGATTACTGATCCCAAGTTTTTTCTTTACACAGTCATTCTTCCATGTGGTTTTAGATATTTTTAATTTTTTACAAAAATTCATAAGAGTCGTATCAAACAGTTTTATGTACTATTGAAAACCAGCCAGAGATCTTCAGCTACTGAGAAGTACAGCAATGCAATAAATAATAAAAAGAAGTGAAGGCACAGACTTCCTCTGTGTCCTCCTACCTTTATTTCCATCTCTTCTCCATGCTGACCTTCCTAGGACTGGGACCAGTCTGCTTATACCGTGAACCATAGTCACGATTCCTCTCCAACAATAGGCCCAATAATTCATTCTTCTGGAAGGCTTGCAGGCGGCCATAGCAACAGCTGATTATAGTGGCCTAGTGCTGGTATAGCACTTCTCCTAGTGGTTCACAGTGCTCCACATACAAGATCACATACATTTTATTATCCCCTGTTATAACCTGGCAGGTTTTGGTGGAGAGGAAATGAAGCAGCAAACTCAGACCACCTGGTGAATCCTTAGCCAAAGTAAGATCCCGCCCCCATGACTTCTTGGGTCCATCTCTTAACCACTGTGCTAGCTCTGGTGATTAAGAGGCACTGGAAGGGTTAGCTGGGATTTGAAATGAAAACCCTGCTGGGCTAACGAGTAAAAAGCAGCTGGAATGGAGAGGCATTAGCATGGACAAATTATGAGGTTGTATAAATATCAGCGTTCTGTAAGCAGGTCAGCTGGGGCCAGGGCCATGTCAATACGTGTGTTAATCTGTAAAGGAACACAGTAGGTAGCTAATTATTTGCTTTGCAGAGCTTGTCTCCTGGGGCACCACGATTCCCATAAGTTCCCTTGGAGGCACAGGCTGTGGTGGCAACATGGGTAGACCTGTGGGGAAGCTGAAAAGTCCTAGAATAGAGCCGAGCCTTTTCTGCAAAAGTAACCCATCCCATGCTTGCCACCTGGTCCAGAGTTTGGGATACAGGAGTCCTAGCTATCAGGTCTTCCACAGCTTTTTAATGGGAGGAAGTGTGGTGTAGAAGGAGCGAGCAGAAGGTAGATCTCCTGACGTTGTGGATTTTAAATCGCAGCTTCCCTGACTATTGGCTTTGCTGTCAGGGGCTTAAAGTCTAAAACAACCGGAGATCTACCTTCTGCCTGTCCCTGGTGTGTTGGATAGTATATCATGCTTAGATTTGGGAGATATGAGTTCAAATTCTTGTTCATTCAAAATAAGTTGTATCTGTCAGCCTAACCTACTTTGTGAGGTGGTTGTGAGGACAAAATAGGATTATCCTCATTTTGAGCCTCTTGGAGGAAAAATGTGATTCACTTTCCCGAATCCACTGTTTTTGAGTTGTAGAGCCCAGCATGTATGTCCAGATTTTCAGCCCCAACACTTGCTTGCTTTCCAGTTATTGATGTCTGCATGACCAAGAGGCTGGAACTGCCTCCTTTCCATCCCTATTACTTGTTTATGACTGGTGGAAACTCTATTATTATTATTATTACTATTACTATTATTTTGTTTTCTGGCCCTCTGGTGGAGCCCAGATCTTTTTACTCACTGATGTGATTCAGCCTGTGTGTGCCACACCTGGAACAGGGAGTGGGCAGGTGGCCACACAATGAGTTCTGAGTCAATGCATATATAGTGCCTGCACTGAAATCCATCCCCTTTTTCAGCAACTGAAGATGTGGTAGGGCAGAGTGTGGTGTGGTAGAGAAGGCACTGAAGGAGTCTGCTAGATTATGATCTTCTTTTGCCTCTGTTGTTACTTCCAAAAGGTGAGAAGGGGAAGGAAGGCTTATCTAGAACAGAGGTGTGGAACCTCAAGGCCCCATAGCAAACCTGATCTGCCTGGGGACCTAGTCTGGCCTGCTGAGATTCCCCAGAAAGCCACACCCTTGAGCTTTGAAGACAGATTTTTTTTTGCAGTTTTTGACATTTCCTCCTTATTCTAAAAGTTTGAAGCAGCTCTCCTTGGGCTTAGTTATTGGTGGTAGGAATTTTCAGCTAAAACATGTATTTTTTTGTATTTGGGACCTTGCCCCTTTTGTCATTGGCCCCACTTCCACTGGTATGCAGCCCATGTGAGCTTCTGGAAAATGAATTTTAGCACTCAGGTTGGAAGTGGCTCAACACCTTGATTTAGCATCTGGTAAAGTGAAATAGGTAACCTGTATTGTGGACAAGAAGCTACTGTTAGGCTACAATATGGAAAAACAGAATGGTTACCCACAGGCAAAATTGTCAGACAAGGGTGTATTTTATCTCCTTATTTTATTTATTTATTTAAGATATTTGTATGCCGTCCTTTGCAAGAGCCTCAAAAGAGCCTTATCTGTTCAATCTGTCCCATGCAGAACATATCATAAGGAAAGCTAAATTAAGATCAGAGGAAGGCTAAGACCTTTTTATTTAAAACCTATTCTAAGTATTAATTTATTATGTAGGATTTTTAAAAAAATTTAAGCTGAGATGCACCGGGTTTTAATATTTTTAGTGTATAAATTTTTGTATGTTTTTTGTTGTTGTTGTTGTTGTTGTGAGCCACCCCGAGGCTTTGTTGCGATGGGGGCGGCATAGAAATGTTTTAAATGAATGAGTAAATAAATAAATAAATAAATAAGATGTGAAAATTGGCTGAAGGGACATCAATAATTTAAGATATGCAGGTGACACCAGACTGCTGGCAAAAACAGCAATGAATTGAAATGACCTCTGATGAAAGTGAAAGAAGAAAATACAAAAGTAGTAGCTGTATTAAGAAACCAAAAGTCTTGGCCGCAGAAAAATTACAGAACTTTCTTGTTAATGACAAAATTGACATTGTGAAAAATTGTACATAACCTGTCCCAGTCATCAGTTCTGATGGAGGTTGCAGCCAAGAAAATGGAAGAAGGTTTGAGATTTGGAAGTATAGCAGTAGAGGAACTGGAAAAGATGAGAAAGTGTAAGACATTACCCACACTATTGGGTTCCTGATCATTATGGATGGGTGTGAAAGCGGACAGGAAGAAAATAGATGGTTTCCAAATCCGGTGCTGGAGACAGCTTTATAAATACTCTGAAGTGACAGAAAGATGAAGAAGTGGGTCCTAGATCAAATCAAGCCAGAGCTTTCCCTAGAAACAAAAATCCCAAAACTGAGGCTGTCATACATTGGGCATATCATGGGAAGTCAAGGCTCCTGCAGAAGAGAATCATGCTAGTAGTTGAAGGCAGAAGTTGAAGGTAGAAGAAGAACAGGAAGACCAGATAAGAGATGGATTGACTCCCTAAAGGAAGTCACACCCTTGAATTTTCAAGGAACTATTGGAGGGAGAGGCAAAAACTCATCTAAGATGACTTAAGATCACTCAAATATATAAAAAACACATTAAAATTGTCCAGTAATGGTATGCCAAGGAGCTTTCCTCCCAACTACTTCAATCTGTGTGTGTTGGCAGCAACATGAACACTCATGCAGCAATGGCTATAATCAAAATTTGTGATGAGGATAGATGGCATACCGAGTTATAGTAGCACACTGGTTAGGCTTAGTGATATCTGAAAATTCAGTGTAAGCTCAAACATTACTTCTTGCTGCCCAATACTGAAGAATGCCATGAGGGGGGTTGCGAAGTTTGATGAGAAGTTGGATGTATGTACCCTAGTCAGAAAACTCATGCAGAAAATCTCTCTGCACACACGCATTAATGTCGATGTAGTATGCAGTAGTACCTTGGTTCATGAATGCTTCTGTTCGCGAACAGATCGGTTCACAAACAGAAAGTTTGGCAACAGTTTGCCTCCGTTTGCAAGCTCCGCATTGGGTGACGACCGTGGTTGCAGCCATCTTCTGCTCGCTCAGGCTGCAGCAGAAGCCCAAGATGATGCTGCGCCTCCTGCCGAAAGGGAGAGCACGACACGAGGGGGAGCCATGAGGGCACACTCACCTCCGTCGAGGTCTTTCCGGCTCCTTGCCATCGCCCTGCCTCTGAGCCAGAGGAAGGTCCCCTCGCAGGCGCTCGCCCGGCTCCAGGAGGGGGAGCAGGGGCGGGAGGCTGGAGAGGCGGACATGGGTTGGCCCCCTCGGCCCGGAGAGGGCCACGAGGAGGGGGGTGAGGGCTGCTTTCCACGGGCCGAGGCGAGGGATGGGGCTAGCTGGCCGACGGGGGTGCCTCCTGCCTCTCCCTGCCGTGGGGAGAAGAAGCATGGCGGCGGCTGCTCAATTGCGGTGGCAGCTTGCCCTGAGAAAGCTGCAGTGGAGACGCAAGAGCCACAGCCCCACTCCTGCTCTGCCTCGGCCCGTCGAGGCAGCCGTGGCTTGGCCCGCAGCCCGGGGACGTGGCTCATATTTTTGTGGTAAAAAACCACAACCATTTATTTATTTATTTAAAACTTTTATATGCCGTCCTTTATGTGTAACATAAAGTTATGGTTCAGAATGGATTAATCTTATTTACACTGAACCTTATGGGGAAATTTGACTCGGTTCACGACCACTTCAGTTCACGACCAGTATCATGGAATGAATTAAGTTCATGAACCGAGGTACCACTGTATTTCTCAAAACTGCCATAGATGGGGATGGGAATTGTCCTGCAGCGAGCTCACACTTCCCTTCAGTATCTTGGAGTGCACTTGAATTCACCCTTTGCTCTTCTTGTCCCTTTGAGCAGTCCTGTAGCTGATGGGGAGAAGCAAGGATTGTGAATTTGTCACGGCTGGCTTTCTGTTCTGACCACTGGAGTGTCCTGGGTTACCTCTGCAAGGTGCATGCTGCACTTTGGTCACACCCAAAGAGAGTAAACTGTGAGAATTACTTTTAATGCAGACTTTGGAAAGGGATGCCCTTTGCTCCAGCCCGATCCAGCAAGGGCACGGTGAATGCTGGAGCTCTTGGGAGTGGAAAACACTCCTCCTACTCACCTGAGATGGGTTTCTTGATCTCTAGCAGGCATCCAAATATCTATGGGGTTGTGTTGACTGCTGGGAGGATTCTTGGGTGCAAGAGGTAACCACCTTTATATCCTCCCATCCAACTGAAGGTGCCACTACCAGGAAAAGAGTTTTCATGGCACATATACCACGGGGCCAATAATTTTCTCCATCAAAATACAATCTCAGGTGTCCGAATCTGGTTGGGAGGCTGAAGAGACTGTGAACATGATGGGGGAGGAATCATTCTTATCTCAGTCCAGATAGAGACAAAACTGCTCTATTTCCCCCAGCTGCTCAGCTCTGAGTCACGTCTGGGTCTTGAATAAAATAGCAGCCCTACAAAGGACTTGTCACTCTGACAGAAGGACAAAACGCAGCGGCCCTGGCTGCTAGCCTTCTCCTGCTTAGAATCCATAGTTGCTGTTTCCTCCCTCCCAGTGCAACCACCTCCCCGCTCCGGCCCAAGCTGAGTATGGACTCCAAAACCCACAATCCAAGTACTTTCTTCTCCACGCTCAAATCTGTATTCATACTTACTATGCCGCATTCCTGAGATTTCAGTTCAGAAGTGGGTGCTTTTGGATTTGCCGGGATTTCCTCCCAGGTGAATAGACAGAGGATGGCAGCCTTTATTTCTTATAGTGCCCAAGAATCTTGGTTCACAGCCTCCAGGGCTGAGGACAGAAGGGGGGGGGGCGTGTGTGTGTGTGCGCGCGCGCTTTGACAGGGGAGATGACTGAGGGGAGGTGAATGCTTCCTCTCCCCCTTCAGCTCTCTTTCTCTCCCCATTGGCTGCCCCTGCCCTGTTATCTCTTCAGGAAAGGTCTCGAAATGTCTGGCTGTTGCCTGCCTCCCAGGCTGGAGCCACTGTCTGGATGGGGGCGAAGCTGAGGGGGCCGGGGGGAGCTGCCAGTGCCATCTCCGCACTGAGGAAAGAGGCTACGGGGCCAGAGGCAGCCGCAGATGGCATATAGATGTACCGGAGCAGCTTCCTCCTTTGCGTCTGGGTGTAACAAATGGATCTGGACTCTCACAGGCAGTTCCTCCTTCCTCCCCTCCACCCTGATCCACCCCTTTGCCATCATGCTGCCTTTTGCTGACTTCACCTCACAGTATAAAGTGCAGTCCCAGCACAAGAGAGAGAAAGAAAGAGAAAAGGCCCAGTAGTTAGTTTAGGCAGGGTAGCTGGCAGGATCTAGAGCAGAGATGGGAAAACGCAGGCTCACATGCAGCCCTTCTGGGCGTTCCAGTCTGGCCTCTTGGGGTTCCTGTGATGGGCAGGGTCCCTTTCCTCAGGGCTGCCTCGTTTCTCCCACCCACCACTCACTTGGTGTCCTGTCTTTGGTGCTGTTCCCCCCACCCCGTTCTTAAAGTCTGAAACACCTCCCCTAAGGCTTGGTTACTGGCCACGAAAGCCTTAAATTACAGTGTGCTGGTATTTTCACGTTTTGCCCCCGAGAGCTCCTCCAGGTGCGGAGTCTGCCTAGGAACCGTGCCTGCTCTGTTTGTGCCGTTCGGTTTGAAAAGAGGGCTTGAGATCCCCTGCTGCAGGCAGGAAGGCTCTGTGGCCCTGCTGTGGAAAAGGTTCCCCAAAGACAAAAAAATGTCCAGACCCCAAGGTGAGAAAGCCAAGTCGTCTAGTTTTACTGACTGAGGGTAGGGAGGAAAGATCTCAGCAGAAGGAAGGTTTGGGAAGTGATTATTTTGGAGAGTTCAGGGTTGGAGGCTGAGGCCAAGCCACCCTCTCTGCATGTGTGTGTGTGTGTGTGTTTGGGTGGGGGCACTATCCATACAGGCTTGCTCTCTTCCCTCCCTTCCAAGTAGTCTTGTGGAAGGATGCTTTTATGTAACTGCTAGGGTGGAGAGCCCATGAGGCGGACAATTCCCTCCTGTGCCACCCCACAGATAATCAGCCCATTGTTGTCCAGCCAGGACTTTGCCTGGGGCAATCCTTTCACAAAGGGGCTCAAGGAGCAGAGCAGGCCCATCCAGGCACAATGAATCCCCTGTGTCTGCTCTTCCCTCCCTTTCCAGAGTTGGCAGGGTCTTTGGTCCCATACCCCAAAGGCCTGACTCGTCCGTGGCTGCCGGGTTGCTTGGACTGACTGATGGGGTGAAAAGATGTTGAACTGTACAGGATCTGCTGGGAGAACTATTCAGTGAATTTTCAATTATTGGGTGGGTTTTTAAGCTTCCCATTGAGTTAAATTGTGCTAGTGGGATCTCTTTCTCTCTCCTCACCCATCCTGTTGGAAATTCATGTGTGAAGTCATAATAAAACCTTTCATGATCAGGGATCTTGTGTCTATGTTTTTCCCCAAACTGCTGACAAATGCATCTTTTGCCTGTATTCTCTGTCCCTCCGCTTGAGCTGGGTACACTGTGGCAGTGCGTATGTGCCCAGGATGGCTAAAGTCTTGCTGTGTTTTGGTACAATGTCAGCTAATCAACTCCTATGAGTAAATCACCTCAAGCTGTTGATTGGATGGGACTGTTGGTTGATCCAGTTGTTTGTTTGTGCCACCCTTGGCAAAAGAAGCTGCCCAGCCAGTTTGGTAATACGAAGGTTTTATGATTATTGCAAAAGGCTTGTGGGATTAGGAAAGTTTGTGTTTAGCCCCTATGAACTTTGCAGATATGACACAATGGTACACAGCTGAGCATGGGCCTCCAAAATGGCCAGAATATGGCAAAAATACGACAGCTTGAAACCTAAACTGGATTATAAACCATGGTAGGTTGTTGTGAGCCCAGGCTGGATTACTTTTGGTTTATAAGTCATCCTGACAGCCCATGGCTTGTAGCTGAGTTTGTTTGACCCACAATAACTCAGATATCCTGACAACCCACACAGAGGAACAACCCATGCTGTGTTGGTTGATCACACAAGGGCCCATGATGTGCTGACCAATGACTGGGAACATTGTGGGTGTTTGCTCACTTCCTCCCCACTCTCCCTGTGCCCCGTTGCCAAATCTGGTTTTTACAATCGCTGTGTTAGTATCCACATGGTGCCCCCACTGTACTCTGCAGTGACTACCTATGGTCACCTCACCTTTTTCTGAAAAAAAAGTTGAAAAATGTGTGCAAATAATTACACTCATTAAAAAACCCCATGTAACTCTGCAGGGCTGGTTAGCTCAGGGGGTTCCTAGGATAGATATTGGCAATGTGGAATGGCTGCTGGCCAAAGCGGCAGGTACAAACCTTTCAGAACACCTTCTCCAGACTGAAAGTAAATGGTTTTCCTCTTTGCAAGCCTCTGACAATTCTGATAGTCCTTTGAGGTCCTTGCAAAGCCCTGGAAGATTTGTGAAAAGTGCTTGATTCCCCCTTTAAGAGCATGATCCTTAGTTTTGCTTTTTTTTTCTTCCAGGGAGAGGCATATGAGGTATCTTTACAGGTCCCCAATTTTGAAAAGGTGCCCCTGATTCCAGAAATCACTCCTAGAATTCTTTTTCTCTGACTCTCACTAGAATTTATATCATTCTGAGACTTTGTTCATGCAATGCCTGATGTTCTGCTTGTGTGTTGGACTACAACTCCCATCACCATTAGCTAGCATGAGTAGCTAGAAAAGATGTTTGAACGTCATCTTCCAGAAGCCCCTGTCAGCCTGACTAACAGTCAGGAATATTGGGAGTTGTAGTGCAAAGTGCCTGGCGTGCACCAAGTCAAGGAAAGCTGCAGTGGAGCACTGCAGTGAAGTGCAGTGAAGTGGAGCACAGTGGAGTGAAACCTGGGGTCAGATTTGTGTCTCTTAGCCGAAACTGACTCACCTGGCTTTTGTTAGGGCGGAATGGGAGAGCCTTGTGTATGCTGCCCTTGACTGCATTACAGGAAACAAAAGGGTAGAATAAAAAACAGTGTTCTGATGAAAAATGTTTTCAAGAGAACTTGTAGTGATGATTCAGTGATAAGGGGGAATGTTTAAAGGAATTCCTCTTTTCTAGTCCCACAACTGGAGTTACTTCTTTTCACACTAGCATCTATTTACTGGCTTTTACTGCTTATGGGCTGTACCACTGACCTGTACTACTGCAGGAAAGGAGGCACTTTCTGATTCATGGCAATTGCCTAACCCATTTAGCTTGCTAATTTCCAGTATGAGAACATGCTAAAGCAGGGTGGGTACACAAGTTCCCTCCCCATCCTTGTTTGCAGCCACCAGAGCAGCTGTTACTGCCTCCCCATCCATCCCGGCACTTTTGCTACTGTGCAGCAAGCAGGGGAAGCGAGGGTTGGGATGGCACAGCTAACATGAAATCAGCAGAGAATGATGGCGATTGTCTCCACTCTTTTTTGTTTGCACAAAGCTGTATGTACCAGTTTTGTTTTTCTGATTACAGCAGCTCTGTGGCTTTAATAACAGAACAGTTGGCATCAATTTATCAGGTGTATGTTTTCCTGGTATCTTCCCTGCCAAATAGTTCGGCCTGACCTATGTACACGGGGATCAAAATCTAGAAGAGCTGTCAATAGGATGTTTTTTCATACTTAGCAGGAAACGTAGCTAAGGCATAAATTTTAAAGTTTTGCTTTGTACTTTTGATGCTGAACCTAGTTACTGAAAAGAGATCCTGGAGCCGACCTTAAGCTCTGGGCATTGTGTATCTAGCTTGTTTAACATCCTGGTTGCTTACTATATATGCTGTTCTTTGACGTGCTTACCTTTACAGCTAGTTGCAGTTTACCAAAGTCCGTGTTTTATGTTCTTGTGGTGCTTTGTCAGGATTGGGGTACACAGATTGCAGGATCTATTTTGTTTTTCATGAGAATCCATAATCCAGCAATTGGAGCCAGTGGCAAAATGACATGTCCTATATTAAATGGTCAAGGATTAATCCGCTAAAAAAGTGGGCTGGAGCCATAAATCAGGCTGAGCTACTCACAGATGTAGCTGCTACCATCATGCATATTACATTTCACTGCTAAAGTGAGTAGAAGTCTCCATTACTTTAGGGTCGGTGGGCACACTTGGAATTCAGAGGGAGTGCTGTGGATACTCTCAGAAATGGTTGCCATGGTGGGGCTTTCCCATTCATAAAACGGCTCTCATGGTGGGCAGGACTTGGTCACAAAGCTCTCATTTCCCAGAAGGTGAGACTAAAAGAAAAGTATCTTGCCCAGGAACTTGAGTAGAAGGTGGACCTGGGCTCTGAGCTCCAAAGCATAAAAACACTATTTGAATCCAAACACAGATGTGCCAGAGGGCTGACCTTCATGTTGCAGAGTTCTAACCTCCCCCCCACCACACACACACAGTTATGAATGCCAGAATTACGAGCAACCTGTACTTAAAAACAAACTGCCATAAAGCCTAATAATTTAAAAAAAATTACTGCAGAAAATCCTCATCACCTGAGAGAGAGACAAGAAACAGAAGGGGAGAGGAGCCCTCCAAGGCATCACCATAGAGAAGAAGTGAAAGGGGAGAGAAGGAGGGCCCCCAAGGCATCACGAGAGAGAGAGAGAGAGAGAGAGAGAGAGAGAGAGAGAGAGAGAGAGAAGCTTCCAAAGCAGGCATTCCTGCCCTGTCCATCAGGAGAGGGAAATCTCTCCAGTGCTTCCTTGCTGCAAGAGGGGCACTGGTGAGTTGGGGGTGGGAGGATGCTAGAGATATTTTTCCACTTTCATGGGGGTCCTGCCCCTGACTCTCACAAATGTGGAGGGCTGACTGTACATGATCAATTTTTATACAAATACAACTGAAAGACTAATTTCCATTTTCTTGGGAATGGAACTTGTTTGTAACCCAGGGACTGCCTGTTTATATGAATAAAATAAAAATCAGGAAGAGCAGGGAGCCTGATGGGCACCAAAAAAAGGTGTTTGTTGGAGATCGCAATAAGTCCACTCATGTGAGCAGGTACTGGGTCAGTGGGCTGCATTGTCTGACTGGCGTTCTGAACTGTGTGTTGTTTTTGCTTTTCCCATTTCTGACTGTACAAGTGCCCTTTTCTGATCTCTGCAGTGGGCCTTGTTTCACTCTCTGGTGGTCAGAGAAAGAGGGCAGCCCCGCTGTGTTCAGTAAAGTTAGAGGAAAGTGAGGCTCACATGTGATGTGGAGCGTGCATGGAGGAGAGAGCAGGGTCGTGTCTGCTGACCCTGTTCCTACATATATTCAATTTAACTGGTGGAAGAGCACACCTGCACATTCCAGTTGGGTTGGTGCAGACTCTATATGCCCAGTCTGGGAGCCATGGCTAAGCAGAGTTTCTGGACACGGGTACATGTAGGCTCTTTCCCAGATTATGCTGCAGATGGGGGTTCAGGAGGCACAATTTGATGGCCCTTCTTTACCTGTTCAGCTTAATGTGTGACCAGCCTAAGAGCTCACTAAATGCAAGTGGGTGATCAGCATGGAAGCTAGCTAACTAGCATGGCTATTCGTGTAGTGAGAGTGTGTTTCAGCACTGTGACTGCGTTGCATAGTAAGAGTAAACAGTAAGAGTAAGCAGAGTAAACTGTGAGAGTAAACGCACCTACTAGGGTTTACTTTTTAATGCCGATACAGAACAGTGACTAGACCCATGATGGAGTTGATCTTGATTTCATAAAGCCACCCAAGGCATTATCAAACAACTTGTTTCCCCATGATTTCAGCCCTATTACACCCTTCCTCTTACAATGAAGTTGTTATGTGTATCTTCAGTGACTGGGGAGAAGCTGATGGCTTATTTACCTTTCAAGCAGGCTGGACTGGGTTGGCTGTGCAGGTGCTCACGGCTGTCGATCACTTTCCTGGCCAAATGCCATCTTGGTCTGGGCGAGATTAGTCAGTGGCATGCAGCCAGGGCAGCATGGCGATCGGGAGTTTCCATGCTCACTTCCTTGAGAAATAAAACTAGTTGGCAGTGCCATTTGTCTTCCAGTACAGCCTTTATAGGGTCCCAGTCTGTTTCTCTGCTTCATTATTCACAAACATTATTCTTTTTGCTAAGGATGCAGTCCTGTATACATGTAGACAGAAAAATGTATATAAGCATTGAAATTTTGAACATTAAATATATAATGTTTTAAAATTAAATATATAATATGTTTGACATTCAGGAAATGCATATTTGGAAGTTCTGACCTCTGTATCAGAATGCTGAAATGAAATCTGTGTTTATTTCAGATTTCGGTAGTCACAGGTGATGAAATCCTCCCCTCTGGCCAACATCTTCGGACACTAGCGCGAGGGGGAGGCAAAAAGAAAAAAGGTCTTGCAGGGTTCAGTCAGCTTGTTCAGAAGAAAAAGGTGACCAATTCCACTTGATTGGACACATCTGAAGTAGCTCTTCAGATCTGAACATAATTTCCACCGCTTTGAGGAACAGCAAGATATCTTACTGGTTCATAGGGGATATTTGTCTCTGGTGTGGCCTGGTGGGCATGGTGTGGCCACCTGTGAAGAGTGGATGATGCTTCTTATGATGAGGGACTGGACTTGATCTTTCATGTCACAGAGCAACCAGAAAACTGCAGCCGCAGTGCTTTTCCAATGGCTTATGCACCTCTTGTCCTTCTCTTATTGCAGTCTGTACAGGAACCCTAAATGGACTCAGTGTCACAGGGGATGACCTGCAACGATACCAGACACTACAGAAGAGATACAACAATTGTGAGATTGTTATGGGGAACCTTGAGATTGTGCTCATTGAGCAAAACCAAGACCTCTCCTTCTTGCAGGTGAGAGCTGCGTGCATGTGGTGGTGGAGGTGCTGGTGGGGCAGGGAGGGGGTTGGAAGACATCAAGCTTGTGAAGACTGATCTATATGCAAGAGCTGAACAGACGTTAAGAGCAGTAAGGTTCTCCAGCACAGAGAAGGAGATGGAAAATGGGGCTGGGTTGGATCCAGAGCCATCAGTCTGCAAGTGGAAAAATTCTACTTGTGAAATGGGACTTCCATGTTCTCTCCTCCTCCTTGCAGCCCGCCACGTATCTTCTAAATCTGCTCCAGAGGGACTTGGATCCAACCATGGGTTACTGCCTAGCTCCTATGTAATGATATGTCATACTCTAACTTAGCCTGTAAGCTTTTAGTTACACTAAGTTTAAGCATGTGAAACTGAAAAAAGCAGGTATTGCTTCCCTGTTTACCTTGGCCTCCTTTCCTTTTGTGGTTTCCCATGTCCAATTTTAGATTTTAAAACTCCCTGGGGCAGGACTCTGCAAATGTCATGCACATTGATGGGGCTACATTAGCAGCAACAGCAAAAGAATACAGGTTGATCTAGTGGAAGTATAATACTAAGTCTCCTGCAAGTGCAGGTTTGCAAATCTAGGTGAATCTACGTGCCCTCCTCCCCTGTGTGGAGCTATTTCCCTCTTTCCTTTCCCCAGAGTTAAACATGGATTTCTATTATGTGTTGCCTCATAAACCTTGGTTTGTGGTAGGCTTGCAAAACTATTGCCTGGAATTCTGCACTGTTTGCATGACCACATATTGAACTTGTGCACATGTAGAATGGTTAATGCTGAGAAGTGAAGGGAAGAGTCATTTTGGAGAGGGGAAGAGTGGGGGCTCATTTCCGAGCCTGGGTTCCAATTTGCAAACCATGGTTTGGGGGAACTGGTGTTGTGACTACACCAGGCTTGGGTGTATTTATCTTGCCAGAAGCTTTGTGAAGCTAGCACAGAATTCCTACTTGGCACCTGGGGAATCTTGGCTTTATTAGTTTAAACGTATTCAAAGATAACAAGGACCTAGCTCCTTCAGAATAATGTCCATGGAGCCTAGCCTTCTTTTTCCGTCAGTGACCAACCACATGCCCCGGAAATTCACAAACAGGTATGCTAGGGTTAGCCTTCCCTCTTGTTTATAAGCAGCAACTGATAATTACGAACGTGCTACCTCCAAATACTGTGGATCCCTATTAAAGTTATTGCTGACTGTCCTATTCCCCATGAAGATTCTAGTTCTTGTGGCTATGGAGTAACACTTGAAAATCAGTATTCTCTTCTTCCTGTTGCTTCTCCTTATTTTACTCCACACTTTTAAACACACCTGAATAACATGAAATAAAAGATGATTAATAACTTACATTAATGATCTATCAGTGATGTTTTGTAACAACAGCTCAAGCAGTACTAAAAGCTCTTAAAGCATATGCACTCAGATGCCTTTTTCAGTCTACTTAATGAGTTTTACTTCCTAGTAAATATGTTTAGAATTAAAGTCTTCATAAAATAATCTAATCTGATTTCAACATCTGCGTTTCCTGGTTGTAATACCTGTGGTAGTATTGCAGACATGTACTGCTTGGAATACAGGTATGCCTAAAAAGGAAGCACCAGCGGAGATTAACCGTGCCCCAAGTGCAGAATTACAACTAGATTTCTCATGGCTTGGAGGCTGTGATACAAGCAACTTGGCTGAGGTGATCAAGGCACCCTCCTCTGTCTTTCCTCCTGGGATCATACTGCACCTCCCTAATGTGGAGAACCCTCCTGGTAGCTTTTTCTTTTCTTCACCTGCTTCTAGATTTCCTGCCAGACAGGGCCTTGCCCTGCCTTGCTTTCTGTGGGCCCCAGCCAGATAGACGCTGCATGTGGCACCTGGTTTCTGCCTAGTTAGAGAGCCAGAGTGGAGGGTTTTGCTGTGTTGGGCTCTCAAGGTGGGGAGCAGCAGGTGATTGGCAAGACCGAGGTGGGCATGGAACAGTGCCATTAATGGTGTTGCTGGGATCACTGGAGTTTGTGTTTTGGAGATGAGGAAAGGCTAGGCAATAGTACATCTGGCTCAAGGTGCCTGTGCTGGGTAATTGCCTTCAGATCACACCTGAAGCAATGGGATTTTGGATTGTGCTCCCACCCCAGCTCATAGGAAAAGCTGGAAAGCTGAAAAAGCCCCATGATAAAATCTTCTGGACTGGTATGGGGATCCATGCCATTATGTGGGAAGGATCCTTTATAGCGTGATAATGCAAGTGGGGTGTATTCATCAGAGCCAGAAGTAGCTTTCTTGCTTTCTGTGACAGGGTGAGGATTACTAGCTTACTGGTGATGCTCTTAGACAGAAAGTTTCTAGTCAAAAACCTTAGTGCTGCTAAAATCCTCTTTAATACATTTTCTTTAACCAGGAACAAAAAAGTGGAAGAAGGGATGGGAAAGCATAGGAGGGCTACAAGTTGATGTTTAGCTCCTTGTAAAGTCCTGTGAGTGAGGCAGGGCTATTGTGCAATAAAAGCCTTGCCTGAAAGCCTGCCAGCTGTGAGCCTGTGGCATAATCTATGAAAAAGCCTTCGTGTCCACACATGGTATGTGTGACCCAAGAGTCTGCTAATCCAGGGCTCCGGGATTGTGCGTACAGAGCCTACACGAACACAGTTGGCGTGTGTGCACGCACACACACGTGCCCTTGCATTGGTCAAGTTGGACACGGCATGGGACTCGGTTAGCAGACATCAGCGGACTCTCCTCAGTAGGCACGTGCCATGTAGCTTCTTGTTAGCTGAACTGAATTCCAGCTTCCAGAAAAGTCTGTGTTTTCTCATGTCAGGTGGCCCCTCTCTTTGCTATTCACTCTTCCATAATGCACACCTTTTTCTTTGAGGGACACCACCGTTTTGAGAGAGAGGTGTATACTTTGTATGGTGAGTAACAACTCTGTATGGTGGAGGTATTTGCACAAAGCAACAGTTCTCTAATAGAAACGGTATCACAGGAGGTTGTATGTTTTGTCATCCAGATAACAGAAAAATTAGGAACATCTTATCTGAAATGATTTTCCTGTGGTAGCCAGCACATGATTTTGGTGTGTAAGGAACTTTCAGAACTCATGATGCTAGGATGTCCACAATTAGTTGTTATGTTTGTAGTTTCAGGGTCTGATATTCAGATGTGAGGCTCCTATGTTCAGAGATTTTGCATATCTGACTAGCAAATGCTGGACCTTAACATGTGTTAGCTAACTGTTCACATGCCACATTGGTGAATTTCTCCATGGTGTTTTGCTAGTGGCTTTAGTTAGGCCGAATATCTGACCACTGTTAGTAAGTCCCACTGTGGTAATTCTCATATCCCCGGGTAAGGCAGCCCTGTTTGACTTGGAGCAGGGGTGGCCCACTATAGCCTACAGCTCCTGTGAGTCCTAGCTGTTGTGAGCTAGGATTCCTCCCTTCGCACATTCAAAGCCGCAGATCTTTCTTGTAATACTTCCTTATTGGCCAGATGCACAAACACTCAGAATGAATCTCTGAGCATGCACGGAGTGGTTTGTTGAGTCCAATCTAGTATTAACCTCCAGGAGCTCTCCTTATGAGCATGCCTTGTCTCTGCCTGTCGATCCTTAATTGGGCCACCTTTTTCTGCTGATGATGCATTATGGGGTCAAGAGCTGTACATGCCTCATCTGTCTCTGAGAAACTCCCCTGCTCTGAGTCCCCTCCCGCCAGCTGTACATCTTGGTTATTCCCAGCGACTGCCTGCTCACCTGGGGAGTCTGGGCTTGAGATAAGCATCTCCATTTCTCTCATCTCAGTGTCTGGAAATGGCTCACATTCCAAGGCCCCTCCTGCACCTCTTCTGCTTCTTTTTCTTCTTCTGGAGACCAGCCAGCAGCCCTTGAGAATGTGTGCCCAAAGTAGCCATCTATCTCACTCCCAACACCAGCCAGTATAGCCCATGGTGAGGGCTGATGAGAAATCCAGGCAAAACATCTGGTGAGCCACAGGTTACTCACCCTACTTAAGGTCAGATTAAATGTGCATTGCATTGATTTTGATGTAAAAAGTAGAACCTCTCCTTGTAGGTAAATGGGTAAGCATGTATTTAACACACTGAAACTCATCTACTTTGGCCCTTAAGCTAACAGGAACATTAGAAAAGCACTGCTTTGACCTTCGTAATTCATTAGTCTAGCTGCAGAAGACTTCTTGGAAGAAATTCATCTCAGTGACATATGATTATTCTCAAAGATAGGATCATGAAGGCCAAACTCTTTTATAAGCATGAGTTTGGTAGGTGTAGATTGGAATTTAATAATTTTTTTTCTCAGCCCCAAAGGGAGCAAAACTTAGGAATTTTTTCAGCTTCAGAGCCTTAAACACAGATATGGAAGATATGTATACTTATCAGATTGTAACAGATGTCTCATTGCAAAGCCACAAGAATGAGCAGCGTCTGATCCAACAAGAGAGACAGAGATAATGAAATACAGTTGCTGCTATAAATTTTATAAATGATGCAAACAAGAGACTGGGAAGGTGCAACAATGGCATCCACTTGAGTTGGGCAACTTTTAGGGCTGGCACACACCTGATGGAGACAGACGGGTGTCTCCAAGCGTGAGCTGCCTCCAAACAGCATTAAAGTGCCAGGTGCAGCAGGTTGCAAGTGGGCAAAAGTCTTCCTCTGACCTCTTCCTGGCCCTTTCTCCCAGCTGTGCTCACTGCCAGGCGGAGCTGCCTTAGAGAAAAGTGGCTGCTGGCGGCAGTGGACGTTCCGTACCTGCTAGTCAAGATGGCACTAGAAATCACTAGCCCCACCACTTTCCTGCCTCGTGGCAGTGAGGCTTGTTTGGCGACATGGGTCTGCTGCAGTCACATTGAGGCATAGAAAATGGATGCTCAGCTCTAGGTTCCTGTTCCTTGCTGGAGCATCCGAGAACGATTTGTGGAATAGTTTGGTCCCTACTTTCAATCACTGGCATTACAAATAGTTTATTTTCAATTTGCCATCAAATGACGAAGATGCTGAACAAAGCCAATGATAAGGAAGAAACATGTGTTTTCCTTTCCTATCAAGCCCTGGAACCCCAAGATGTAGCTTGTTCTGAATGGTAACACGTTCTGATAATGGAATTACTAGGCATACAATTTGAAAATGACTGTGGTGGATGTTTTAACAGCCTCTTATGGTTTTCCTGATTTTTTCCAGACTATTCGAGAAGTAACCGGCTATGTTTTGATTGCCATGAATGTCTTCACACACTTGCCACTGCAGAACCTACGCATAGTACGAGGGACCCAGTACTATGAAGACAAATATGCCCTCTTCATCATGCTCAACTACGAACAAAATGTCACGCATGCCTTACGCTCGGTGGGCTTCCACCAACTCACAGGTGAGTGGATGGTAGATCTTATGCTAAACAGCCTGTATTACTGGAGTGCGGGGGCGCTGGACCCCAGGCCTGCAGCAATCCTCCTTACTTGTGGTTTCCTGAGTTTTGCAGTTATTCCCCTAGTCTAAAAGGGTGCAATGCTTCTCCTATTAGTAGTAAGAGCTTTAAGCTCAAATAGACTGGTATTTTTGCCCTGATCCCTTTTGCCCCACCATCTTTGGCCTCCAGTCCCATCCGCCACTGGCATGATGCCCCCAAGAGCTTCTTCAAAACTGAATTTTGATCTCACGCTGAAAAAAGGGTCAACTCCCCTTCTCTAGTGCTACGTATTGCTTCCTTATCAACATAAATCAGCTGTAGCGGAGAGCAGTTAGCAACTTTAGGCATTAAATGAATCAAATCAAAAAGGCTCTTGGGCTAGAAAGGATGAATCTGCTCAGGGCACTTTGCTTGCCAGTACTCTGAATGTAGCCAGGGCATGTCTTAAGCATTTGGGAATGTGATTGTGGTTCTCCGTTGTTCCCTGAAAGCTACCTGGACTCATCCTCCCACTTCTGTCTACTGTTGGTGACTTGGTCATCTCTTTGCCCACATGGTTGATTCACAAATGTCTCCCTCAGGCTCAGGTTTAGCAACTGTTTTCAGTGTCAGAGTTCAGCCTTGGGCAACCAAAGTCATATTAAAGGAGATGTACTTGAGCTTGGGCAGGTTGCCTTGTTTACCTGATTAACCATAATGAGCCCCCTAACTCATCTGGGTTCTAAAGAGAAAGATCTTCAGCACTGAGAGTATGACTTTGAGGCAGGGTTGAACATCCTGTAAATTTTGTTGCGATGGTTTTCATGTGTGCATACACACTGGAAAGCAAAAGTTGCTTGTGATTTGTAAGCATACACTTACACAGGGCAGTAAAAAAAATCCACATACAGGCACCAATATTCTAGTTATTTCCTTTAGGCTTGGATCATTTTGAAGTAATAATAAAAGAGTACCTTTGACAATGTGGCGAGTGTCCTTCCCTCACCGCTCACTAGCTACAGTCTGACTCTCTTGATTTGAGTTCAACAGTTGGGTGGCACCCCTGCTCCCCAAATTCAGGTTGTCCTTCCTATTGTAGATTTCTGAAGCTGAGAGTGGATGACAGGACACTGAATACTTTCATCTCCTTTTATAAGCTTCTTAGTTGTTCAGCTCCAGAGATGATGGGAAATAGCGTATGGTTCTGCATGGGCCACTGTGCTGCTCTTATATGTTTACCCCCCTGGACTGCTCCAAGACTGGGACGTGAGGGCAGGGAGCTGCCATACGTGGGGCACTGGGGCTGTTACTGGGTGGAGCATGATTGCTCAATGAATAAATAAGATGACATCAGCAATTGTTGCCTTGCGAAAGAAAACACATTCCAGTGTTGAGATCTCACACCAGCAGCCCTAGCAGGATATTTAGCTTTTGGGGACCTTGTTCTTTTGAATAACACAATCCCATGATCTAAACTTAGTGTTGTGTTCTGTTTTGTTCCAAAGAGATAATTGATCTAGTGCTCACATCTGTGCACTAACCTTTTTTTTTATAAAAAGTTTTATTCAAAATTATGATCCTAAAAACAAAAAAAACCCCTAAAAACAACATCAATCAACAAAAACATCAGGCCTGCTGGGTCAGCCCCCACATTTTTTTCCATTTATGATAACTTAAAAAAATATTTAAATCTATACGCAGTCCTGTTTCTCTAGCCAGTAATAAAAAGAGTCCCAAGTTTGATAGAAGTCAGTATCTTCTTTCTCCTTCAGTGATAAAGTCAATCTATCCATTTCTGCACAGTCCTAGATCTTTTTTAAGATCAGTTCATTGGTGGGTGGTTCTTCACTTTTCCAGTGTTGGGCAAATGCAATCCTTGCTGCAGTAATTACATGTAAAATCAAGTACATTTCTTGTTTACTAATATCAACAGGCATAATGCCTAATAAGAAGACTTCAGGTTTAAAAGCTAAAGGTTTTTGTAACATTTCCTCAAGCCATTTATGTATTTTAATCCAATACTTTTCGCGTTATCACAAGTCCACCACATATGATAGAAAGTACTCAGTCTGTGTACCAAGCTTATTGCTCTACCTCCTTTTCCACAGCTGAAGAGTCCAACAGAGTTCATGGCTTGACCATCACAAATGCATTAGAATCTAACATGCATTCTCCTGACACTGACTTTGTTAAGAATTGTCACCTAATAATAATTACTAGCTTAAGTGGACTCCGGGGGATGGTGGAGGACAGGAAGGCCTGGAGGAATGTTGTCCATGGGGTCGTGATGGGTCGGACACGACTTCGTGACTAACAACAACAAAAATTACTAGCTAATAATGTAAGATATTAGCTTCTGCTAATGGTATTATATTAGTCCTGCTTCATCAAATCAAAGGTCCATCTAGTCCATTATCATGCTTCCCATGCCCCCCAGCAGCTTGTAGGCAAGAGGAACGCTACTTTTGGACTGCAGGACCACCCTGACTAATAGTCATTGTCACCATTGCCCGCCATGGATTTACCTAACTCCCTTTTCAAGACATCCAAGGTAGTAGCCATTGCTGCATCTTGTGGCAATATATTCCAAAATTTATGTGTTATGTGACAAAGTCCTTAATGTTGCCTGTCTTGAATTTTTTGCTGGTCAGTTTCATTGGATGGCCCTGACTCCTAGTATTATGAGAAAAGAAGTGGAGGGGAGCCTCTTAGGGTGCAATCCCGGGCATGTTTAGACAGAAAAAGGTCCCACAGCTCCCAGCATTCTCCAGCCAGGCCTTTTTTCTGTCTAAACCTCCACAAGACTGCACTGTTATTCATTTAGACCACATCATTATTATTTTGGAATGGACAGAGCCACTGGGAAAATATACTTTGGCTTACCAAAGGCACGGCCGGGGTCTTCAGTACTTCAATAAAGGGAGAGAATGTGGCCAGAAACAAGCAATGAATAAATTCTGTCAGGAATAGAGTGATTGTTGATTCTCACAAGTGGCAGTGAATTATGCAGGCAAAGCCACAAAGATCCTCATATATGTGGCAACGTGATTCCCTTCATCTTTCCAAAACCTGATGCCCTCCAGGTGTGGTGGACTATAATTCCCATCATTGTAAACCAGCATTACCATCATCAACACATCTGGGAGCAGAAATTTACTGGTTAAGTGGGCAAGCCTTATTATTCAGTAAGGGCCCTGCCTTGTACTGGAATCAGTGTTAGGGTTTTACTAGGGAGAAATGAGTGAAGAGTAGTGGTTAGCACTGAACATATCTCAATAAACAAGGTTTGCATTCCTGCTCAGCTGTGACGTTTGCTCAGTGACTTTTGGCTGATCAGTATTTCTCAGTCAACTATTTAACTCAATTGTGATGATAAAATAGAATAATCACAAGACCGCTGCTCTGAAGAGTGGAATAAAAATGTGAAAAAGACATAAAAAGAATATTTTCAAGACAATATTGCATTGATGAAAAGAGTACAAGAAATAGAACTTTGCAAATGGTTCTTTCATTATAGTAACCTGTGCAGTAATTTAGGATTATGAAAGAACCCCCCTCCCACGATTAACCTTAATACTAGTTGTCAGAAAGGGCTTAAATACACAATATGTGTGCAGCAGTTAAAATATTATGGATAGTGCCTCCCTCGGATGATTCTCAGTACTGTGATGTTGCAATGAGTATAGCTTCCTATCAGAGAATATTCAGCACCTTCTCCTAGAGTTCATAGAGTTTGCTAAGGAAGCTGTAACAACGGTGCAGTGCAGACTTGCCTTGACGTGTCTTTTGGGTACTTGGCTCGGCATCTGTTGCTGGCCCTTCTCACTGTCAGAGTTTGTAGGGAAGGAGAACAGGAGGATGAAAAGAGGTGTAATTAGACCCATAGAGTTTATATCAGTACTATGACATGGAGGAAGAATTTTAAAGTGTCTATTTTTAAAGCAAATATTAAATGTATTAGTAATCTGCTTCAGCTGTACTGAAAGAGTCTAGGGATTTGAGATGGTGTGCATAAAATTTCACACAATCCAAGGCTTTTTCCATCCCTCGATAGCAACATTCAGCCATTGGCCACTGATCAAACCAGATCCTTAATAGTTCATCTCTACACTGAACAATAGCTTGATCCTATAGAGCTGCCAGACGGGACTAATCCTTTAGGCAGAGAATCTAACTGGCTGCATTCCCTTGGAACTTTGGATTTGGCTTCTAGCAGTAGTTAGAAGTAGTTGCTGCGCCATCCTGAATCTAAGGTTCCTTTAGTGGCTGGGATTTCATCCTTCTGGCCAGTTACTAGGTGAAGTAGGGTCAGGTGAAGCCGTGTTTCAAAAGCAAAAAGAAAGAAAGGTGCCCTTCAAAGTTGATTTTAATCAGAAGAGAAAGGCCATCACAAGCCCAAGCCCCATTCAGGCCTTCTGTGTTTGGATGAAGCAAATTCAAGAGAAGGAGCCCTCCAGCCCCACCCCTCCCCTCCCCTCCCCGTCATCATGTTTGCTGCCCTTAACCCATGAAGGCAAAAGAATGAAGAGGAGGGCCCCTTGTATCTGCAGAGGCTCTCTATAAAAACCGGAATGTGAACTTTTCAGCATTTTGGTTTGCATGGAGAGTCTCCACAAATACAGAAGGCTGCCCTTTCCAGATCTCACCCTCCGCATGCAGAAGCCAACAAGGGAGAAGGGGAGGGCTGGCGTACTCTTTCTTGTCACATGTTTACTTTATCCACACACATACAGAATGCCTGAATGGGAGCCCACACATTAAAGTGACAAGAATTTTGAGAGCAAACATAGCAACCCTATGAGAATCTGAGCTTCCATTTTTGGCTTTCTACAAGGGAGCTAAGGAGGATTTTGTTTAGTTGGGAGCTGGGGTCTTCAGTACCTTTTACATTATGCCCAATGTAAACTCATGTTCTCCTCCCTGCAGATTTCATAGAACCTGGGAAAAAATAAGTTTCTATGTTTTCAGAGGAGAATGTGACCAGCTCTCTTTATATGCCATTACCCAGCTACACAGTTCAGAGTGTCTCAGAGAGAAGGTAGTGAGTGAGGCCAGTCTCTGGTACAGCCCTAATAAAACAATGAGGACAGAAAACATCCTTGTTTGTCTCCCATCAGCCACCAGGCTAAAGTTTCTAACTGGCAGCCTCCAGCACAGCCTCTTCCATTGCCAAACCTCAAAACTTCAGATTTATCAGAGAGAACATCCTTGCCCTCTGATCTGGAGATTTGTAGATGAAAGTCCAATCACCTGAAAGCATTTATGGATCCACTTAACCAATAAGCTCTCAGGATTAGCATAACTGCCACTTTTATCAGTCCCAAGAAACAGGTTTATAGGCCAATATACTACTCTGCCCTTTACTACTTTGGCCACACCTGAAGTTGTACAACAGGTTAGAGACTTATGCACAGCTTAGGGTGGAGTCCCTTCTCAGTGTCAACTTCAGTTACAGTGGAGATAATGGAATTAGCCAAGCAAATGGTGTGACCAGGGCCCCCCACACAGTTGTGGACTAGAGGAAGCAGGACTTTTAGGGAAATTGAGTGTGAGCTACAATGGTCACAGCTCATCCCACTTCTTACTTAAGGCAACATTTCAGAAATTGTGAAAGTTGGCTAGGACTATTTTGCTATACCCAAGAAGGGGCTGCATTTGGGGATAGGTAGAACAGGAAGGGAATTTTTCAACTATGGCTGTTTGTCTTGCTCGGTATTTGGAACAGCACCCTCAGGTGTGCTCATGCATATCCCTTGAAAAACAGCATATGATGCCGGTGCCATGAATGGCTGCCCAGGGATGCAAAGCTGTAGTGACATTACTTGCAGTGCCTAATCGTAATGGCGGGAATTCTAGAAAAGTCATGCAGCTTTGCACCCAGGATGCCTCAAGCATGACACTGGGAGCCTGGCTGTATAGATTATGCTGTCCAGTCGGTTCCAGAAGTTTGTAGAGATGCTGAGCAGGCCAAGAGATTGAGTGAGTTGCAAAGCATTTTCAGTGCCTGGAAAAGTCACACGCTTCTGACACCACTAAAACCTTTTTGTATTTTTCATTGGCTTGTCAGACAAACCAAACTACAAACCTGTTTTAAGCAGTGTAAACCATGTCACTGAAAGATATTTCAGGAGGATTCCTTCAGCCTAAATCTCAGTCACTTTCCAGAATCCATTGTCACAATACAGTGCTTGTGTTTTGACCCATTGTACTCTCACTAGGCTTGATTTCCTGTGCCACTTTGGGAATGAGTCCTAAGAAGTCTCAGGCAAAGTTGGTTGTATATGATAGTGATGATGCTACAGATTTTATTTATGTAATTGAAATATTTCTGGACTGCCTTACATAATAAAGGCCCACATGGTAAAAACCCATATAATGATAAAAAGCAAAAATTCATAAGATCAACAAACACCAGCAATAAAACATCTAGAAAATCTAAAACTCAGTTGTAGCCAAATACCTGGAAGAGCACAAGAAAACATAATCAGGAAAATCCAGAGAAAGCATGTAAACCTTCAGGTACTTCTTAAACATTTGCAGTAATGGGGCCTTACAGAACCTGGTAGCAACTCCTTCCAGGGGTCTGAAGCACTGCAAAATAGGTCCTTGTTTGTTTTCTGTTCCACTAACTGCCCTCAAAAGTGTGCAAGCTTGATGGCCCTCTGTAGGTGATCTCAAAGCATGGACAGGCTATTGCCGACAAAGTCTTAATTGGGGCAATTTACATTTTATACAGCACGCACTGTTTATCTCTATAGGTTTCCTTGTAAACACTTCACTGTTGAAAAGGGAAATATGTCCACCATGTCCTTGCATGTCTTTCATCGAGTGGCCCAGTACAGGAAGGGTGATTTATATGGCAACAGTTCTTCCGTTTATGGTTCTCCATGTTGCATCAGCTCCTACTAGTACTGTGCAAGATATCAAATATTGGCACCCAGAACCAAGGGCTGTGCAGAAGAAGATTTCTGCTAGATTGGGTATGTGATGTGTTACTTAGTAGAGGGATGGGCAAAAGGTAAATCTCCAAATGCTTTGGGCTTCATCTCCCAGAAGCCCCTGCTAGCATGGCCAGTGGTGAGAAATGCTGAGCTGTGTTCAAAAGATCTGGAGTGCTACTTTCTGCACATCCCTGCTCTAGCTGTTCAGGGTGATCAGCCTTGATGCTGATCAGTTCTTTGCACAGGAGTCAAGTCCTTTACCTGAACGGGTGATGAACCCTCTCAAAGCAGACGGTTGATTAGCAAATTGGTGGGTATATGTATGCAGGCTGAAGGTCCTTTGAGGGCCAGTGAGTTTGTGGCTAGAGTGGGGATCTGAATCCAAGGTCCAACCCAAACTCTTTCCACCCTGAATCCCTGCATGGCGTGCTATGTCTGCTGATTCATGTTAGGTCTGCATTCTGACAGAGGATGCACGTGTGGTTATGGATTAGAGAACACAGGGGTTTGGCCAAGACTGACTTAGCTTAGCATTCAGCCCTGATCTGCTTCCACTTAGCACAGCCGGTTGGCTGAGTTTGAAGTCTTCCTGAATGACTGGAGGTGGCAGCCCTGAATGTGAAATGAGAATGCTGGGGCATCACATCAGCAGTGTTGAAGAAGGCAGACAACCGGGAGCAGGTCCCTGCACGTTGTCAGACCCTGCCCCAACCAACCTGTTTGGCTGATGTTGTTGAGCCACTGTGGCACCGAGAGACAACACCTGTCTATCAGCTTTCCCATCACTCGATCTTTCGGCTGGCTGACAGAACAACCCTTGGCTAAGGGGACATGATGGGTTTTTATACTTACCTGGGCAACATCCCCTGTTGCAGAAAAGTGCCTTTGGCATGTCATGGCTGCTAAGAGTACTTAGAATGTATTTTCAAGCCACTAATGGTATACTAAGCCATATACTAGAATGCAGATGTGCTCCTTCTAGAAAAGAGCTTGTCATATCGTAATAGTGTAGATTGCAAGAGCAGTGGAGAACATTGTGGCTTTGACAAGCAGCAGGAGGGGAGGGCCTGGTGGCAGTGGAGCAGCAAGGCTGGAGATGCTACAAGGATTTGGGAAATGCTGTGTCAGATGTAAGCCCCTCAATAGTTGTGATAGGATTAGACCTCTGTATGCCTAACCCGGGCACACAAACCAGAGGATCTGCAGTGCCATCAGAGGAAAGCAAGCAAAAGTCAACTGAGGTCAGAATCAGGAATGAGAGAAACATTGGTCTGATCAAGCCAATGAATGTAAGGGTAATAAAGGAGCAGACAAATAAATAAATTGGTATATATAGTTGGTCAGGCCAGAACCTTCCAACTGCCAGCCGCTCGTAGGAGGCCAGTTTTCTTCTGTGCTTGAAAAGCTGCTGAGGGTCAAAGCACACACAGATAGATCCTGGCTCCAGGCCATGAATACCTGAGAACAAGCCCTCTGCTGGCAAAGATCCTCAAGTTCCGCAGAAATGCTCTTCGTCGGGTGGCTGGCTTCTGGATGTTGGGGTGCTCCTTTGAGACCTTATTGTCAATACATGGGGATTGAGTAGGTGCACATGCCCCCCTTCCCTGGAGAAGCCGATTGAGAAAAAGCATGAAGACATTCTGTGAAAAGGTACAGAAAAGAGTGTGAGACAGGAAGCCAAAGGGCAATGATGGTGTTTTGGAGTTGGCATGGGACAGACGAGAGAATGTGCGCTGCCGTAAAACTGGAGAGATTTCACACAGGCTTTCTCTCTGAGAGCTTGCCTCAACCCCTTTTGCGTGGTGTATGTTGCACATCGCTGAGGGAGCGCACATGCCTGATATCTCAGTTTTTATACTGAAATCTGCAAAGAGCCTGGCGGGTACATGGCATTTTTCTGTGCAGTCAGAGACCCTGAAGATCAGCAGGGATGCCAGTCACACAGAGCAGGATGCAAATGCTAATGGCGGGGGGTGGGGGGGTGGGCAGATTGCCTCCCCAGGCTTCCCGTGGCCTGGATGGTATCATCTCTCCCCATCAGCCCTTTTGCCCTGTTCTCTGCTGGAGAAAGGGAGCAGGCAGAGCAGCCGCTCTTCAGATGCGAGCCGAGTCCCTTGCTCTGCGTAGCAGCATATGACGTGCAGAACCATTTGGTTGCTACCTGGGAGAGTGGCCGCTCCCCTAGCACTGGCTTTATGTGTTGTGCGTCATCCTCAGGGGTTGCCATGTGAAGGACTTGGCCAGCGCTTGGAGGAGCAGCCATTCCTTCCAGTGCCAGCCACGGGCTTGGCTCTGTGCAGGACGCACTGTCCCCGTGGTGATGCTGTGTGAAGCCGCTTAGCCAGCACTGGGGTGGGCAGGCCCTCCTCCCAGAGCTGGTCAGGTCCCCCACTGCCCACCACCATCCTTCTGTTATCTCTGATGTGAGAGCAAGCATAGCAGCTGGGATTCATCCAAGAGGTTGGATGCTGTTGTTGGTGTTACGGTTTTGTTCTTGGTTTTTCTTCCTTGTAAGCCCTCCGGAGACTTTTTCAGTAATGGACAGCATGGACAATTTTTAAATATAAATGAATGAATGAATGAATGAATGAATGAGACAGGGCTTGGAGGCCAGGCTGAATGGAGAACCTCTCCCCGCTAGGAGACCCACATGGGCTGAAGGCTCCACATTCTCAACAGTAAAAGAGGGTCCCGTGAACAGTTCTGCCCACAGGGGCTCCTTTGAGACCTTATTGTCAATACATGGGGATTGAGTAGGTGCAGTCCCATTTCTGCTTGTTATGTGTCTCTTTAATGTCTGAAAGGGGCTTAAGTGTCAGTGGGAATGCTGTCCCTTTGTCTTTCAGAAATCCTGTCAGGGGGCGTCTATATTGGGAAGAATGTGGGGCTGTGTTATATGGACACGATCGACTGGGGAGACATCATTCGAGATCCACGATCCCAAGCATTGATCCATGACAATGGGAAGAAATGTGAGTATCAACTAATAGGAAGGCAGGAGGGAATCCCTGCTTGTATTTTGGGGGGACTGGCCTCTCAAACCTTGTGCATCTGCAAAGGAAGCTTTAAAAGCCGCGACCTGCCCAGGAGATGTAGGCTCTTAAGGTTTGGACATAGGGTTTGTTTGCAACACTGTCCCTCTCTGGACATGGAAGGATGACATCGCGCTATACATGTCCCTATTGTTTTCTCCTTTTTATTATGCCCTACCAAGAATTATGCCCTATTCAGGAATCTCTGCTTTGGAATCTGTTCTGTCATTCTTCAGAGGCAGCTGCCAGATTACATGCAGCATTTCCTTTCCTTCTCTCTGCTTCATTTATATCTTAACTTCCTCCCATCATAGAACCCCCACGGGGTTTCTAGGAGTTTTCGATGCAGGTCTTGACCAGGCCTAGACCAGCTTAGTTTCAGCAAGGTGGCTGTAACGTGTGCCTTCGGCATATGCCCTTGGTCTCAGCTGTAGTGCACACAAGACCATCCCAATTTATTTCACAACGGTCCTGTGAAGTAGGCTTGCCTGAGAGACAGTGACTTGCACTTGCTGCAGCCTACTGAAGAACCCCATGAGTCTCAGGCAGCGATAGACCAAAGGTTTCCCTGGGCAAAATTGAGCTGGGTCAACAATTGATGATTGGTGTATGAGGGCCTGGGATATGACCTGTATGATGAAATTAACTAATATGATTACAATCAGAAAAAGACAGTAAGTACTTCCTATATGGCAAAATTGATTTTTGAAACTTTTAGACTGGAAGGAAAAAGTTCAGAATTCAATTCAACATTATTTGTTATTAGGAGCTATTGGACTAGCAGATTTAATCATGCTTGTTAATATTTATATTTATGAAAGGATGTTAATATGGAAGTTAACTGATAATTTTGTTGGAATGACATAATTAAAGAATAAGCTAACTCAGATTTAATTTTTTTAAGAAGAGAAAAAGTTCAAATAGATCAGATGGGCTCAGACTGACCCACATATGATCATCTTAAAGTGATGAAATAGATTGCAAGAAGTTAAGATCACATGGAATGGGGAGCCATATTCCTCATGCATTGTAAACTTGCCTTGACCCACCACAGTCATTATCTCTGGTTTAACTGGCTGATGCTGTCCATTTTTCCCTCCCTGAGCAGGTTCTCCATGCCATGTGAATTGCAATGGACGCTGCTGGGGACCTGGTCCCAATGACTGTCAAAAACGTAAGCATTGTGCTGCCTATAGCCCTAATCCCAAGCCATGACTTGCCCTGGAAACAAAAATGACAAAATGGAGGTGTCATGAGAAGGCAAGGCTCACTGGAGGACAGTCACACTGGGGGAAGTTAAAGGCAGAAGAAGAAAAGGAAGGCCAAATAGGAGATGGAGTGACTCCCTCAAGGGAGGCACACTCTGGGATTTACAGGAGCTGAGCAGGGCTGTCACAGGCAGGACTTTAGGAGGGCTTTCATTCATAGGGTAGCCATAAATCAGAGGCTGCACATAACAAGAGCCTTAATCCAGGCATGGCAGTGGTGTAATGGCTAAATTTTGAAGCAGAGGAGCTCCACATGATTGTCCCGCTACCCATACCCCAAGGAGAGTCCAAACATACGGGCACCTCCTTGAAAAATCAACCAACCACTTCTAGCATCTTTATTCATCTCTACCAAGAGCAGATCTTTTGTAAAATTGTTGTTGGTCTGTGGTGCCCATCAAGTCCTCCTATGGTGACCCTGTGAATGAAAGCTGTCCAAAATTTGTAAAGTTTATGGATCTGAATTGCCCATTCCTGACCAAGCCGCCCTGACATATTTTGCATTACAACAAAGAGCAATATGTTGTTGCTATGAAAAGTCATTTCCCTCAGCTACTGTGAGAAGCAGCCAAACTCAGAGGGAATAAGGAAGATTGCAGAGGGGTGGCAGACGAGGTCAGTGTCCCTCCTGATAACAAAGTGCCAGTGCCAGCGCCATATCCTTGGCAGCCCTATTGCCCTGTGCCCCTGGACCTTGGGTGAGAGGCTGGGACTCGGCTCTTCTCAGGCGCTCTTAAGAAACGGCCAACTTAGACTGCTCGTGTGGCAGTCGGCTCCAGTTCTGAGTTTGAAAGGGAGAGGCAAAGCCCATTTCACTGGATCTCCCTGTATACTTAGAGCAAGTGATATGTAGCTGCATCTAGCGACAACTCAGGTAAGGTGGAAGACAGGGCAGATGATGCTCCAGTGAGGACAGAAATGGAGACAAGGCTTTGGGTGGATCCACACAATCGTTTTCAGCCATGGTGACTTAAACCGGTCACTGCCGTTTGTGGCACGTGGGCACTTGCTCTATAGTCCAACCCCCATGGGTAGGCTGTTGCACCATCTGAACCTGATGCGGGTGAGTGGTTGGTATGGTTCGTAAGCCACCCAAAGCCCATGCACTATTTTATTGTTGTAAGGGATTTGTTGGTTTAATGAAGCTGCTGTGGCTGAACATGATTGTGCAAGTCAGGTCCCCATGTTGATTTGACTCTGACTATAAGCCCGCTTGATCCCGATTAGCAAATGCTGAAGGATTTTCCCCAAACCAGAATGGAATGTCTGCAAGATCCCAGCATTTTGGTCCACATTAATGACTCAGTGAATCGCTCAGAATCACTTGTGCTGATTGTAATCCATCTGTGCTCATGCCACACACAATGGAAGTTACATGCAAGGGGCAGCGGGAGAACCTCTCCCTCCTGCTGAACTTTCTTAATTACAAATACGCAAACACGTTAAACTGTGACGTGTCTGCAGATTGTGTTTGCTGGGCTTTACACCCAGATAGGACTGCAGACTAAGCACACAGTTGCTGCTTAGTCACTGATGCTCAGTCCTGACAGGTTCCTTCTGTATGTTTCTGCTTGTATTGTGGAAATGCTTCATTCTCCCAACACTGGAAATGTGCTTTTTTATACCTGGGGAACTGTGATGCATTTCCCAGCTCATGCATCCATTGCAATGGTAATTTTGTGAATGTAGTTGAGTGAGATTCAAGGGCAGTAGTGCTATTTTCTCTGCCTTTAATAGTGAAAATAGGGAAGATACTACTTCGTGGGCCTACAGCATTTCTGAACTTCTGGATTTATCTTTTATTTTAAATATCCTCACTGCATTTTCCCAGTGAAGGCTACCCTTGTGTGCCCACAAGCACCATCCCTACTGTTTCAGGAATCTTTAAGTTGATTTTTTAAAAAGTGTTGCTTATTGAATCATGCCAAGAATGAAATGCACCTGGTTTACACTCTTCATGATCATGTGAAAAGGTCTTACGTTAAGGGACAACCTGTTCAAGGTGATGTTCTGCATCCAGGATCCTGAGGGCAGGCCTGGGGGAGGAAGGGAGGAGCTGAGCGTTCGAGTGGCACAGAGACCGCAGCACTGACTGCTCCGCTCCAACCCCTTTTCTCCCTCTGCTGCAGTTACCAAGTCCATCTGTGCCCCTCAGTGCAATGGCCGCTGCTTTGGGCCCAACCCCAACGAGTGCTGCCACGACGAGTGCGCCGGTGGCTGCACCGGCTCCCTCAAGACTGACTGCTTTGTAAGTAAGCAGGCAGCTGCTTCCTGCTTTCCGTGAGCAGCGTTTGTACACCTGGGTTGTGTCAAGGAGGAAGTTGAGCAGATGAGGGGATGGTAGTGGTAGCAGAGGGGGAATTTCTGCTTTCTATATTTCTGCTTTCTATATTTCTAGATTTGCAGTTATTTATTTGCTGCCTTTCAGGTGAGAAATCCTGCCAAGGTGGCTTATCAGTAGCAGAAAAATAACAAAACCACAGCAAATGAGAGTAACTAATTATGAAAATGCATCAGGATACTTTGCACCAGGCAGTTGGTGGAAGGTGCCCCCTGGGGTAGGGAGGGGCTGGCTGGGGCAGCATGGGGCCCTGGTGTCATCTTCTTCATTGGTCCTCCCTCTCAGGGAATCCCCTGCCCCAGATCTGTTGATGGGGCGGTGGGTGGGGAGTTCAGCCCGAGCTCTCATTGTCTGTCTGTCTCTCCTGAAATACTTCTCACAGGGCAGGTGTATCACTCTTTGGCAGTGCAGGTGCAGCTAAGGGGGTGGAGTGCTGCTTCTCTCTCTCTCTCTCTCTCTCTCTCTCTCTCTCTCTCTCTCTCTCTCTCTCTCTCTCTCTCTCTCCTGAATTTCTTCCCCAAGGGCAGTTGATGGCAGATGGTCCTGGAGCTGGACCACAGGGGGAGTATAGGCTTATGTGTAGGGAATCCAGCCATGTTCACATTGTCTGACACCATGCTTCTGGCAGAAGTCTCTTAGTGTTACTGTCCCTCAGCGCTGTCCTCCCATCAGGAATGCCCGCACTGACAGAGTGCCACGCTGTCTCCATCTGAGTGCCCCCTCCTCCGTCTCTGCCCCCTCAACCAGCCAGCCAAGCGCTGTTGCACCTTTGCAACAGTTATACTATCATCCTACCTCCCGATCTCTAGGTTTTCCAGAATGTTCATTGCTTTTCTTACTGTGCTTTTGCCTCAGCCTCTGCTCGTGTTGAGCCATGAGCACCATGTTCCTTCACCCCAATTTTCAAAGGTATTCCAAGGAAGACATGCATGTGGTTGAAGCGACCATTGTTTCCCACTGCGCTCCCCTAGGCTGTGTCTCCCTAGGCTGTCAGGATAGGGAGAGGCTGCCTTCGATTAGGACCTCATGTCTGGACTCTTGGACTGGCCCAGCGGGGACCAGAGTCCTCTCCATCTTTCCGTGACACCCTTTCTTCAACCCCAGGCCTGCCGGCACTTCAATGACAGCGGGGCATGTGAAACACTCTGCCCGCGGCCGTTGATTTACAACAAGCATACCTTCCAGCTGGAGCCCAACCCGGACACCAAGTACCAGTATGGTGGCATCTGTGTGAAAAACTGCCCACGTAAGTCCCTGGGAGCAGTCATAGTGATCAGGGGGTGGCTGGTGCTTGGAGTGGAAAGTCACCTTTCAAAGGGCCGGCACAACCACTGTGTCCCCCTTGAATGGACGCTACTCGAGATCGCCTGCGCACACAAGTGCTCCATGGAGAGGGCTGCCATGTCCATAGGCCTCTGAGCCATTTGTGCTGGCCCCACCGCATGGCGCACCCTCGCAGCAGCACCACCTGCCTGGCGTGTGCTTGCTGGCGTGTGGGGATCCTGCAGGGTGGTTAAGAGCCTCCATGCAGACCTAGTTCCAGAGGTCAACATGTGCAGGGTGCATCGTTTTTGAACTGGCCCTCAGACAGGTATAAGGAAGTAACACAGGAACCAGAGGCCTTGTTCATCGCAATGGGATGTGAGTCATCTTAGAGGATGCTCAGAAGCTCGGCAGGGGATAGATAAGCAGCTTCCTGCCCTCTCCTGTACTTCAGTGTACATGGCATGTGTGCTCATACATGGGATGCTCTCCTCCTGGTGGAGGTTGCCCTTGCTGATGATTCTGAGCACTGAGGGGATGTTCCCTAGCACTCCCCCCGCTTTTTTTTTTTTTTTTGCTCCATTTTGTTTTCTCATTCCTGTGCTCAAGGCCATTCATTTTCAAAAAATTGGGTCTAACTTTTCCCAAGATGAGTGTGTGTTTCTTGCTTTGATCCATGAAGGCTCACTGTGGCCAGCTTTGTAACCATTTGCCATATAATCCTTGTGCATTGATTCTGCCATTTTGAATCTCATACGGAAACAGGTGATTGTCCTCTTGGGAGATCCCTTATTTTCATTCCATCACCACTACCATCATCATCATGATCGTCATCAATTATATTTCTGTACCACCCAATAACTACAGCTCTCTTATCGAGTGACCTAGTACACCAGAGCTATAGACAGTAACCAGTATCTCACCCCCCACACACATCTCTTTTAGGAAATGTTTCACATGTTTTATCGGGTTTTCAAATACAAAAGGTAATATCCAGTATTAGTCCTACTTAGAATAGATCCACTGGAATGAATAGAACTTAACTAAGTTGTGTCCCAGTCATCTCAGTGGGTTTACTGTAAGTAGGACTAACATTGGATGCTAACCAAGGACAAGCAAAATGAGAAAAAAAGGCATCATACTTAAATTTTGTTGTTGACAGAGGGTAGTACATTTAACATTCCTCCCCCACCCTTTTATTCCACAGGAAAGAATCCTTTGGCTCTTTGGAGCTTTTCTTTATGGGTCTTCATAACATCAAAATGTATTTGGTCTCCCTCCTGCAGTCTGAGGAAGGGCTTTAGTAGATTTGATGTATTCCTGATTTGTATACAATTTGTATATGAGGCCATGTTTTATGTATATCAGATATTTTGGGGCTGCTTTTTGCTAATTTTACGCATTATATCTATTTCTCTGCCATGGCCCCTTGCCACCTTTCCATGTACAAAGATTCCAATGTCGGAATGTTAGGCATTTCCCAGTGAAAGCTATTACTCAGCTTTCTCATTAAACGTAAAGGCCAGACCTCCTCTTTCAAGTCTAGAGGGAGACCAAGGGTTTCCAGATAGGAGTTCCTTATATTTTCATTCTTCCTGTTATCTCATACCTTGTATCCTAATCCCTGCAGATAATTTTGTGGTGGATCGGAGCTCGTGTGTCCGGACCTGCCCTAATGACAAAATGGAGGTAGAAAAAAATGGCCAGAAGATCTGCCAGCAGTGTGAGGGACTCTGCCCTAAAGGTAGGAATGGGGTGAACAGCCACGTGGGCAGGGTACCCGAACATGTCCTGGATGCTGAATACTTTGCCATGATGGGTATGAGCCATGGCGTCTCCTACCTGACAGAATGGAGAGTGAAATAGGAGGGCATCTTGACACTTCCAGGGCCATTTAATGCTATGTATGAAGGACATGGGCATCATGTCCAAGTGGCTACAAAACTCTTTAAAAAAAAACTCGGAAGGGTTGGCTGGGAAGGTGTTGGGCTGCTGCTTCCAAGTTCCTTTAAGAGACATAAGCATGTAAGAACTTGCCATACTGAGTCTGAGATCAGTACTGCTGACACTGACTGGCAGTGGTTCCCCAGGGTTCCAGGCAGGAGGTTTTCTCCAGCCCTACCTGAAGATGCCTGGGCTTGCCGCTTCATGCAGAGGATGTGCTCTGCCACTGAGCTATGCTGGGATTTTGAAGCTCGGTACACTTCACATTTTATGAGACATGTGTGTTTAGGCCTTGAGAATGCATACCCTGATTACAAAAAGAAAAGTGGGAATTGCCCCCCCCCCGCCATCTTGTAGCTGTTCTGAAGCTTTGGCCAAGACATCCTTGCCTCTCCCATCAGCTCCAGGGAGGTACCAGGTGGGGGTTAAACAGGCCTTGTTCACTTCTCTGAACACTCACCAGTGACCCTGCTTTGTCTCCAGCTTGTGAAGGGACTGGAAGTGGAAGCAAATATCAGACAGTGGATTCCAGCAACATTCATCACTTTATCAACTGCACCAAAATTTTGGGCAACTTGGATTTCCTTATCACTGGTCTGAAAGGGTGAGCATACAGGAGCAGGAAGCTTGACATGGGCCTGATATTGTGAGGTGGACAGAGTGGCTCAGCGAAAGCCACGCAGCATGAGCTTCACTTGGGGAATCCGCACTCAGCTGTGGTGCAGATCTGCCAAGCAGCTTGGCCATTGATGAACAGATCCTAGACAGATTCCCAGGGGATCCTGAATTCCATTGGGTGGAAGATGATGAGATCCTTCTCATCTGAAGCCAAACAGAACTTGGGGCCTGCTGAGGATGCACCTGAAACCTTGAAGGTTAACCTCTAAGGCAGGGAGTTCCCTTCAACTGCCCTTTCCTAAACTGGTGCCCCTCACATGGATTAGATTGCAGTGTGTGAGTTTCTGGCAGCCAAATACTCGGAGGGGTTTTAATCTGATTTATAACCTCACTGTAGCCTTGGAGGTACACACGCTTGCATAAATAGTATAAAATGAAGTCAGGCCTCATATCATCCAATCATTCAGAGGTCTGGGGGCTGATGTGCACTTTTATTTATTTATTACATTTCTATGCCACACCCATCGCTGAAGCCTCGGGGCGGCTCACAAGGAAAACAAATAAACAAAGCATAGAACAATATTAAAAATTTGGAGTTCTCGGCGATAATATGAAACCATAAAATAAAACACAGATTAACAATTAAAATATCGTTTAAATAAAAAGGTCTTATTTGGAATTTGGAGCGAGTGCTGTGGTACCTTCACCAGGGATGAGGCTGCCAGGGATGTGGCTGGTTGCCAAACACCCATTTCCCAAAGGCAGACTGATGAGGCTAAAAGGAGAGTAACATGCACAGGGATGATGCAGTGTGCCAAGTCACGGAGTAAAGGTGCTTTTGTTGTCAGACCATCCCCCTCACTGAGGCGGTCCAGTCTGAGGTTCGCTGTTGGTTCTGACCATTTCCACTCTCTTCCGACAGTGACCCTTGGCACAACATAAGTGCCCTGGAGCCAGAAAAACTCCACATCTTCCGGACTGTGCAAGAGATCACAGGTGAGCTTTGATGCAGTCAACTCTTTGTGAGAGCGAGGACAGATATGTGGTGTTCTGCGAGTTTCTCGCCTAATGTAGATTGTAGGGCTCTTGAGTGTTCGGTGTGGTGCCCAGTGTGCCGTTGGCAAAATAGAAACAAGAAGAATGGACAGGGGAGTGTGAGTTTATTATTATAGAATACATCATTAGCATTAGCATTACAACTACAAATTATATTATTTAGGAACAAGATGATAAGATGCCGGGGAAAGACCAATTCTTACTCATCTGGGGAACCTTGCTGAGTGCTGCATTTTTCCCAGGACTGACTGGAACTGGGCTGTGATCAGATTTATCCAGGGAGCAGTAGGGATAGCCTAGACATTCTCAGATCGGTGTGGAGAACGCTGCCCCACAAGAAGAGCACGGTATGCAGTTACACATTGCTATGCAGGTTCTCAGCCTCAGAGGTTGCATAGCAGTTGCTTCCTGGGAGAGGATTTCCAGCGCTATGTATTGGATGTTTTTGTGTAGCTATTCAAGATTTTCCTCTATAACAAACTTTTTTGTGGAAATAGAAAGGTAGAAAAAGCAGTAGGGAATCAGAGGAGAATTACTAATGGAAGATGGCATTGTGTGCATGGTTCCTTCTGCATAAAATTCTGTGAATGAGGCAAGAGGAAGTGTATGAGCAATCACTGACCTTCTGTTCTTGCTTCCAGGATATCTGAACATCCAGTCATGGCCAAAACACATGCACAACTTCAGTGTCTTCTCCAACCTTATCACCATTGGTGGACGCAGCCTGTATAAGTAAGAATTTCTCCCTTGACCAGCCTGCTTTGCCTTGTTTTGGGGTGGCAGAAGGCTTTAGGGCTCCTTTGTCCTTCTGGTGACGCCAACAGAACGTTCTGCTGTGGAGCTGTGGGTAAGCCACTCTGAAATACCTCCGCAGCAATGGCGACAGAGGTTGGAACTTGGTTGAATCCCTGCAGGCAGAACACTTGCGAGCTGTTGCTCAGGGGATGGGCAGTTGTGGACTCTGATGTGTCAGTTGCCCATGTTTGTATGGTTGGAGAGGCCCACAGCGCCCAAGATTTGCAGGCTGAAGGAACTTTTTTTCTTTCCAGCCGCTGACCCATGGTTTTTCCTGTGCCACTAGTTGTGAAAGCTATATGTTACTCCGTATCAGACAGGGCTTGCCCCAGAGTATCAGTTGCTGGGCAACATGAGCAGAAGAGGGTGGACTTCTTTGAAGCAGCTGGTTGGCCACTGTGGAGATGGAATGTGGGTCTAGATAGTCTTTTGATCTGGCATGGCTCTATTTATGTTATGTTTGTGCTTTTCTTAGTGGTGGCTTTTCATTGCTAATCATGAAGAACTCAAATGTAACCTCCTTGGGCTTCCGCTCACTTCGGGAGATCAGTGCCGGAAAAGTCTACATCACTGAGAACCGACAACTTTGCTATTACCACACGATCAAATGGGAAAGCCTCTCCCGCCAACGTTCACACCTTGACATCAGGAGTAACAAATCACCCAGGAGATGCAGTGAGTGCGTGGGCAGTAGAGGGGCCTTTGGGACTGGAAGGCATGGTGCCCAGTGTCGTTTTGTTCACATAAACAAAGGCAAACAGCCTTAGTGTTTCTGTAGAGGTTATTTCAGCGTGGGCAATTTCTGTACTGTGTGCACATGCTGTCTGTCTGTCTGTCTTTTGCACTGTTCTCTCTGTACAGGAGTTTCTTAGTTCCTCTGACAGAGGAATCCCACAAAGGTGTCCCCGAGTTCCCTTTACCCTCCTACAGAGAAAAGCAGGTTCTCTTTATGTGGAGGGCAGAAGCACCTCAGTAAGGGGCAAAGCTAACCCTAATCTGATGGTGTTTGCAGAAACAGCACAGGAGATGTCTGCATGCTCCTCTTCCTTTCCGCTTCTGCCACTGAGCCACCGCATACACACAGAGACCCTGCATGCTTGGGAGCTGCCTGTATAGTATAGTTGATATTGTGTGCCTGTTTCAGCCAGGTATGTGGAGCTGGCTGCATACACCTTCCGCATACACCTGGCATCTTCTCTCTTTTCCATTGGCACCAACATGATGTTTGAAAAATTCCATGGTGTGCAGGCAGGACTTCTTTGTTCCCATTGAATAAAATCAGCTCATTTTCTTTTGCATTCAGCTAACTTGGCCAGTGTTGCCCACTGTGACATCAGAATAACTCAGTCATAGGGTCCCTGATACCCCTGCCTGCCCAGGAGGCTTGTTGCTAGCCTCAGAGCAGGTGTTCCATGCTTTGCTTCTTTAAAAATGTTGTATTGTATCATCAATAAATAATACAACATGAAACATACCTGACACCAAGCATGAAATAACCTGGATAGAGCAATAGAGATAAATCAAACTAAGGAACCTTCCTCTGGTGGGACTATCAGTCTAGATTTAACTAAAGGTTATTGCTTAGGTCTTTCCAGATAGTTACGTGTGATTGTGGAAGTTTCAACCCCCACATCACTCTGCTTGGCTAAAAAATGAAATCCAGGATTGCCAGCATGTGTAAACGATACTGTCAATTACATTATTGCACATAACTCTTAGCAATGTGGTTAAATTTTCTAGTAAGGCAATATTCCCAAATCTCCTTTCCCAGCCTGCAATTGATGGTCTGCATGTAGATTTCCAGACTGATGTGATTTCCATTCTTGCCATAGTTGAAAAGAATTTTAGTAAATCCTTCTGCAGTAGATCTTACTGTCTCCCATAAAGGTGGACGGTAGTCCCAGTTTTGTTTTCCACCCACTGTTGAATGACTCCTGTTTATGAGCAGTCTGCATGTCTCTGTCAATGGCAGAGATCTACAATAAGTATGATAATGGGCAGACATCTAGGAAATTGGACCGTTGCCATTTCCAAAGGACACCGGACTGAGGACTTTCTCTTTTATCAGTTTGTTGAATGGGTCAGGAAGATGACAACGGGCGTGAAGCGTTTCTCTTCTAGGGACCACACAGCCTGCAATTCCTGGTGGGTTCCTGCTCCCAGTTTGTGATCCAGGCACTCTCTTTCTCTATCAGCCCAAGAGGGGAAAGTCTGCGATCCTCTTTGCTCCAGGGATGGTTGCTGGGGGCCTGGCCCGGACCAGTGTGTTTCCTGCCTCAACTACAGCCGTGAAGGAACCTGTGTGAGCTCCTGCAGCTTCTATGAGGGGTAAGGATAGCCCACTGCAGCCACCTCCCTCTGCGTCCTCCTTCCCTCTGGGCGCCAGGTGTGTAACATCTTGTCTCTCCCCATTTTGCTCCATGTAGGGAGGTTCGAGAATTTGTACAAGATGGAACATGCTTGCCGTGCCATCCACAGTGCCAGAAGATCGAGGGAGGCCTAACCTGCAATGGATCGGTATGGCGATATTCCCATAACATGGCTACATTGCCATAACTTGGTGTGGGATGAACGAAGATCTGCTTCAGTGATGCATTTATTTAATATTACTACTGCATGCCTTTTCAGATGCTCAAAACACCTATATTAATTGCAAACACCTTTCTTTTGGCCAAAGGCCTTTCTGGAGCAGAGATAGTCTTTTCTGAAGGCTCAGATAGAACATCTGCCTGGACAGATGTTTCATAGCCTAGTGGACACATCAGTCAATGCCCTGCTCTGGGATGACACCTCATGTAGTGATAGTATTGGAAGCAAGACCTGTGTCAGAAGATTTGGTCAGATGTGAAGACTCCTGTGGAGAGCAGTGGTCTCAGTGTAGCTCCTAAGCCACGGGTGCAGAGTAACTCCAGTATACTGCTGGCTGGCTCAGACTGATCTAAGGAGATGATCGAAGTGGCGTATTTCTCATGTGTCACTCCAACTGCACACTCAGATTCATTATTTTATTGTAGATCTTTGTATGCCACTGTTCCAGGATTCGGAGCAGTGAACAGATAAATGAATGCAATATCATACTGGAACAAGAATATGTAAAAAACACCAAATAAGCAAAATGTGTATTAAAAAAAGAGAAACTATGCAACCTCTTTTAAAACCCAACAGAGGTTTGCCTTTTGCAGCTCCTCAAGAAACTTCTAACATTTCGAAGTCACTACCATAAAGCCCCTGCTTGGGGCTGTTCCCATCCTTCCTAGTTTCAAGTCCTGCCAGGGGACTAGATCCCGAAAAGATAAAATGCAGAGAGGAGGCCCTTCTGTGAGATGAGGGCTCACATTTCAGGCTGTTTATGCTCAGGTAGCTAAATGACTTGGACTGCACTCAAGTCACCTCCGCTCCCAAGTTATGGAAAATGCAGAAATCAGGCCATGCAGGGAAGGGGGGAGATGACTTGTGGTCCTCCACTTGCTTTGATCTCCAACTGTTAGCTCTGCTGGCTAAAGCTGATGGGAGTTGCAGGGCAAAACTCCCTGGGAGGCCACTAGCTTCCCCAAAGCAGGGCCAGGTACCATTTTGTGGAGGGAGCACTGGAGACTTAGGAATGCCCTCATGAATCCCTGATCGAAGCAGAGTTTCTGACTTGGACAGGAATGGTCAGAAGTTTCAAACTGGCACAGGAACTGCAGCACCAGGTCACACTAGGCACTCCTCACCCCCCCCCCACACCAACACTCCGATAAACACGGGGAATGCTGGGCAGCTTCTCTTTAGCCTTTCTCTCCAGCATCTGATACAGCCACGGCTAAGGAACCTTCTAGGGAATATGACAGCAGGGCTTTTCTCTTCGGCAAACTATGTGCCTTCTCTGATCTACACGGAGCAGCCCGTGGGAGCAGGATCTGGGCTGTTCCCTTTCATGGATGCCTGTGTTGTGGGGTGCGGTGGTCTCCCCGGCACCTGCCATTTCTTTCTTTCTGGTCCTCAGGGTGCAGATGCCTGCACAAAATGCGCAAACTACAAGGACGGGCCACACTGTGTGGAGAGATGCCCTGAGGGCATCCTAGGGGAGAAGGGCCTCATCTTCAAGTTCCCTGATGTGAACAAGGAGTGCTGGCCATGCCACGAGAACTGCACGCAAGGGTAAGAGGGGAAGGGGGGCTTCAGGAGTAATAGCCGCTTCTGTTTTATTGTGCACTTATCCTGCAGTCGCTCTGCACACAAAAAATATCAAGTGCACTTGTCCTTCAGTTGCTCTGCACACAAATAATATCACCAAGTGACTCTTAATTAAATGGGAAGGGTGGGGACCCCAGGCTGTTTTAAGCCAAGTTTGCTACGCAGCCACCCTGAGCTTAAGGGTCATGTGAACCTACCTTTGTCTACTGAGCAAATTCTGTTGCAGTGCCTTTTGTAGCCAATCCAACCCTTGGAATTATGCCCATCAGCCCGAATCTCGATCTGAGGCTGATGGAGGAGCCATATTTTGCAATTTTGTATTTGCTGTTGGAGGAGACAAGTACAGAATTTAGGCTGTGTTCTTGCTTTCCACACCCGGGGTCGCTAGATGCCGCTTCCCTAGAAGGTATGTTGGATTCATTGGCTGTCTTTGCTCCCAGGGTGGTTAATAAGCCATGGTGGTTTGGTAATCGCTCTTGTGCATGCCATTGCGGGACAGCGCATTCCTCTAATTACCCTTGCTAGATGGAGGTTGTGATGTCCAAACCTGATGAGAGTAAGTAGCTGGGGTGGTTATTTGTTTTTCGGCACCAGGCGAAGACCTTTTTATTTAAGCGGCATTTTAAATGTTAATATTATTGAATTTTATCTGGCCAGGGCGGCTTATTTTATATTGTATGTTTGTATTTTATTCTAATGTTTACATTTTTAATTTATGATTATAATTATTTAATTTATTGTTGTAAGCTGCCCCGAGGTTTCGGCGAATGGGGCGGCATAAAAATGTTTTAATAAATGAATGAATGAATGAATGAATGAATGAATAAATAAAACAAGCCACCCAACCACTATCCAGCAGACTTAACATCATTTGGGCTCAGACTTCATAAAAGCCTGTGCCCGGCAAGGGTAATTAGGGAAATCAGCTGACACATGACCAGCAGATGGAGCGCTGATTAATAAGCCAGCATGGATTATTATCTAGATGCATCTCCTGCGAACTGAATCTCTCACTTTCGTCTACCAGGCTGACCGTTTGGTTCTCTCTTTTGTAGGTGTGATGGTCCACTGATTGAAGATTGCTTCATTGAGGAACTTCCTGTTGCCAGGTAGCTGTCAGGATCCCACCAAACATGACAGCAGTGGGAAGCTTGTACAAATACTACCTAGGAATGGCCCTCCCAGATTACAAATACTAGAGAGAGACCACAGCCCTGTAGAGGATTGTTGGGGAGACCCAGAGATCAGTGGCAGAGCACCTGATTGGTTTGGACAGGGTCCTGAGTTCAGTTTCTGGCATCTCCCACTGAAAGAACCTCAAAGAGCTTCTGCCTGAGGGGCTGGAGTTCCAGAGTGAATGCGAGTAGACTCTAAATCAGTCTTTCCCAACCAGGTGTCCTGCAAAGAGGCTGCACTACAGCTGACATGGCACATCCAGGGGGCACCAGATTATGGAAGGCTGCATTAAATAATACAGGGCTGGATGAACCAATGGTCTGACTCTGAATAAGGTCTAGCATCCTGTGTTCAAATACCAGGAAAGCTGCAAACATTTTTACAAGAGGAAAAAGTGGAGCATGCAGCTGCCCCACAAGCAGTGAACTCTCTTTCAAAAGTCCTCCTTACCCAGTTTTCAGACTTTGATGTTTCATCCCCTCAAGTACTGTTGAAGTATGTTTTGTGCCCATTTATTCTCCCGATAAATTGAGTGTATTGTATTGGCAGGTGTGCTTGCCCACAAATGGGAGAGAACCTTGAGATGGGTTCATGAAGTCTTCTGTGATTAAATCTCTGATTAACAAAGAGAAGACATAAGCAGACAAAATGAACAAGGTGTACCCTGGTGCAGGTTATGCTTGTGATGTGGTCTGGACTGCACTGTCGACTTCTATGACAATCTTCATTAAATTGTACAAAGGCATTCCTGCCTTGATCCCTCCCACAAGAACTTCTGGAGCTTTAGAAGTTATAGCTCAGTGGAAGACACTTGCTTGGCATGTAATGCATACAAGGGCAGTCAAAAGTGTGAGCTGGGGAGTCCTCAGTTTAAATCTGGTTTTTTTTCACTCATCCACTATGAGTTTTTCCAGGTGGCCTTAAACATTCTTCTTCAATCATGGCCTTCTCCATTTGCAATACTGAGATAAAATACTAACCTAACTTATAAGGTAGCTGTATGGAGATTATGGAGATAGTATGTTGGATCCAGATGTACTCATACTTAGTATTTCAGTGAGTTTAGTCTGTGTAAATGTGGATCCAAGCCAAGCCACCATGCATTATTTCCCATCCCCACTGGGCTGGTCACATGATGGGGAGGATTAGCATAACCAACATCACCAGAGAGCCAGTGTGGTGTAGTGATTAAGAGCTCAGGACTAGAATTAGGCGACCTGCAAGTCCCTGCTCAGCCATGGAGCCACCTGGATGACTTTGGGCCAGTCACAGATTCTCAGCCCAACCTACTTCACAGGGTTGTTATTGGGGAATAAGACTGAGAGCACTAGGAGGAGACTGATACAAGCCACTTTTGAGTTTTTAAGAAAAAAAGGAATATAAATCTAATAAACAAACATCTCTTGCAGTGGTATCATGTGAAACTGAACAAGTGTGGCTTGTTTCTATGGATACTAAGCCATGGAGAGCTGTACAGCAAGCCTTGGTTCTGCGGGGCTTGTTACCCATGGCAACAAGCCATCCTTGATGGGTTTGCATGGCATGACAAGTTGTGCTGCCAGGGTTAATACTTCTAATTTCCCTGTCACACAACTAGCATGCACAGGGAAGGGAAATAAGTCACTGAGGATGCTTTCTTCTCCATAACTGTGTGAATATGGCCACTACATGTGGAAGACTCAAAGGCTGTTATAGAAATACTAAAGCAATTTTATTATCCTGATAATATGGCCGAAACCCAGCAGTGAAAACCAGGCATATTCTTTTCCTTGTGAAATCAGCACTGAGAGCTCTCTCTTGGGGACCTTCCTCGAACACCTGGAAGAGAACCCAGACAGCCTCTGCATGCCATTCGGATATTTTCTGGCCTATAGCTTAGCCACTGATGGTTGGTTATTTTCCTGCTGGAAGTGCAGAAGTTGCAAGAGTCTTCTAGAGGTTAGGTCCTTCTTCTACTTCTGCCATTAAGATCTGGTTAAAACAAATTGAAGGATTTCATCCCATTCTGCTGCCCCTGCCTCCTCTGACATTTTAATCTCAGAGGCACCTGTTTTCCAAAACTAAACAGTGATTGCGGTATGACTCCTTTCCAAGTTTAGCAACATTAGCGATACTAGGGCTTTAAGAAGCTGCCTTTCATGCCTGTCAAGGCAGGGAAATTGGCCAAGATTGCAGTCTCCACTGTCTGCTCTACCAGGCACAGCTTGTTGTATCTTGCTGCAGCTTTTATTACCCTTCCAGCAAAGAAGACCGGCTCCTGTGTAAACAGAGGGTCTTGCATTGGGGCCGGTAGCTTGATCACAGCAGGAAGAGCCAGGCTGATCAGAAAGAACACTCAACAGCTCTCAGAATCTCAATTTTGGGCACAAACAAGAGAACTCTACCTTATCCATCGCAAGCTTGAGAAGGCCTTTCTGCTCGCTCCATTTCCACTTTTCATTTACATCATGTTAGCAGTCACACTGGAGCTCCCACCAATGCCAGTTTGCCTTGAGGCCTTTGTGGGCGGCATGAAATGAGGGCAGGGCCAGTGCAGGCCTCTACCTGTTGCCCAAGGGTGTGGATCATCTGGATCATCACCCTTTGATCTTCTTTCCTGCTTGTTTTCTCCATAAAAAGTGGGACTAAATACCCCCCTGCCTGTGAAGGATCCCCCCCCCCCCCCGCTTCTAATGCTATTGGTGCACAGGAGGGAACAACTGCAGGAGGTGGGGGGAAGTCACCTGACTGAGAGTCCTGTGACTGAAGGGCTCATGGAACTCATGGAATGCTGGGATATGGCTCCCCACTGGCATGGGATGTAAACCCTGCGGTGTGGGGCTCCATTTGGTCAAGAGGAGGACTGGCCTAGCTATTGGATGGGGGGCCTGGCTGGCTTTTATTATTTATTAATTTATTTATATCCTGCCTTTTTCCTACACAGGGCTCAAGGCAGCTTACATCTCTTCCTCCATCTTATCCCCACAACAACAACCCTGTGAGGGAGGTTGGGCTGAAAGTCTGTGACTGGCCCAAAGTCACCCAATTGGCTCCATGGCTGAGCGGGGACTAGAACCCAGATCGTCTGAGTCCCAGTCCTATGCTCTTAACCACTACACCACACTGGCTCTCGAAGAGAGAGGCTATGGAAGGATTCGGCTCAAATGCTTCCAATGATTATGCCATTTTAGTCTGTGTGTATCTCTCTGGGATTTTGTTTCTGCCTTGCAGTCTTCTGGCGCCTCCAGTATGAGGCAGGAGAATAGAGACTGAAAGGCATGGAGGGATGGGGGGGGGCGGGGGACGACTGCCAGTGGCTCTGATGTGCATGAGGACAGGCAGAGACACAAGTCCTTTGACCCGACTGTTAAGGTCACTGGGAAAGCTGAAAGGAATTCACCTCCGGGTAGCATGTCTGCTTCATTCACCAAATGAATGGCTTTTCTGCCCATGTGTCATGCAAATACCAGGACTTTGTGTACTGTGCACTAAACATGATTACTCCCGTTCTCCTCTGAACCAAGAAAAAACACCCTCTGCTACATATATGATGAACAATAGTAGAAGTATGTGCACCCCACGGTAAAACATTCCCAGTTTCATATATAGTATTCTCAATAATCTTTACAACAACCCTGTTTTCTTATTTCACATTAATCCCATTTTCCTACCCTGCCTGCTGATTCTACCAGTGCTAATCATGGGAAGGCAAAGAACTATGGAAAGCCTCCAGGCCTCTTCTTCTGACCCGTGAAAATCTTATTTAGGACCAGTCCTGACCACCACTGCTTTTCAGCATTTTACCAGCATTGCCATCATACTTTCAAACCATTGTTTGCAACCATGAGAACCAGAAACTTTCAAAAATGAAAACTGGGCGTCTTGGGTTGCTGAACAACCTCTGGGCTCACCTCTCATTTCAGTGCTTTTGCTGCACTGTGGAAATGTGCTCTAACGTGCAGCTCTTTTCTTGCATCACAGGACGGCCCCAACTCTGATCGCCGTGATGGTGGTGGGCTGCCTCTTTGTCTTCTGCTCCTGTGTCTTGCTGACTTTCTTGTATTGCCGCGGCAAGAAGATCCAGAAGAAGCGAGCCATGCGGAGATACCTTGAAAGAGGGGAGGTGAGCCTGTATCCTTATGCCTTCCTCTAGATCGCAGAAAGCCAGCTTCGTGTGAGACCCCAGTTACGGTTTTATCATATGGAGGCAAGTCGGGGAGCCTAGACCTGTTGTCCCACAGTCTCAGCACAGTCTCTTTTCAGTGACAGACAGCAACCACTTAGGCCTGCAATCCTATTCTCACTTACTGGGAGTAAGTCTCATTAAACTTCTCTTTGCAGACCCCTCTCTGGGTGCCACCACCCACGAGGGGGCCAGCAGGAACTATGGAGGAGAACTACATTCTGTGTAGTTCCCATGTCCCTGGAATGCATTTTTCTGGCATCTTCGACTGCATTTTTAATATATTTTTCATCACTGTATTTATTGCCTTGGTTGTTATTGTATCGTTTTGTATTTTCTGGTATGATGAACCTCCTAACAGGTATCTGCCTGTTGAGCAGGAAATCCATTCAGTAAATAACATACATTGAACTTATTTTAGGGTAGACTTAAATAAGATTGCTCTGCACTTGTGACAAAATACCTTTAAAAAGGAACGTCATATTATAAGATTCCGCAACTTGGCATCTTTGGGAGTTTATAGGAATTAGAATGAGATTAGAAATACCTCTTTTAAGAGAAAGAAGGAGAATAGCTACCACCTATGAATTCTCTGGAAAGGCGGTGACAAGCTTGGAGGTGACAAGCTTGTACGTCTGATAGAACTGTGATGGTTAAATTCTTTATTTCTTTCATGTTCCTGTAGAGTTTGGAGCCCCTGGATCCCAGTGAGAAAGCCAATAAGGTTCTGGCCCGTATTTTCAAGGAGACAGAATTAAAGAAAGTAAAAGTTCTTGGATCAGGAGTGTTTGGAACAGTGCACAAAGTAAGTCTGAGACCCAAAACTAACAGCTTCTGCTTCTGTTTTCTTAAGCCAGGGATGGGAAAAGAGTGGCCCTCCAGATATTGCTGAAACCCAACTCCCAGCAACCGTAGCCACCATAGCCAGTGAGAATGGTTGATGGGAGTCATGGGCCAACATTTGGAGGGCCACACATTCCCCATCCCTGGGCTAAGCTGTATGCAGACTTTCTCACGCAGAAGGGAACAGAGAGACAGAGAACATTGTGCTGGTCATGGAAAAGAGCCCTGGGCCAGAGAACTGTATTTAGTATCTAGGATTAGGGATAGAGGAGCTGGTGAAATGGATGGGTTTGGAATATATTCTGAATATTCCATTCCAGGCTTACGGTTTTTATGCAACAAAGACGGCCAGTTTCCCCTAGTAGGGGAGTCTGCTCCTTCCCACCAAAGCTGCCTGGTAGCAGGCATTACCAAGGGGGCCTTTGGTGTTTTGTGCAGATCCAAGGCTCAGCAGACACGGCACCTGACACACTGCTAAGTGCCACTCTTTATTCAGCAGCTGCTCCAGCCCTTTGTGATAACACAGAGGCCTCTGCAATAGCCTCTTGTTTTGAGCTGGGAGATTGCCAGCCTCGTTGGAAGCATAGCCTTGGCCAGTGCAGTGAAGTTGCTCAAGGCACAGTGCTGGCTAGGCTTGCCACTTCTTGCTTGAGGTACGGTGAGGCTACACCCTGTCTCGATTGTGGACAGTTATGGCCCAGGTACCTCTATCCCATGGCTGGGAATTGACGTGAATGTGACTCTTCTTCCTTTGCCTTTTGAAGGGTAGGAAGGAGCTCCCTTTCCCAGTTGTAAGAAGAAGAGAATGGGAGAGATTCCGCTCCCCAGGAATAAGGCTGGCGGTTTCCTAATTGCAGCTGCAAAATAATCTCAAGAGAGCTTGCTTCCCTCTTGGAGTCTTAGAACAGCAGAATTGTCGACAGTTCTTCAACACTTATTCATGCTTCCTCACATTATAGCTATGGCTCATCTCCTCTGGCTTTCTTTTCCATCAGGGTTTCTGGATTCCAGATGGAGACTCCCTTAAGATCCCTGTGAGCATCAAAGTTATCCAGGACCCAAGTGGCCGGCAAACCTTCCATGCTGTCACCGATGTAAGTAACTCAAAGGGTCACTGATAGCAGGGCTGGGACTCTTTCTCCAGGCCCCGCCTCTTTTTAAGATCACAAATGTAACATGGATTTCACTGCCTCCTGCTTTTCGCTGTAGTCCTAATGAGAAACACACCTTTGGGGGCCAAAGCAGACATAGTAAAAGAAGATCTCATAACTGGATTTCCCAACACCCTTTTCTTTGCTTAACAGCAGATATAGGATTAGTTTTATGCTGGGGTGTATGTATGAATTATTTACCCTTGTCTTCTTCTATCATTGTTTCCAATTTAAATGCTCCCCACCACTCAGTTGCTTTAGCTCTGAAGGAAGAAAAATGTCAAGTACAAAACAGGACCTGACTTTCCTGACCTTGGTGGTAAATAACAGTTTGTAAGGGTATGTAGGAAAGCAATTTGAACTGGGGAAGTGCAGATGAGGAGATCTGATCCCACTCCACCAGCTCTGATCTCAGGAGGAGATCCAGTCATGAATCTCCCATAACACATCTAGTTTGGCCTGGACAGTCTTGGCATTCTAACAGGAGTTGCAGTCCACATTTCTGAGTACAGACAGCCCCCAGGTTAAGGAGTTCCAATCCTGAGAAGTCCCCCCCCCCCCCAAGATTAAGCAGTTCCAATGCCCTTAAGTTAAATTTGTATGTAACTCAGATTATGAGTAAGCCAAATGTTTGTCTTAGTATATGTATATATTTTACCTTTCTATTCATATAAAACACTTAAACACTTACATATACACTAAAACACCTTAAACATGATACAGCATTGTAATAATGATAATAATGCAGCAATAATAAACTAACTACAGGTACTGAAGTGAAAGGGAATCTGTGTGTGTGTGTGGGTGTACATTATTGTAATAAACAAATAAACAAAAGAAACAGTTCTTAAGAAAGTTTAGAACAGTGATGGCGAACTTTTTAGAGATCGAGTGCCCAAACCGCAACCCAAAACCCACTTATTTATCGCAAAGTGTCAACACTACAATAAAGCCTGAAAACTGTGGTTTTAGTTTAGAAAAAAACAGCTCACAGCCAGTCCAACCTTGGCAGTGGACTGATTGGTCATGCGAAAGCTTGGACGAGTTGCAGCTAATGAATCGTGACTCATGACATCGCCTGGCGCCACTAATCCTTTTTGAGCATGCGCATGGCCCCTATGTGCGCTGTTACCTGATGCTCGGCTGCTGGGGGGAAGCTGGCACAACTTGGCTCGCATGCTGATAGAGAAGGCTCTGTGTGCTCACTGTGGGAAGCATGCCATAGGTTCACCACCACTGCTATAGATCATGCCTCTGGTGCACTTCCCTAGCCCTAATATAGGGGTAAAATACTATTGAAAGGGGAGCTTTTGAAAAAGCCTTCCTTGAGTAGCTTTTTCTGCACAGCTCATCATTTCTGCTCATTCTAAACACATTCCAACCATCAAAATCATGCCAGGACACCTCATTTTTGTAATCTTAACCCTACCCTGGTGCACACCCTAACCCAAATACAGGGCTAAAGTTCCATTGAAAAGAGGACGATTTTGAAAAAGCCTTCCTTGAGTAGCTTTTTCTGCACAGCTCATCATTTCTGCCCATTCTAAACACAATAAAATCTGAAAACAGATTTTTAGTTTAGAAAAAACAACTCACAGCCAGTCCAACCAAATCTCTCTCTCTCTCTCTCTCTCCTTGGCAATGGACTGATCGGCCATGTGAAAGCTCGGACGTGTTGCAGCTAATGAATTTTGGCTTGTGATGTCATCACCTGGCACCGCTACTCCTTTCCGAGCAAGTGCATGGCCTCTATGTGCGCTGTTATCCAATGCTTGGCTGCTGGGGCGATGCTGGCGCAACTTGGCTCACGTGCCAACAGAGAGAGCTCTGTGTGCCCAGTGTGGCAGACGTGTCATAGGTTCGCCACCACTGCTTTAGAACATTCTTGAGTTAACATTAAGCCTAACATTAACTGATAATGATGGAGACAGACCTGGTGCTAGAGAGTCAGAGTTTGATTGTGCTGCTATGGGGTGGGATGGGGGCGGGCGGTGTGCTACTCCTGGAGTCTCGGGTCTGGATGCTGCAGAAGAAAAAGCCACAAACACTGTATCTCTAGGGAATTAGGCTGCCAAACATGCTAGGCTGCCAAACATGTCACATCATTCTTGAGAGATACTAATATAGGCAGATATTAATATCATGGCACTCTGCACATTCCCTAAATATGGATTGCTCGTAACCCAGACTTGTGTAACTTGGGGAGTACCTGTACCCTCCAGGTGATGCAGTGAAGCAGCACTGGGGGCTTTTCAGCCCATGGATCAGCTTGGCCACCAGGCTAGCACCTGTCCTCAACTCCCTCCCCTGCACCCTAGTGGCCAGCAGGGAGAGGGATCCCCACTGTTTCTCTGTGGTTCAGGAGGGCGAATGGCCTATGAAGGGAAAGCTCCCCCATCATCTCCCGTCACTGGTCCAGGAAAGCCCAAGAGAAGTGAAGCCAGGTCCCCGACTGAAGGGCTGACCGGAGGCCCTCCAACCAGTGCCATCTAGAGGAGTGTTTTGGCCAGGAGTCAAGTGCTGCCGGGGTGTGTGGCCACTCTCTGATAGCATTCAGTCCATGGAGGGCTGGTGGGGGGAGGGGTCGGGAGGGGTCATTCCCCTCATTGTAATCCCCCACCCCTGCAGTAAATTAAGTATTTTGATGAAGGTCATAATGGCACAAAGCCTCTGTTTATCCTGACTGGAAGGCCAGACCAGCTATATGGTGGGCACCACTCCTTGCCAGACTTGGGGCAGAATTTAGGAATGGTAAGCTTCATCAAGTTGTTTCTAAAAATGCTGTCTGTGAGCATTAAAGTCACTAGCTCCCCGGTAGCAAAAATAAAATAATAAAATAACATCTTGAAAGCAATGGCAGCCATGTGCCAGTCTTCCTAGACTGTTCCCAGAGTGTTCCCAGTTGGCTTCCCTTGATGGCTTCCTTTGATGGTTCCATCAGTTCGGTGCTGCCTAGATTGGTGCTGCTGACTGACTTCCATCCATTTGGTGTCACTGACCAACTGGCCGTGGAAGCCAACAGGCAAGGCGAATATCAGGTACCTTCTTGGAAGCCCTTTATCTCTCATGGGTAGAGGGGGAAGCTGACCAGTTTTGCTTGCAGAGACAGGCTAGCATATTATTTTTGGGCAGTGAAGAGTCTAAAGGAAGCCTTGTCCAGCTAGGATCGCTGCTGGCTTTGCCTCAAATTGTTTTTCTCAGAACCCTACTGGTATCTTCCTTTGCTTTTAGATATAACTCAGCACTTCATACTGGCCTTTGCTCTGATGCTGTCTGTCTTTTGGTTCTGTCTTTGTTCAGCACATGTTGGCAATAGGTAGCCTGGATCATGCTTATATTGTGCGCCTCCTGGGCATCTGTACTGGCACGCAGCTGCAACTTGTCACACAGTTCCTGCCTCTGGGATCATTGCTGGAATATGTCCGCAAAAACAAGGATGCCATTGGGCCACAGCTGATGCTAAACTGGTGTGTGCAGATCGCCAAGGTAAGTAGGGAGCTTCGGGGGGAATACTGTGGGTCCATGAAAGGTTTTTCCCAGAATCCTTAAGGCTGGAGATGATCTTCTGTTTAAAAAGAGGACTTTTTAATGCAGTCTTATTCCTGTTTCTTTTGAGAACTGCAGCATTCAGAATATTCGGGGAGTGTCTCAAGCATAAGTGTAGATCAACACCTATGGCTTGAATTCAGAGAAGTACAAGTGGGACTTGAAAGGTACCGCTCACTGGGTGGAATCCAAGAAGTGCTAGCAGAAATCTGCTAATGTAATAGGGCTTTCCTGGCGGCGGCTGCTGCTGCTCCTCCTCCTCGTTGCAGCCTCTGTCTCTCCCTGCAAAACTGCTTCTGAAGGTTGAGGGACTTTCTTGCAATGGCATGGGATGGCCACAAGGTGCATCAGCAGGATTGGAAGACTGCCATAGTTTGGTGGAGAGGAAGCACATGTGCCTTTTCACTGACATCCAAGCTATCCTGGTTTGGTTGCCTGAAATAATTTACTTCCCTCCTGCTTTCAGAAAGAACTTTCACAAATTGGTACTGTACCTTACACATAGCAGTGACTCTCTTTAATGGAATGGAAATTAACCAATTCAGCTAACAGAAATGAAGCACACTCTTCAGGCAGATCACATTGCTGAGGTCACCAGTGGCATGAGGCTGAGGGAAGAGGATACACAGCACCCAGAGGCTTTGTAATAACTGAAATTATGACACTACTGGGGGGGGGGGGACAACATTAAATTGGCAGCTGATGACTGGAGCCAGCAGCCATGTTGAGTTATTAGGATAAGCAATTAAGTAGAGGTAAATACAAATAGAATAACTACAATTAATTTAGTTATGCTATATATATATATATATATATATATAGTCATGTAATCATATATGTATGATTGTTGCTTGTTTCACAAGCCATTACATTTGTGAGTGTGTGTTTTTGGCATGGTGTCCTCTTGTTAACATATATAGCTGAGATAGAAAAGCTAATGATAAGGTAGAAACAGGTGGAGAATTTACCATACCAATCAAAAATCACCACCAAAACTTAAATCTAGAGTCTTCCAGGAAGCAGTGGAGTTTCTTGAAAATTTATCAGGAAGGTCCTAAGTGAGAAGACCTGCACAAATGCTTTGGCTGAAGATCAGTGCTGAAAAAACTTCCCTGAAAGACAGTGTGTCTTCTGTCATGAAATATCCCTTGTCACATGCAGCCACTTAAGTGTGTGGCTTAGACTGTCCTCTCATTTCATGTGAAGCAGCAATGAGCCTCAATAGGGCTTGTCTAGAATGAGCTAAGCATGTGCCCTAGAAAATGTTGCGGAATTTTTTTCAATGTGCCGGGTTCTTGGCAGGCAACATGGAAATGAAGAAGCTGCAAAATGCATTTAGCTTCACTCCGGTCTCCTTCCCAACATACCCCTCTATCAGATTCTTTAGGATATATATAGGCTAGTCACCCCATTTCAGGGCTGCCTTACTCTTGAAGGTGTGCAACATCTGATTTTCATTATCATAGATTATGATGGGATCAACCTGTATATGTGAGGATGCCCTAGGTTGATCACTCTTCCTCTAAACGAGATGCCCCAAAGCAACATACATTCAGGTGACTCAAGCTTTGTACCACATTCTCATTCATCTGTTCTTCCTTCTTTTATGTCCAGGGTATGTACTATCTGGAGGAGCACCGCATGGTCCATCGTAACCTTGCTGCCCGCAATGTTTTGGTAAAATCTCCTAGCCAAGTACAAGTGGCAGATTTTGGCATTGCTGACTTACTGTATCCGGATGACAAGAAATACTTCTACAATGAGATTAAGGTTAGTGTTTACCTGAGACAGTACAGGTAGGACAATGCTTAGAAGGGGCTTAGCAGGCCACTGGGTCCAACCACCTGCTCAATGCAGGACTCAAGTCTCACCCATCCAGATTTCAGCCTGGACCAACCTTGCTTAGCTTCCAAGATTAGGCAGAATCAGGCTATACGGAAGCCTTGTAGCTTCATCTCCTCTGCAAGCTTGTGCAGGGAGGGCTGTCACTGCTTTAATTCTCCATCTGGAATCTTAAATGTCTTCAAAATGCCAGCTAAATGGAAGTGGAGAGAGAAAGCTATGATTCACCTCTGGAAGAATACTCCTGAGTATTTGTAAGTTTTAGAAGAGGAGAGAGATTAAAAAGGTTTTAAAGGACAGTCAGTTGGACAGACTAATGCATTATTTTATAAACACAGCGACTAGACCTAGAACTTTCGGGAGTACCTCATTGAAGAACACAGGAATCACATGGTCAGCCTGGTATCAAATGTCCACATTTATTACAAAGCAAAATGTTATACAGGAAGGTATCACGGATGTGACAGCTTTTGAAAAAAGAGTAGTCACTACAGCTGGAAAGGCTAAAAGGCAAGTAACAAATTTAAACAGATTGTTACTTAAACAGGACTTGGGTTCACAAGTTCTGACTGTATTGGGAATCTGACTGGGCTGTTAAAATATATCAAGAATACTGGACAAAAATGTCAGAAAAAATCCCTAGCAAACTGTTCAGCTAAGTGGACAGGGATATAGCTTTAAATATTACAAAATGATATTTAATGCCATCCATATCTGCTAAGATTGATAAATCTTACCATTGTGTGGGAGAGGGTTAAGGGAACTTCACATGTGGTGGGGCTGTGAATGTACTCAACAATTTTGAATGGAAATTTTTCAAGAAGTATCTTCCATAATGGAAACAGCAGTGGGAAAAACACCAGATTTGGCATTACTGAATACCTCTGATAGTCAGAATCAAACTTTATTAGATCAAAAGCAAGTTGGGTTTCTTTTAACAGCAGTACCGGTGTTGATAGCCAAATGTTGGAAGGATGCTAAAGACCTATATAGGGAGATATTATAATACAGAATGGGAAATAACACTTTCAGAAAAACAGTCTGTGTTTTAGAGTGCCAGGAGGACAAAAGAAAAAAGCTACTTTTTCAGCAAAATGGCAGTGCTTTATTTTATATACAAATAAAATAACAGTACCAACTCAGACTCCAACTGCTTTTAATAGCCTGTGGTTTCAATAACATGTAATTTAATGGAAAGATTAGAGTGATAAAACAATGAGTCAGTAGTACGTATGTAATAAGCAGTAAGTAACCACTGCTATTGTAAACTGAACAATATTTAAAATAAAAATAAAGAGGAAAGAGAAGAGATAAAGACTGAGTTTCCAGGGAGTGATAACCCCCATTTTTCTACTCCCTCCCACAAAAAAACCCTTTCCTCTGCATGATATTTTAATAGGCCATTAGGAGTAAAGTTTTAGCTACAAATTCCTAGGGGAAATGGATTGGCTTCAGAGTTGCTCTTCACAGAGTGTGTTCACATGTTTCTCTAGCTTCATACTTAAAAGTCACCTTTCCGCCTTATGTTTTTCAGACACCAATAAAATGGATGGCCTTGGAGAGCATACATTTTGGAAAATATACGCACCAAAGTGATGTGTGGAGTTACGGTAGGTGTTCCAGACAAACTGACTCCAGCTCCTGAAAATTTGGCTACATCTTTTGACACCATAAGAAAGCTCTATAATCAAGAAATACCTGCTTAAGGCCTCCCCAAGTACTGACGCCTGAATTAAGAATTGCTCTCTAGTGTCCTCTTTCATCCCCAGCCCCAAAACTGTTTGGTGCAGTCAGAACCTCTCAACATAACTTCTACCACTTTTCCTGCAGCTGCCCTGAGATTTTGCTTGCAGCACCCCTGCACTGCCTCTTGGGAATTCTGCTCACTTCCATTTTCTGTCATTTCACCCACTGCAGGAGTGACATTATGGGAGATGATGACCTTTGGGGGTGAACCTTATGCTGGGATCCACCTTTCAGAAGTGCCTGACCTTCTGGAGAAAGGGGAGCGTCTTGCACAGCCCCAGATCTGCACCATTGATGTCTACATGGTGATGGTAAAATGTATGTGACTGGAGAAACTTTCCCATCCCTTATAGCTTGAAGTGCCTGATTCTGCTAAGCAGGGTCAGCCCTGGTCATAATCTGGATGGGAGACTGGATGTTTGACCAAATGCCCTTCTCCTAACTGTATGATTCTAACTGTCCTTTGATGACACTGGTCCATGGAAAATTTTTGCTGTGAAGGAAGTGGAGTCCTTAATAATTTAATTTAATTTAATTTAATTTAATTTAATTTAAACATTTCTACCCCGTCCTTTGCGTAAGCCTCAGGATGGCTGATAGTCCTTAGGCAAACAGTCTTGCCCTGCCGCCTAGGAGATGGCATAACTGGTACCTGAAAGATTTTCACCTTCTCTATCCCATAGGCTGGATGATTGATGAGAACATTCGTCCCACCTTCAAAGAGCTAGCAAATGAGTTCACACGGATGGCACGCGACCCCCCTCGCTACCTTGTGATTAAGGTCAGTGCCAGTTAGACCCAACTCCCTTCTGCAGCCCAAGCTGCAAGCACAACCCTTGGAGGCTTGGTGGATGCTAAGCTGGGGGTGGGGCGTACTTCGGCTTGGGAGCTGAATGAAGTTCCAGAGAGGCTCCTCCAGACTCTTCTTGTGGTGGGAGGGGCAAAAGACAACCAGCCTAATCAGTCTGTCCCCAGCATATTTCAGTTTAAAGCTCTCCCCTCCAGAAACAAATCCTCAGGGGAGGCTTTTCATCCCTTTGGAGGGGAAGCTGCACAAAATCTGGACACTATGAAGTGATTGATTGTTAAGGGAAATGGAGTGGGGGCAGGGGAAGGGGATGTGACCATCAGGAGAAAGCTGGCAGGGGCATATCGGGACTGCAGGAGGGCAGGATTTGGCCTCCGCAGTGCTAAGTGGTTAGTGCTATGGCCATATTAAAAATATCCCACCAAGGCCACAAGCCCCTGCTTTGCTGCTAAACCAGTTACATCCCACTGGTAGCCAGATTTTGCTTATGTTTACATGGTGTTCCTCTTTCAGTATGTTAAATGTTTTCTTAACAGAACTACAGAGTTGCTTGAAATTTTAAATCCCCCATGTGGCTGCCAGTAACTGTTCAAACACTGTTTAAAAATTTAAATATTTCCTATCTGCCATACCAGAGAATCAACCATTTCTCTCTGAGATCCAAAATCTCAGGCTAAGCCCGTTTCTGCCACAAAGGCTTGCCTCCTGAGGTGTTCAGGCTACACTGTTCTACGAGGGAGATGCCTTCAGGGATTGTTCTCCTGTGTGTGTGTTGCATGTACCTGGGTGTAATATGTGTGTGCGCACACACAGCTTGGGTGAAGGGGAAGGTGCCTCCATACACATGCACAGGAGGGCTCTCCTCCCACCGGAGCTCTAGGCACTGCCCAGGGGCCTCTCCAACGTTGAGTTTAGATGTCCTGTGCTCATTTAGGTACTTCCAGGGCAACTGAGCAGCCACTGGTGTGGCATTAAAGATGGCCAGTGTAAGTACAGTGAAGGTCATACTTGTTCCCCACAGAGGGAGAGTGGGACGCTTTCCCCGATCGAACCACCCACACTCAGTGAAAAGGAGCTGGATGAAATGGAGACACTGGAGATGGCGACAGAGTTGGAGGAAGAGGAGGAACTTAATAACCTCTTTGCCTCCAGGCAGTGGATCGACTCCATACGGGTAAGGCGCTCCCGCACATAGTGCCAGCCATGCTCAAACAGATGATTTGGGGATCCCGGCTCTCGCCTATTTCACATTATTTTATAATGTAAGCCTCTTGGAAAACATGCAGCTGAAAAGCGATCTATGATTATTCCAATCTCTAAACCAGACTATCCTTGCTAGGAAGCCTTCAGATGTGTTAGACTTCCACTCCCATCCCTCCCAGCTGGCAAAGCAGGGAACAATGGGAGTTGCAGTCTAACAGATCTGGAAGGCACTAGGTCAGGGAAGGCAAAGCTCACAAATGATTTGTTTAAAAGTTTGAAACTGGCCCTGCTACTGACATCTTCTCTTACTTGCTTTCTCTAGAGTCCAAATCTTTTGAATCCCTCAACTGGATACATCCCCATGAATCAGAGCAGCCTCACTGGAAGTTACCAGGTACCAGTTCCCTCAAAAGCTGTCTGGAGCTGAGAGCCGGTGTAGAATGAGGGCTGTGCGCCCAATTAGATCCTCATCAGAACGGGCTTTGGGGGCAGCCTGACAGGGGATACTTGAGAGGTTGCTGCTGGCTGGCACACGGACAGAGGGCTGGGTGCTGGACTGCCTGCCCTGTGTGTTCAGTCCCTGCATCTCCTGTTAAAGGAGCTGGGCAGACATTGGCTGGTGACCTGGCCGTGCCAATGCCAGTCAGCCATGAAAGGGGCCTGCACAGCGTGTGAACCAGCGAATCAAATGCAGCCTGCTGTGCACTTGACAACCCTGCTGTTGCCGGGCAGAAAAGTGGGATGGCTGTTGAGCCTTCGGTGGGCTGGCAAGCATGGTCCGAGGGTGCGTTCCACTTAGCGGGCCACAAGTTGTGTAAGTCCAGGACAGACCAAGACTGTGTGACACTTAGTCTCACTCCTCAAGACTGAAACCACAGAGGGGTGTAGTCACTCTTTCCCAGCATGCCCAGGGTCGGGTCAACAGTTGGTGGATCTTGTGAAGCGTCAACCGTGTGTTAATCTCCGACTCCTTGTGATCCAGAGCACTGGACTGGGCTCACGGCAGACTTTGCGTGTACGGCAGGAGTCAATGGGCCGCACCGTGTCAGAGTCGTCAGAGGGCCGGGGCACTGCCTCCGAGTACGACCTCACGGAGGATCTGTCATTGTCGGGCAGCCTGTGCCGCAGCCTGCGGTCCCGGGGAGACAGCGCCTACGTGTCCCAGCGGGAGAGCCTGATGCTCCCCATTGGAAGTACAGATGGAGAGGAAGATGCCAACGGCTACGTCATGCCGGATCGAAATGGCAGAGGTGGGAGCAGCACCAGGGAGGGGCTGCGGGGTCAGAGTAGGTGTCCTGCTCTCTGGGGTGGATTGCCCCAGTGCCCAGGTGGAAGAGGCGGGGTAGTCGTGGCCCTGGCCTGCAGGGGCAGCAAACACAGTCTGACTCTCCCTGGTTCAAGGTTTGCCCCGGTAGTTAAATTTTCTGATTTGCAGCAGCACGTTCTTTGTAGGTTTAGCTTTGTGTGGCAGCTGAAACTTGGTGGCCTAACTGAATGCAGCCCTAGTACAGTAGGAAAAAAAATACATTAAGAATCATGAGGGAGTTTACTGCTTCCTGGCTTCCTAGGTTGGGGTCGGGGTGCTGGCAGCCACAAGGAAAGGGCTCTTTGTAGAGCAGACTAGCAAGAGCAGGTGGCTCCAGCCACAAGCTCTCTAGAATGGGGTGAGGAGGCCAGAGGGGCCAGGGTGCAGCAACCCTTGTTTCCTCCCACTGAGACCCTTACCCTATAGGCTTGCTGGGTGGTTTGAGTGCCAGGGGCCTGAAGTATCGCAGTTTGGGAACTGATGACTATAGCAGTAAAACCTTTACCTCACATGCAGAGGTTAGAACTGACACCTTACCCTCCCTCCTTTCTTGCTGCTGCAGAGTTATCCCAGGTCCCTGGCACTGGGAATGGCCACACAGTAAAGCCACAGCTCCCCTGCCCTCGGCTGCAGCGTTGCCTTATGTGAAACAAAGCAGTGCTGTCGAGGCTACAGTCTGGGCTGCCTTTGTCTGCCCTTCAGCCTTCGTACAAACGGTTCGTAAGCTAGATCGGCGATTGCGCTGGCCATGCATACAGATTTCCTAGCAGTGCCTTCTTTCATCTGTGGCAGCGCATGTGTGGTTTCTCCCTTGGAGCCTCAGAAACCCATGCTGTAAGGCTAGGGGCAGGAATGCGAGAGCCCCATGTATAACCTCCATGCTCTTCCACCTCGTAAATACAGCCCTGTGGCCGATAAATGCCAAAAACACGTACCTGTACCCTCGCTTCAGTGCCTGGTCCCTTGGCAATTGCTGCTGCTCTCTGCGGGTGATGGCAACATTCAAAAGCTTCTCTCTTCTCTTCTCTTCTCTTCTCTTCTCTTCTCTTCTCTTCTCTTCTCTTCCCCTGTGCAGGACGTGCTGCCGGCATCGTTGCCTCCGTGGCCCACAGCTCACTTCCTGTGCATGAAGTGGATGAAGAGTATGAGTACATGAACCGGCGCGCTCCGCAGCCTCCGCAACCACGGCCTGCCTCTCTGGAGGAACTGGGCTATGAGTACATGGATCTGGGCTCAGAGCTGAGCGCATCCTTGGGCAGTGTGCCGAGCTCCCAACTAACCACACCCTGCCGGGAGGATGAGGAAGATGAAGAGGACTATGAGTACATGAACAAGCAGCCCAAACTCAGCAAGTCCCTGAGCAGCATTCGCAGCTCTCGGGGAGACTATACTGACATGGACTCCGGCATCACCCAGGGCTCCCCAGACGAGCAGGGCTATGAGGAGATGGATGCTGTCTTGCCCCCAGTCCAGTGCCTGGGCTGCCAGAGTCCACCCTGTCCAGCAAACGGATTCATGAAGCCCCTGCGCACGCTGGAGGCCTCAGACTGTGCTTTCGACAATCCGGATTACTGGCACAGCCGGCTGTTCAGCAAGGCCAATGCTCAGAGGACTTAAGCCCATGGGTGGCTGCTTCGCTGTCCCTTTCTGGGGCACCCAGAGCCAAAACCACGCTCTTGTTGTGCTTGTGGGCCGAAAGGAAGGACTTTCTGATGCTCCTAAGCAAGCACTGTGGCACTGGCCATAAAGAGCAAGTGTAGCAAGACCTGCCAATGGCAGGCTCCCCTGGGGTTGCATCAGAGCTCCCTGCCTTGCCCTGCGGTTTGACCTCAGCAGTTCAAATGCTCTGGACCCCGCGGGTAAACAGAACCATTTTCAGGTGACCTGTCTAAACTGCAGGATCCATTCCTGTCCAAACACAGAGGGAGGCCCGCTTTTGCAAGGTAGGGCTTCTGCATGGAGGAGGAGGAGATGTGCCGGCGGCTTCCTTGAATCTGGGGAGCCGGTGCCCAGATGGGTGACACCAACTCTCCTGGCAGCAGGGCCAGTTTGTGATGCCAGGCAGAATCCTGTGTGACAAGGCCCAAGAGGTGTTACTGCGCCCTGCACCGGTCCGAGCCTTGAGGTGCTTGGCGTGCAGCCTTCGCAAAGACAGCCCTCTGCCATCAGTGACAGGGGGCCCCAAGCACAAGCCAACTCTGCTGAGCCGTGTAGGTGACCGAAAGATTTGGGGAAGGGCTTCTTGGTGAAGAAGGGGGTGCCCTTTGCTTGCTGTGCCCCATCCCGACCATGTATGCAATAGAGGAAGAGAGGATTCGTTATCAGGGTGGATATGAAGGATGTGCTTTTTCTGAAAGCCTGTCTATTACAACCTCATGTAGGGGAACAATGTGCCCAGGGATGGGCAAGTTAGGACTTGTGCCTTTTGATCCTACCTCTCAGTCAGACACGTCACTTAGAAAAGATGCTTTCACACCCTGAACCTCCACCGTCCTGCCTTCATCTCTGCTAGTGCTGCTTCAGCGTGCCATTAGCAACCCTTGTGCCTTACCAGCTCCTCTCTGGATGGAGATGCTTGAGAAGTGGGGCGAACATGTGAGAGTCCTCAACGTGAATCTCTGCCCTAGGCAGCTGGAATCCTCTCTCTCGCTCTGTGTCTCACCTGTGGAAGATCCCGTAGTAATCTCCGGCATCTCAGAATGAAGAGCAAGAGAAAGAGCGAGCGCAGACTGCTCTGAAGAAGAGAGACTGGCAGGCAGAAAGAGTTTGGAGCAGAGAGTTCTCCTGTGAGGCGACATTCTTCTTACTTCCTTCTGGAATGAGATGGTTTATGGGATGCTGCGTCACAGGACGGGATGTGTAAAAACAGCACCAATCACAAAGTGCTTGCTGCAATCAGTGAACAAGTGAGGGGAGATGTTTTACTGCTGAAGACTCTACCTCTACCCAGGAGGCTGCAAAGGTGCATTATGGGCCTTAATAATGTTATTCCTGATTCTTCCGAATCAGATTTCTTTACATGGGAGTATGGTTGGGGAACAGATCTCTCCCTTTCATCACCACCTTCCCACCCTTCCCTGAAGGCCAGTCATATTGTACATAGCCTTGACTTTGTTCCCACACGTTTGGGATTGCATCATATAAAGGATATTTACAAAAGGGAGAAACTCAAATCGAATCAGGGAGAGACGAAGGCTTTAAGTAAAGCTCTGAATTTGGTCTTCATATCGTGTCTTGAGTCCTGAAAATGGTCTCTGTAATCTGGTTCTAACGTGGTCTGCATTCTGGATTGGTTCATAATTTGCATTGCAGAGCGCTGTTAGGTGAGGGGAAAAAACATCCAGATTGTTCTACAGTCCTCTATGTTGCTCTCCAGGCTCCCCTTTGAATTGCTAATAGGTGGCTGAAAGGAGATTTTTCAAAATGTAATGCATTTTTGTACCAGTTATGTAATCAACAACAAAAATCAAGGTTTGTAGAGAATATGAATGTATTTCCATCCTTTCTCCAACCTCTCCAGTCCAAACAAATGGGGGTAGAGAGGAGGAGGAGGAGGAGGAGGAGGAGGAGGAGTGTGCTGTGTATGAGAGGAATTCCACTTTCTATCAGACCATGGCTGCACAGGCCCAGGTTTTCCTCCTTACCAAGCTTGTTTGGTAATTAAACAGCCTGAAGGAGCAATCAGATTTTGCCTTGCAAGTTCTTAGACTTTGTGGTTATGGTATACTCTGTCCACTATGTGTTCCTTCTCTCCTGCCCACTGTGAGAAACACCAGGAGTTGATAAAACAAATGAGTTTCCATTTCAGATCAGAGCTTTACAGGGTGTGGTGAAATATCAACAGCTGAAAGGCAGCCAAGTTTTCCTGGCTTCTATCAATAGTACTGGGCTTCTCTACATGAGGCATTTCTCAGCAATTCCAACCCAAGAGGTGCTGGATAATGTAAGAGCAGGGAGCTAGGTGTGCTGTTAGACTGCCCCCTAGAGTCTTTTTGAGTAAAAACTTACTGCTTTTTAATTCGCCTACTGATTCCACTACAAATTCACTAAAGAATTGAGAGCCAGTGTGGTGTAGCGGTTAAGAGCACAGGTCTGGGACCCAGGCGATCCAGGTTCTAGTCCTCACTCAGCCATGGAGTCAACTGGGTGACTTTGGGCCATTCACAGACTCAGCCCAACATACCTCACAGGGGATAAGACCGGGAGCAGGAGAATGAGAATGATGTAAGCAGCTTTGACTTCTTTAAAAAAGAAGGTTGGATATAAATCAAGGAAGGAAGGAAGGGAAGGGTTCTTCGTCGTGGTCTCTGCGTATCACACATGTGGGCTTTGTAACGCAGCGCAAGGCCTAGATCGGAGAGAAACTTCCAAAGCTAAGTGTCATGGGTCCTAGAAGGGTTTCAGGGGAGAAGGAAATAGAAAATTGTTCTCTTCCCACAGAAATGAAGCCACCCTATCCTGTTGTCATACTACAGGACAAATATGGCAAAATCACTGCAGTACTTAAAATAAGAGCACTCGTAGATGAGAGCCGAGGCTTATCTAGTGCAGCATTTAGTTCCCACTGTGGCCAATCAGATGCCTGTGGGAAGCCAGCAAGTAGGCTGGGGTGCAAGAATACCCTCTTGCTTGTACTGCCCAGCAAACCGTATTGAGAGACATCATGCCTCCGATACAGGAGATGACAGATATCCAGCATAACCAATAGCCATGCAAGTAATCTTTGAGTAGGCCGTACATGCTCAGCCAAAATGAGAGAATGCCCCATCGCACATAGTAGAACGTTCCAGTTTTGAGTATACCTGCATATGATTACACCATCAGGGTCTACAAAAAGCAGCATCACTTCAGAATTGGGTGATATCATGGAAGAGTTCTTAGCTTTACTTCTAGAGCCAGGAAATATCCTCCAAGCCACCTCTCAAGGTTTCTTTTCCTTTCTTCAAAACTTCGCAGCAATTAAGACCTGCTCAATGGAATCCTTTGTGGTTGTGGTAGTTACTGCTTAATTTTGATTGGACCGACATCCCGCCTTCCTGCAAACACTCCTGGCCCCAAGAATTTATTAAGGACCAGAGCCCTAGAACAACACCAAGCATTGCATGGCAGTCATTCAACAAACAAAGCTTGATTGTTCCAAGGAGCTCATTCTGAGTCAAACTGCAGGCATGTATTGAATTCAGAAAGTACCAAGAATAAAAATTCAGTGTTATCTTGATGCTCATAACTATCAAAGTACTTTTACAAGTTGCATATAAAATAGTGTTGAGGTCCAGCACACCAGACTCTCTAGAATGTGCCATAAGTTTCAGCTACGGCTCTGTTCTGGGAATGGTCACATTTGCTGCAACTCTCTTCTGTGTAATTGTTCTAGCCCCCTCCTGCATCCATGTCTATTTGAACAAATGAGCTTCACTTACGTGAATAAGGTTTGGAGCCCTACAGTTACCAGAGGCTCTTGAGAATGAGACCGGGCCACACTTAAGTCAGAGCTGATATGCTGCAAGGTGTGAATAAAAGGGGCACACTTTCTCTCCAGCTCCATATTTTGACTGTGAAAGAGAGAGTCAGAGTCCAGTGGAGACAGGAAGGTGAAAAATCAGAGTTAGTTCAAAATGAGCAGTTCTGAGTTAGCAAAGTTATGAGAGGGAGGTGTTCCAGCTCCTTGATCTATGCGCGGTATGAATGGCTTGAGGGAAGCAGCCAAACTAAGGAACATTAGGACTGGGACAATTAAACTGGGGAACAACTAACAAATGCCAATTGTTATATGCAGTGATGAACAAGCATGAAAGCAACCTCAATGGTTTAGCTTAGCTCTGGCGTTTTTTGTTTGCATTTTTATATTTGTAGGGTAATAGTGTCACATTTGATAATGTGTACCCCAAAGCTGAATGTGTATATTGTCTGTCATAAAAATCGTGTTGCAGCGTTTTGTCTTTTTGACATGAAAATGGTGAAATGAAGGTTTTTGTCTTTTTTTTAAAAAAAATCTGAACTGGAAGGAATCCCAATGTTTACACACTTTGAATTGCTTTGTACAATGTCCCCGCTTCAGTGTCACGGGGAATAATGGTGGTGTTTAAAAAAAAACAAAAAATGTGACATCTCTGTTGTTATGAGCAAGGACAACCAAGTACTCCTGTGCCAAGACATAAACAAATTGGAAGGATGGTGAGCAAACTTGATGCAAGGAGATGCACTCAGATGAGTTCAGGTCTTACTCATTTTTTCTACTTGATTAAATATATGTGGTTAAGAAAGCTGAATCTAGTAGGCAGGAAATGGTCACAGAGGTGGCATAACATTTCCACATTTTTTCTGGCCCAATTTCTGCGACTTTAGAAACAGTGAGGCTCACTTCCAGATAAATGTCTACTGTTTTTGCCATAAACCTATATATAAAATTTACCTATTTAATTTATATATGTCAGGGTATTGTGAAAGACAGAGGAACAAGACCAGTAAAAAAACAAACACTGATGGGTAACCTCATTAGAGGAAAATCCTATGATAAAATATGCTGGTATGAATTGTAACTTTTTAAATGCCTGTATTTTATTGGCTATGCCTCTAGTGCTAAAGGGATGCAACCTTTGGGATGACACAGCATCTTTCCCTAAGCCAAATTTTAAAAAGAACATTGCAACTACTCTTCTAAAGGATCGATTTATTTCAAATATAACTTATTCAGAGGTGCTGAAGTTGTCTTTGAAGGCCCTAGTAACACACCCATAATAGTTTTAGTTCCACAAAGAATCCTGGAAATTGTAGTTTGGTGAGGAACTGATGGGAATTGGATTTGGAGATTTTTAGCAACTTCCCCCATCTCCCGCTGAAGTACAGTTCCCAAGATTCCCTTGAGAAGGCGATGCCTGTTTAACCAGCAAAAGGGTGTAGGGTGGACATACTCTTCATCCTTTCTCACTCGCAGTCAGTGAGAGACTGCATGGGGGCATTTCCTTGCAAGAGTGTGTGCCAGTGGGCTTGTTTATGTCCTTGCAGGGCAAGTGCTGGGCATGAACCAGCTCTGAAGATGACCAGTTCTTCCTGACAAAGGCACTTCCTTTGCTGAAGGCCTCACAGAAGCTTTGTGTGTGCATGTTTTAAACAGAAAATAAAAAGTGGCATTGATACCCATGTCTGTCTGACTACTGGTGTGGGTGAGAAACACAGTATTACTCAACATCCAACATTTACTTTTCCTAATCTTCAATGTACAGCCATACACATTATCTCAGCAAAAATAAGCTGCAAAGGGGGCGAAGGCTTACTACCACCTGACAGCACTTAGGTTTTTGGAGATATAATCAAATAGGATTGCCACAGGTTTTTGCAGGGTGGGTTTTACTTTTTGGACAAAAATGGGCTTCCACGGGAGGTGGTTGAGGTCCCATCAGTGAGGGTGTTCAAAGATAGGCTGGACATGCACATGGTGGGCATGTCGTGACCGGAGCCGGCTGGAGCCGGGGGTCAGACTAGATGGCCCGGGAAGCCCCTTTTGACTCTCTCTGTTTCTATGTTTCTTTATGAAGAGTTTCTTTATGAAGTGATGTGACAGGCAGCTTTTCATTTCATTTTCATGTTGGGAAAAGCTGCAATACGTTTTCTGCCTGCTATACAGCTGTTTAAGGCACAGGCTCTTTGCCAAAGAGAAGGCAGACGCTAATGCTAGGCACATAGGTCAGTGTCATGCATCCATATGGCTCTCTGTCCTCTTGCTGCTGAGACCGAGCTGTTCTTCCGTAACTCTCCCAGTGCAGCAAGAAATGCAAGAAAAGATTCAGGGAGCTGTAGATGGTGGGACAGTATCATACCCACAGGAAAGTATGCACTGAGTGTTACATCTGTGTAGTGAGTGTGGACCCCCCTAGTGTTCATTAGTTTCAAGTTCCAGCATTAATGAGTCTCTCAAGGGATGAGGATGGATCGGTGCCAGCTCAAGGCAGAAGGGATCCTCACAAAAGTGGCCACCTAAGCATGCTTTGAACAATGGTACCTCCTTTTATCACGTCAACATCTGCTGCAGGCACAGTCAGGTTTAACTTCTTTTCAAAGATGACAATGTGCTAGGCTTTAAATATACAGATCTAATAGAGATTTTCCAGGTGGTAAATGTTCTTCACATAGAACTAGTGGCTTATATAAGGTCAGACACTGACGTCACAACCAAGGTTAGACTGGAAGCGGAGACTTGCACATTTACAGCTCGTGCTCTTCTAGCCCAAATCCCATTCAGAGTTACTTGGAAGTAAGTCCCACTGTGTTCAGGAGGTATTATTGCTAAGCAAGTGTGCATATTATCACAGCTTCAACTGCCCTATCACCCTAGTCTCAAGTGGTGAACCAACCAAGAACCAGAATAATTTGTCAATTAGTCTTAAGTAGGTGACTTTGATACAGGAGTGGGCAACGTGTGTCCCTCCATATCTTTTGGTCTGCAGCTCCCATCAGCTGTCACCAGCATAACCAGGGATGGGCTGCAGTAGGTGAAAACACATGGAGGGACACGAATTGGAGCACTATACTTTGTTGTTCAGCATGAGGGAGGTGCTGTTTCAAACTTCAAAGAACTCTACTGAGGGCAGAAAAGTACAAGACAGTGATGGATGTCTCTGCTGCTTCTTATCCAGGAAAGCTGAGTGTTCTCATAGCGTAAGAATGGTAAAGCAGGATCCATGTTAACGGCGTTCAAATGTGATTTTCCTGGAGAAATTGGACTACATAGCTCACCAACAGAAACTAGTTCGGTTAAAAAAAAGCGTGGGGAGAGAACCTCCTTCAGTTAAGACATACAGAGACAATAGATTGTGCAGTCTTTTTCTTTCTGTTTCTAATCTCAGTTGGCTCTACATGACCATCTGAATAGATTAGGCAAAGCCTAATCGTAAAATGGGCAAAGCTGAATAGAGTAATGGAGTTTGATCTGGGAGACTTTGATTAAAATCCCTGGTTAGCAGTAGGTGAACATGTACTGAGTGGCCTGGAACAAATTATCTCAGTTTCCCATCTATACAGTAGGATTAATCATGAGCTGCCTGGGCTGTGGTGAGGATTAATACATTTCATTGTAAATCGCTATGCATATTTGAAGATGCAATATAAAGTCACTACAATTAGTTCACTAAAAGAAAGAACACAGATCAGGCAGGCCCAGGGACTTTGAGCCAAGGCACACAAAGGAAGAAGGCTCGATGCACCTGCGTCATTTCATACCCAACAAGACACTTTTCACTGCCTAGCAGTTCCACCTTAAAAACAAGACCATTGCATTACTGTGGAGACCAAAGGGGACAAATGAAAAAAGAAAAGTATCTTGCTGAGAAAGGAGGGTAAGTCTAAAATACTTCTTCTCATGACTTGTTTTTCTCTTGAGGGTTTGCCTACAGAGAGCTGTGAAAGGAAACTAAAGGAAGCAGTGGGAGAGAGACCTTACCCCTCTGTTGGGGCAATATCCAGGATGGGTGCCTCCTTCCCCCCCTCCCCCCCCCCATGGACATTGCTCTGACAGAGGCTTGTGATCCTCCCATTCACACTTACATGAACAGTCACATTTGTGCAAATGGGATTCTTTTTTTTGCACACAACTGTGTAAACTTTTACAAAATGCTGGGCAGACAAGTGCTGCTGGGAACCCTTGGAGGGACTGCTTGGGGATGCCAGCATGAGAATGATGAAAGGTGGCTTGACAGTCAAAATACTGAAGGGAAAATGAGCCATGAGGTGTCTGCTGGGGAGGCAGCTTCCAGTGTGCCCAACAGCAGCAGATCCTTCATCTGCAGAGGTGCCTGTTTGGGTGGGAGACGAGGTGGTAGGCAGCACCAGTGTGCTGGGCAGCTCCCAGTTGCAATCCTGGAAAAGGTAGCCCTTCCACCTCTCTTGCCGCCCCCATCCAGAAGCAAGGATCGTCACACCCGCCTTCTGGTCACAGAGGCAGAAAGAGCAGCCCTCCCTCTTCAAGGATGCCTGGCCTGCTCTGTGCTGTGCCAGGCAGTGCCTGCTGCTTGCGAACAGCTGGGACTGGTCAGGCAGAGAAGCAACTCAGCACCTACCACCCAAGCCATTCCCAGTTCCAGGCTGTTCTCCTCCTCGGCCTTGCCAGGACACGAGCACAGGGGCATGGGCAGGCAGGTGCGGAGTCCTCAGTGTGGCAGCAGAAGTGCACCTGGTGTGTGAAGAAGGCCCCGAGGGCCCAGCCCTGCCTTGCCTTGCCTTGCCTCCACAGTGCCAGCAGGAGGGCCCGCCGTGGCTCAGGGAGCCCATTCCGGCTGCTGCGTAGCTGTAGGGGGCACAAGGGATGGCCCCTCCACTTCCTTGGACAGCAGCACCTTGCTGCAAAGCCCAAATGCTTCCTGCTGTCTTCCAACCCCCTGCGGGTAGATCATTCCTCTGTGTCTAGGGGGTGGCAGCTGGTGCCGGTGATGCCCAAGGCGCTGGCCTCACTGGCTGCCTGGAACCGCTGGGCTTCATGCTCTTTCGTGAGGGCAAAGGACCATCCTAGGACCCCCAAGGAGTGCACTGGCCCCTGCTTGCCAGTTTGGCTCATGAGTTGCAGCTGCTTGGCAAATTCCCATCCAGAGTCCTGGCCCTCAGAGAACCCGGCCCCTGGGGAGGAGCATGATGGGCCCATGAGACTGCAGCGGGACAAGCAGGAACATGAGAAGCTCAGCATGGGCATCCGAGTACGTAGCCCAACACCACTAGCACCCCTGAGAAAGTAGGAGGCATGCGCCCTGCGTGCCCTCCCACCAACATGGAACACTGGGTCACAGGATTCAGGCAAAGAGGACCAGTTCACTCAGAATGTTTACGATGGTGTGGATTAACAAGATAATAAACATGCACATCACATGATTTTAGCAAACTGAAATTCAACACCATCATCATGGGAAAAAGCAGGCAGTGTTTTCAGCCTTTAGCCAGACACTGTCCTCCCACCAGTTACCGGAGCATGGTCTCCATCTTGTCCTCCCATGTTAAAGAGATGGTTGAGGTTACCTGTGCCTGCTCCTGGCTGATGGTGCAAAGGAAATGCATTACAGCCCTGCACTTGGGGCCACATGCTTTAGGCAATAGTACTGACACAGCCAGGGGTTGCAGAGGAAGAAAAGAAGAGCCCTTTGAGCACAGAGAGTATTTACTCCCTACCCCTTTCCATGGCTTCCCTGGGTAAGTTGCAGTAGGCAAGCAGCCCCATTCTCTGGAGGGGGTGTTTGGCACCTGTGGCTGAAGTCCTGAGAATGTCGTCCTCCAGGTGTTCTAGACAGAGAGATGTTAGCAGGACGGTTTGGCTGCCACTTGCATGATGAGAAGGGCTTTTCTTTTGCACTGTCCTCAGTACGAGTATGAAGCATGCTTTTATGTTGTGCTACTGCCACTGTTTTCCATCACTGGAGCTCAAAGGGGGCATGACATGATGAGGCCAGAGAGATATTGTTCCACGCCATGCCACTTGCCACCTGAATGTTGGCCTACCAGTGCAGGTGCATTGACTTTGAGACTGAGTTGCAGATTGCAGGATCAGAGGCCACCTGCTCCAGCTGCTGCTGCCTATTGTTTATTGTTCTCTCCCCTGCACAGGGGTATTGGCTTGCTTGCTTCAGACATGCTCCTGTACCCTTGCATGGCCCATAATAGACAAGAAGAGATGCTGCTCCCAGCTTGGAGCTGGTGTCATAAGGTACATTGCACCTGCTACCCTGTCACTGTCAAGCCACCACTTAAGACACCAAAGTCCTGCTGGAGGGAGTGGTGGGAAAACCCTCTGAGGACCACTTCCATCCCTGAGTGTGTTCAATGAATGCTCCCTTCCCCTTATGTTGGGGTGGTCCCTGCAATCCAGCCTAGGGATCCCCAACATATCAAGTTGCTCCCCCATAGTAGGTCTACTAAGCGATGGAATTTGTTATCACACATCTCAAGTTTGGATGGCCTAAAAAGGGATCAATCCAGCTCACAGAGAAGGCTATCAGTGATGACGGTTGTATGCAGCCTCCACTATCAGTGGTATGCTTTGTTCATTGCTGGGTACACGAGAAAACATTCCTGCCCTTTTCCCCCGTGGAGTTCAAACTCCTGACTCCATTTTTGCAGTCTCTTGACTTATGGAGTATGCCACTGTGACTCTCAGAATGAAGGTGTTGTTGTGTGATGTGTGTTGTGACACTGGAAGGTGTGCTAACACTGCAGAGACATCAGTGGCTACATCCATTCATTGTGTCATTGGGCAGGATTGCCATGGAGTTACAGCGAGAGGCATGTCTGTGATTTTCCTGCCTTTTTTGAATTTTCTCTCCTGCTGTTTGGACTCTCTCACACCTACCCAAACAGACATAAAGGGCAGTAGATGGTCCACTCACATAGTGGTGGTAAATGTTTCCTGGGACATTGCTTAGTTAATCCTTAGCAAGTTCCTAATTATTCACCTATGCAATACATTGTCTGGGAAGCTTGTAGCACCTCCTTTCTTCCTAGTTTCTTTTCTCCAAGTGTGTTGTTTCTTGAAAGGTGAATACTGCATTCAACTGCCAAAGAGGTGTTGGTATTCCAGTAGCTTTATTTTTAAAGTTATCTACAGTTCTCTGGCAGAGCTAGAAGTGGGGCAAAGGGAAGCTGAAAACTTTTGAGTCTGGCTAGTATATTAACAAGTCTTTGTTAATACCCTGTGCCAGAATACAACATGCAGAGTTAATATTCACATATATTTCCTTCTTAACCAGTTAACAATGCCTGTTGCAATTTCACCATCACACTGCCTAAGTGTCAAATTTGGTTATGGCCACAGAATCGCTGAGGATAGTGTATTTTATTTTATATTTTAAGAGTAGATTCCCAGCCCAAACAAGCTTATAAATGTGTAGGCAAACTTATGCTTGATTAATGTGAAGAATCCTGAGATAAACTAGAATTTTCTGTGCCAGGAAGAACTTTTCATTGTAATCCCGTTTTGTTGCAATGTCATAATATAGTACAGGCCAGCAGTAAATCTCACAGAATTCGATGTCTGAATTGCCATCAGTAGACTTATATTGTTAGTGTCTTGCAAAGATCTTTACTTTTCCTATCTATGACTAGGCATACTAGAATGCCTTATAAGAAATCTATGCAGATTCTATATAGTTGCAAGAATTTAGCTTTTTGCTGCATGCTTTTGTTCATTTTCTCTTCTGCACAAGGGTGTCATTAAAGTACTTCAAAATTACTAACTAGTTATTCTTCCTATCCTACGTTGACAACCTGTGTAGCTAACAGTCTAAGTAAACCCTAAACTTCTCACCATTTCATTTCATAGTTATGAATGAGCTGGGAATTTTAAGCAACGGTTATGTTTGTGGCTGTGGAATCAGGATGTAGTACTATCCTGTATTAACTCTGTGAAACGCCAACTCCCAACCCGGGCCTGTGGCGGAACAGGCCCAGTTAATCAAGCCGAACAAGCGACGGGCCCGCTTTGAACAAGAGCGAAGCGCCTGCAATTCCACCTGCAACCATTAGATGACGCCAGGTGGGGCGCGGGACTTTGCTTTGCCATTATGGTTTTCCCATCGTACCTCACGCAGCGTCGAGGTCTGACTAGGCCCGGCTACAGCACCTTGTGGGAGTTGTAGTTCTCTACGGCTGAAGGAGGCGGTGGTGGACTCGCTTCCCAGCGTGCCGCGCGCAAAGCCCGCGCGCTCGCCTCCAGCCTGTCTCGCAGTCGGTCTTAGTGAGGCGGCGGCGGCGGCGGCCCCAAGAGGAGTAGCAGCGACGACGACAGCGGCCGCGACGACCCGCTCGCGCGGTGGGAGAAGGACTTGAGACGAGGCAGCGCGGAGGGGCGGCTCAGTCCGACCATGTCGGGCGAGGAGGAGGCGGCCGAGCTGACGATCGCGGAAGACGTGGTCGTGAACAAGTACAAGATGGGGGGAGAAATCGCCAACCGTGAGTGTTGTGGCCCGCTGGCGGGCGAGCCGGGTCCGGGGCCTGTTTGCGCGCGCCGTCCGCGGAGCCTCCCGGGCGCGACTGGGCATGGTGTCACGCGGGGCAGGCGCCTGTGAAGGCGGGCGGCGTGGGGGGAGCGCATTCGGACCGCCGGGGAGAGGAGGGGAGGTCTCTCGTGCCGTCTCTGGACTCCCCAGAACGGCGAGGGGCGAGAGAGTTGACTCGCCGGTCGTCAAGGCATGGCTGAAAGAGGGCTGGCGGGGAGGGGGAGGAACCGGCTCGAGATCTTCAGTGCCTACCCTGAACTGAAGTTGAGCAGCTGTTTGGTGGGGAGGGGGGAGACCATAGTTTTTAGGGTCTCCCCCCTCCCCTTCAGTCCTTGGAGACGGGGGAGTCTTGTATGAGAGCCGAGTTGTCCTTGATAGGAAGAGGGGATAGTCGCCCCCGCACATGGTGCACTCTTCAGTATTTTCTCTCCCCCGCAAAAAAAAAAAAAAAATTGCCCCAATAAACTAAGATTTTTTACGAAAAATTAAATAGTCTTAGGAGCCTTATTAGTATATTACCCAGCATTGAGATTGGAGGATCAGGAGGAGGAGGACATTCATTAACAAATTCAGCCCCCTTTCTTTTGAAAAAGAGGAAAACGCTTTTCGTTCGTGTTTTGATTGGGGGGGGGGGTTGGTTTTCCATGACTCCCCTGAGGAATGAAGACGCCGTCCTCCAGGAACTGTGAGGCACATGGTCTGCGACTTGCCATGTGCTGCTGGCGCTCTCTCTCGTTCACTAGTTTCCGACGTCCTGGCTTCCTCCCAGATTCTCCCTTTTGTTTAAGGAAGAATTTCTGCTACGGATCAGATCACCTTTAAAAAAAATCCACTGTTTTCTAGGAAGTTGCTGATGAGGTATGCAAGGAGCTAGTGAAAAGGAATTCTGTTTTGCTCTTCAGCCATAACTAGCTTGTATTTGGGGAGTTCAGTGGAGGAGGTTTTCCCTTCAACAAACCATATATATAGAGAGCGAGAGTACACAGTTGAGCCCTAGGCCTGAGTAGTTCCTATATGTGAGCAAACAGACTGGGTAATCAAGTACCTTAACCTGCTCTATTAGATTATAAAATGCTGAATGAAGTTTAAAATGTTTTTAAAAATGCTCTATCAAGGGTGATGGCTGCCAGTTGCACCGGAGAGCATCTTGTTTAAGAATATGCTAGCTCAGTTGACTGGCTAACAGGCAGTGTATGCGTGGGGGTGTTGTAATGTATGGCTCCATAACTGAGAAATATCAGTGCTTTATTCTGTTTGGAATTTATGTTGAGTCCTTTCTAAGAAGAATGTTTCCTGTTAAATTAAGAGGTTAAAGAGGTAGGAAACTTAATTGCTGGCTTCATATGGGCTTGTAGAGTGAATGAGGGACAAAAGTATCTTTGCTCCTACTCAGCTCCCCCAATGAATGGGGTTAACAATCCAGTCCTTTTCTTAGCAGACCTATTTGGATAAGATAAGGTGGATCATGAAACTGCTCTAAAGGGTGAAGCTAAATATTTTTATAAATGTGATTTGGGATTATAAAACTAAAGTTAATGTTTACCATCTATGTGGTAATCCACTGAGTTTGCAAGCTAAGTGATAACTTGGAATGAAGTACTTATCACAAGAGACAATTACAGTTTGGCATATAAGTACTCAGTCACTATAAATTAGTATTTCAAATTAAAATTATCTTATGCAGTTTATCCCCTTTCCATTAAAGGCCTTCTGAAACTAAAAGGTCTTATGCTAGTTCTAGAAACTTCTCAGGCTTGGATGAACCTGCAGAGAAATTAACTCTGTAATTGTGGGGAAGACATCTTAATTAGATAAAACATCTATGTTTCTGTTTGGCTGTCTTATGATATTACATAAATTGAACATCTATATAAACTATGTGCTTTTAATCTTAGGTGAGATGACTTTTTTGTAGGACAAATAAAAAGACCTAATAATGGGGCTACAACTAGAGCAGCCTTGTAAATAAGCATACAAACATTACTAGCCTGCAAAAAATTACTAGATTGCTAGGGACTGGCAGAGGAGGGATGGAGAGCAGCATTTCTATGCTGGGTGTGGAGGAAGTGGCCTCCTTCCTCTGTCATCCTGCTTTGTTTCTGTGCTGAGGACAGAGTGCCCTGTAGCTCTTCCACTAGTCCATTCAAACATACTCTGTAAAATTGTCAAACATTAATAACTTCTGTAAAATTCCTAATGTAAGCTATCAAATCATTTTTTAGGAGTGGAAAAAAGCAGGGATATTGTTCCTTAAGGTCAAATGGTTGTGGACTTTAGCTCAAAGATAATATTCAGTGATATATTACAGTTTTCACAAGTATTCTTTCTTTTCAGTTCGTTCTTAGCCAAGTTTAGGCAGATATAAAAGTAGGAAGAAAATGTCAGTTCCCCTGATTTCATTTTGAAACAGCCCCTGTACTATGTGCATGCAAAAATAGGCAGGTGGCTGACAGTGTAAGAGCCCCTTCGGCTCAACACATTTTGTGTGTGTGCCTGTCATAATGACTGACTTGATAAAATCTGGTGCATAATTATCTGAAAACTTAAAAGAAAACACGTGTTGCCCCTGCTTACTTCAAGATGGGCCAAAAAACAACAACAAAAAACCCCCACACACACCACCAAAGTGTTTCTGTAATGGCATTCTTTCTGTCCTACATAGAGTGACATGAGTTTTTCCAACTTGAAAGTGTATTAAAATACTCAATTTGAAATTTTGTACTGAACTTTAGGAGTCCTGCGTACTGTGGTAGAGGCAGCCAAATCCGGAGTTTCTGTCCTCAGCTTATGTGAGAAAGGGGACGTCATGATTATGGAAGAGACCGGCAAAATCTTTAAGAAAGAAAAAGATATGAAGAAAGGTAACATACAGCTTTGCAACTCTATTGTAATACACGACATCATAATTCACTGTTTAAAATGTGTTAATTATTGAATGTGTTTAAAAATACAAAGATGTAGATGAAGAAATCACAGAGATGCAGCAAAACAAACCTATTGCCCTAAGAAATCCAACCCATTTTTATACTGTGAATTGCTGGAGATGGTTCTTAGCTTCTTACAGGCTTGTACTAGTTGGCTTGGATTTCAGAGTAGAATTATCATTCCCATTCATGCTGAAAAATTATACTTTTGAACATGAGGCATTCCATTTTTGCCAGCCTAGAACTTGTTATCAAGTCTGATCTATAACAGAATGGAATGTGTCATGCAAACCTTGATTGTATTTCTGGGAGCTCATATCTTGTTTACTGATATATGAGAATTAAAATTATTTTGGTTCTGTCCCCAGTGGGACTGATTTGATACTGAGGTACCAACATAATATTTTCTTTCCTCCTGTCTTCTTGGGATTGATGTATCTGAAGTCCTGGAGAATTTTTTTATGTTAATATAAAAATGAACCCACTTTGATTAGCTTTGGAATTTTTAAAAAATAAAATAGCTTAATAATAGTATAAAATAGGTAATAGTTTAAAATATCAGTTTTGGAGGCATACATTAATTTTTTATTTGTTCAGTTTCTTTTTGTCGAAATCATTCTTACATGGTAAACATAAATGAAGTTCATGGTTTCTTGACTGTAACCAGAACCTGGTATAAATTTTTTCTGTATTTTCACAAGAAGATTACCTCTTAAATTCAAATTCCAACATAAGCTTTAAGCATTATGTTTTCCATGTTTCACAACGTTTCATCTGCAAGGATTAGAGTCTACTATTCAGAGGAGTAAAATGGCAATCGGGTTTGCCAAAGGAAAAAGAAAGGGCTAGATACTGATTTAGGGTTGTTGTTAAATTCTCAGCTTTTTATTGTTCACAGTCCTTTTGGATTGTAAGGACGTGATGTTGGGAATGCAAAAACATTTTGTTTGGGGTTATATTTTGCAATGCATAGTTGCCAGGTATGACAGTTGAAGGTGGGTGGTCTAGTATACTTGGTGCTTCACAGTACAAGAAGAAATCTGATGATCTGCTGCAATCTTTAGACACTTAGGTTGCAGTCATACACCCACTTACCTGAGAGTAAGGTCTATTGAACACAGTGGGACTTCCTTCTGAGTAAATCTGTATTGTCAAATTTGAATTTGCTTTACCTCTTGACTGAGAGGTGGTTCTGTCAGCAGCATTGTAATCTTTGGGAAATGATAATATTCCATAAGCTATTCCATGTCGTACCTTAGGTGTTTCCCTCTCATCACTAACCAAGCCCAAGTCATTCTAAATTGGGGAAGCTGTGAAAGTTACAAGACAGGTTCGTGCAGCTGTAGCAGTCATTGTATGCTCATAGTTTGTGAGTTATTTGAGGGTTGTTCCCCCTCCAAAAAGCTATGCCAGCTGATTTTAAAAGATATGACAAGCGACAACTGAGTAGGTGACTTGGCAGAAGGTGCCTGGGAGACACCACAATGATCATACATGCCAAAAGAAGCATGGCAATCCAAACTGGAAGGTTTGAAACTGAAGTAGTTTTGAATTATATAGGGTAACCTGTATTCTAAATCTGAAGTGCTGCTTTTGTGTCTTGGATTAATGGCCTTCCTGCCTAGAGACTATATCATGTACTTATAAATTTATATAGTAAGTGCATCTAGTCACATTAAAACAAGAAAATACACAGTAAAATTTGAAGTGGTTGGATAACTGCTACTGGGTTAGTAAGTTCTCACCACTGTTTCTTTTTCCATGTAGGTATTGCCTTCCCTACAAGTATATCGGTAAATAACTGTGTCTGTCACTTCTCCCCCTTGAAGAGTGACCAGGATTACATCCTCAAAGATGGTGATTTGGTTAAAATGTAAGTATCCACGAGTTTTTTTTTTTTTTTTGGTTATCTATTGGCCTGCTAATTTCACCTCTCAGCTGCACACCTTAAACTAGTTTATACTCTAGAGCATAGTAGGATGGATAAAAATCAGTGAGTTAAAATAAAATAACCAGATTTTAAACATTTAAATACATTTTTTATTTAAATTGATTTTTGACTTAAATTGGATTTTTAAAACAAATATAATGCTTTGAAGAAAAAAATCTATTTAAAGGTAGTTTCCTATCTAAGATATATTATAGTCCAAAGTTTATTCATCATGAAATAAGAATTAATTATTAATTTTGTAGCATGAGGCTGTATATTCATGCAATGTTTACATTTTTGGGTAAATGAATTCCATTAATCCATTCACAATGTCATGCTCTTCCAGAGGTTTCTGTAAGATTACTGAGCAATTTTTCTGTGTAGGAGATAATATCACAGATGCTTGGCTTTACAGTTCTCAGAACTGTGAATACAGAAATCACATGCCTCTTCTTCACAGCAAAAATGCTATAAAATAAACATGCAGAGTTGAGAAAAAGCTCTTAATCTCATTGTTCCTTTGCAAATCTATGTACACAGAATAAACCCCTTACCTCTTTAGTGCTAAGTTTCATAAAATTCAATGAATAGAAGAAGGTAGTTGGGAGTGGAATAGATCTGCACAAGAAACTAAGTGTGAGGAGGGAGGAGCAAGCAGTTAAAATAAAATAAAATATTTTGAGCAGAATACTGCACAAGTCTTTGGATCTTTTTGTGTATAGCCTGAGGTATAGTCTGTTATTTTCCTGGAGAAGAAAATCTATAATGGTAGCAGGCTGTAAAAGGGACCCAAATTGGGAATATTTTAATGAAGTTCCTCTACCTACAGGTATGGCAGATGTGTGTGCAAATTATGTAGAAAACCAGGATCTAATTCCAGGCTTACCAGTGAGTTAAATCACGATTTAAATGAAATTCACACTGCTATAGGTACAGGGGATGGATCTGTTTTTTGATGGAGTCTGGGTTTCTCTTAGCAAACAAGAAAAAGTTAGATGGTTCTGCCCTGCTTGCCAGGATTGCTTTAGATGCTGTGGTGCAAACAACTTTAACCATAGTGGTTTTATAGGGTTGGGAATCAAAGATCTTGCAAGCAAAGTATTTAAAGCCTTGGAAGTTCCAAAGGCTTCTGTGTTGCTATTTGTGGATTAAACATGCTGCCTTGCTTTGTGTTGCAGTGACCTGGGAGTCCATGTTGATGGCTTCATAGCAAATGTAGCACACAGTTTTGTCACTGATGCATCGAAGGTAAATCTTTTGGATGTGGCTTTAAGAAATGATGTGTATATGCTTCTTTTAAGGTTCATCTAGTCGAGTACAGGGAATTTATTTTATTTATTTATTTATTAAAACATTTTTATGCCGCCCCATTCGCCGAAGTCTCGGGGCGGCTTACAACAATAAATAAAACCAATAAGTTAAAATATACATATAGATAATCATAATAATTTAAAACACACAATATAAAATAAGCCGCCCTGGCCAGATAAAATTCAGTGGTATTACCATTTAAAATGTTGCTTAAATAAAAAGGTCTTCACCTGGCGCCGAAAAACAAATAACGACGGCGCCAGGCGGACCTCTCTGGGGAGCGCATTCCATAACTTAGGCGCCACCACTGAGAAAGCCCTCCTCCGAGTAGCCACCCTCCTAATTTCTCTCACGGGGGGCTCCCGGAGAAGGGCCTCTCCCGCCGATCTCAGGGGGCGACTGGGCATATATGGATGTAAGCGCTCCTTCAGGTAACCAGGACCCAAGCCGTTTAGGGCCTTATAGGTCATTACCAACACCTTGAATTGGGCCCAGACTTCAATGGGGAGCCAGTGAAGCTGACGGAGAACTGGAGTCATGTGAACATAACGTCCAGTCCCCGTCAGCAGCCTGGCAGCTCTATTCTGCACCAATTGAAGTATCCGGACCGTCTTCAGGGGTAACCCCACATAGAGCGCGTTACAGAAGTCAAGACGGGAAGTCACCAGCGCATGAGTCACTGTTGCAAGGCAGTCGTACTCCAGGTAGGGACGCAGCTGATGAATCAGCCGAAGCTGGAGGAAAGCGCTCCTCGCCGCTGTTGTCACCTGAGCTTCGAGTGAAAGCTCCGGGTCGAGGAGCACTCCCAAGCTGCGGACCTTGTCCCTAGGAGGGAGTGCAACCCCATTCAGGACAAGGTTCAATTCACCTTCTCCGAAGCCCGAACCGCCAACCAACAGGACCTCCGTCTTGTCTGGATTGAGCTTCAGTTTATTGGCCCTCATCCAGCCCGTTACCTCGGCCAGGCACCGGTTCAGTACAGCCACTGCCTCACCTGGATTGGTGGAAAACGAGAGGTAGAGCTGGGTATCATCAGCGTACTGATGGTTCCGCAGCCCACACCTCCTGATGACCTCTCCCAGCGGTTTCATGTAGATGTTAAACAGCAAAGGGGACAAAATGGACCCCTGCGGTACTCCATGGCAAAGCTGCCATGGCGCAGAGCCATAGTCCCCCAGCACCACCTTCTGGAATCGGTCGTTGAGATAAGAGCGGAACCACCGCAAAGTGGTGCCTCCGACCCCCAATCCCGCAAGCCTATCCAGAAGGATACCATGGTCGATGGTATCGAAAGCCGCTGAGAGGTCCAGGAGAACCAACAGGGACGCACTCCCCCTGTCCTTCTCCCTGCACAGGTCATCGTACAGGGCGACCAAGGCAGATTCAGTACCGTACCCGGGTCTGAAGCTGGACTGAAATGGGTCCAGATAATCAGTTTGATCCAAGAGCGCTTGGAGTTGTCCCGCCACCACTCGCTCTAACACCTTGCCCAGAAACGGGATGTTGGCCACTGGTCTATAATTAGTGACCATCCCTGGATCCAGTGACGCCTTCTTCAGGACTGGTCGGACTACCGCCTCCTTTAAAGGGGCAGGCACCCGACCCTCCCTCAGGGAAGCGTTAACCACTTCCAAGATCCAGGTTCCAGTCCCGTGCTTGGAATCCTTTATTAACCAAGACGGGCAAGGGTCCAAAAGGCAAGTGGTAGGACGTACTCGTCCAAGCACCTTGTCCACATCATCGGGCCGCAATAACTGAAATTCATCCAATAATTCTGGACCAGACGGTAGCATTGGTGTCTCCCTTAAAACCTCTGAATCAATAGTGGAATCCAGCTCGTGGCGAATCTGAGCGATTTTCTCCCTGAAATGCCCGGCAAAGTCGTCACAGCGGGCCTTTGAGGGTGGAATCAGCTCTTCCTTCGGACCTGGACGAACCAGGCCTTGCACCACTCGAAAGAGCTCCGCCGGACGGCATTGTGAGGAGGCAATGGAAGCGGAGAAGAATCTCTTTTTCGCCGCCCTCACCGCCACAGCATAGGCCCGATAGTGGGCTCTTAAGTGTGTTCGGTCAGATTCATCCCGTGATTTCCTCCACCTACGCTCTAGCCGTCTCCCAACCTGCTTCATCGCCCTCAATTCTGGGGTATACCAAGGGGAAGAGCGGGCTCTGCCCGGTGGGAGAGGACGCTTAGGAGCGATCGTGTCTACAGCCCTGGTCATCTCCCCATTCCACAGTTCGACCAGAGCCTCGACAGGAGCACCCGTCTTGTCAGCCGGAAACTCCCCCAGGGCCTTCAGGAATCCTTCCGGATCCATCCGGCTCCGGGGGCGGACCCACACAATCGGGTCCGCACCCTTACAGAGGGAGATGTCACTCTCGAGCACAAACCTCACTAGGAAGTGATCTGACTATGACAGGGGAGTCAAGCATAAATTCCTCACCCTCAGACCACCCTCTTCCTGCCCCGTCGAGAAAACCAGGTCCAGAGTGTGTCCACGTTCATGGGTCGGGCCGGTGACATGTTGAGACAGCCCCATGGCCGTCATGGAGGCCATGAAGTCCTGAGCCGCCCCGGTCAAACTAGCCTCGGCATGGAGATTGAAGTCCCCCAGGACCAACATCCTGGGGGTCCTCAACACCAGGTCCGAGACAGTTTCCGTCAGCTCAGGCAGGGAGACTGTTGGGCAGAAGGGTGCATGGTACACCAACAGAATCCCCAATCTGTCTCGGTCGCCCAGCACCAAGTAGAGACACTCCAGCCCTGGTCTCGAAGGGACAGGAAGCCCCGTGAGAGAGATGGAGGCTCGGTAAACCAAAGTGACCCTCCCCCTCCCCTCCGGCCGTGAACAGTGCTGGTCCATATACCCGCGCGGGCACAATTGGGAGAGGGCGACATCCCCCCCCCTCTCCCGCCCAGGTCTCCGTTATACAGGCCAGGTCGGCCCCCTCATCCACAATCAAGTCATGGATGAGGGCAGATTTGTTATTGGCCGACCTGGCATTAAACAACAGCACCGTCAGGCCCGAGGGGCGACTGACAAGACTCCCTGGCACTGCACAATTTATATAAACAGCCCTTAAGTAGGAACCAGCTTGCAAAAGTTTTTGAAACAATGTAATGCAGCCCCCTCCCCAAAACAGGCCCATGGATGTCTTATATCTTAAGATTATTCAGTGAAAGTTAACTGCTTCAAGTACTGGTTATTGCTACTTGAAACACTTAAGAAAATACAATGGCAAAACTGAGCACATGTCTTCTGAAACCAGTCCATGCATGAATTAACACTGTTCTAGGGATGTAAAATAAATTTGTTTCAAATTTGGGTTTGCCAAACTTTCATACTGGTTTAAGGACTTTTTTTCTCACTAGTATTTTTATTTCTCACTTAGTGCTGAGGATGTTTATTCTGAGTAGATGGCTACATTTATCCACAGGAACAAATGGATTTGTTGTATCGTGGCGATCCATACCATTGCAAAGTATGGTAGACAACCCTATTGGTTAATCTCATTGGGTACTGTACTTGAATGTATATGTTTCAGAAAACATTTCCTGTTCAGCTTGACTAAGATTGTCATCTTAGCAAAATGTTATTAAAATGATGACTTGTCAAAGTAAGCAAGGCAAAATGTATCAGTGAATAAAAGAACATTAAATTTTAGGTGATACACTTTTAAAAACAAATCTTTTGGGTCTCCACCTAGGTAGATGTTTATGTTTCTCTGATCTCTCTCTAAACAATCTGATGCTGATTAACTACAGTGTGGATTACTCTGCTACTTGTCAGTTGGGTTTCTTTAACTTGCCAGTAATAATTTAGTACCAAAGGCAGACTAGAGAAAATAATGGATGCTGGAAAGTGTAGAACCCATATGGCAAAATACTTGGAGCATAATCTGCTCAGGTAAATACACAAATATTCTCTAGTCCAGTATGAAAGATTTAGGCATGTCTTAAAATTGTCTTTGAAATCAGGGGAATAAAAGTGTTCAATTTTAACTACTTTACGTCCTTTTTAGGAAACTCCAGTGACAGGTCGCAAAGCTGATGTCATCAGAGCCGCCCACCTCTGTGCTGAAGCTGCTCTGCGCTTAGTGAAGCCTGGAAATCAGGTGGTGATAGAAGGTTACTTTCATATGAATTGGTTGCCTCCGATTGAAGGAGGTGACAAAGGATCATGGGGATAAATCAAAGCCTGCACTTACTCTGAAATGTATGCATGAACATTTCTTAGCTGGCGAATCTGCAGGCACCTGGCCTTAGAAGTTAGAGCTACTCCCTCAAATCAGTAGTGAAACATTCTTCTGGACTGTATTGTGATGGCTTTAAAGGATTTTCGAAGTCAGACCACATTGGAGCCTGTGTTTATGAAAACATAGTAGCTACTGAAAGATTGTCACTAGTCCTTCTGTAAATGACTGATGATTCTTTTATGTGTTCTTCAAAATGTGGTACAAATATCTGGCAGCTACTCAAATATTCATACACTTCCCCATGAAAATGTTGGATTGAAGATTTCTTCCTCCCATCTAATAAGTCCATCCTTGTTTCCTAATTTATGGTGATCTTAGGCAGTGAGTCAGTTTCCACGATTACTGGTAGGTTATGACATGTGCCAACAGTCACTGTGATTATTCAAGCTGCAGTGGACAGTTGCTGCATAAAGTACTTGAGCCCAGCTGAGGTGGGTTGATGGTGTGTCTAAGACAAGCAGTGCTGCCAGCTTCATCTTAAATATTTACAATGGCTGGTCGAATGAGCTGAAATTCCCTGTGGCAGTTGTGCAGACCAGGCCAATGGTTCAGTGGTTAGCTTCTGGAAACTGGAAATTCTAGGTTTAATTTTTTTTCTGACTTTGGCGTCATTCATCATTATATAATCGTTCTCTTTGCAATTATTTTTTTCAATTTCTTTCTACTATTTATTTATTTATTTAAAGTTTTTATATGCCGTCCCCATTGCTACATAGTCTCGGGATGGCTCACATCAACAAATAAATAAAACAATTACAATTACAGTTAAAACTTGGAAACACACTGGCTGCACAATTAAAACTATAAATATTAAAGTTTATTAAAATACTGTTTGAATGAAAAGGTCTTGGCCTGGCGCCAAAAAACAAATAACGACTACTTCAGATACTACTCTGAAGGCTCCTTATGAAAGGATGTGTTTCCTATGCTACCATATCAAAAGGTATCTTTGAACCATTTAAGGAAACAAAATACATCATAAATACAATTATAAGTTAATTTGTCTAAACTATTTAAACCAAAGCTAAAAACACAAGTATTAGCGAGCAAACTGATTGGGCAGCACAAGTGTGCAAGGAAAACTTGAGGGAGGAGATGGACTTTAACAGTGTACCACAGTTGGTGGCTCCCAAATGGAGGAGGGGTGAGGATTCCTTAAGGTGGGTGATAGCGCAGAGAACATCTGCTTCCTGATTGCTCCTTGATGGCAGTCTTCAAGTTGCAATACATCCAGCAAGTGCTCCTCCGATGATCTTAGTAATAACACAGGTCTCAGCTGGGGGAGATCAAATTACAATTAATTGACTGCATTGACTTCCATCCTACAGAATTCACAAGTGACAGATGCCTGGAACAAGATTGCTCACTCATTTAACTGCACACCAATTGAAGGTAAGCACTGGCTGATGAAACCATTAATTAATCCAAAAAAATTATTGGAAGTGTTAATACTGTGAGTAGCAACTTGCTGGCTTGAGGGGCCTTGATTGCTCTGATGTAATATTTGCAAAAAAAAAAAAAAATCTAGTTTATTTGAGCTCATAAAATGACCTTTCAGTCACTGCAAATGACTTCTGTGCTTCATCTCTTCTCCTTTGGAGAGGAGGACTGCTTGTGGATCACTGGTCAGACTTGGGAATGCTTGTGAAATGCTTTGAGAAGCTTTCTTAGGAACTGCAATAGATAGGTGTAGGTTTAAGCTGAATCCATTCAATTGGCTAATTCTGTTTTCTGTGTGTCACTGCCCTTAGCTGAATGCTAAAAATCACCAATGCATCCAGTCACCAAAACAAGTCCAGGGTGGTGGGGCTATCAAAAAAGGAGTAGATTTTTATCATTAGTTCCATGCTGGTAATGTTTGTGTAGAAAGGGTATTGGGAGGGGTGATAGGAATGTGACAAAAGTGTTACTGACCATCAATCACTTAACTTTTGATATAGTTCTGCTGGGCTAGTCTGTCAGCTCACTGCAAATAATTCATTTTCAAGGGTAGGCTATTCCCGTGTGTATCCCTATGTAGAAAAAAATGTCAGCAATACAGTAGAAGGTAGGTGCTCTTGGTGTCAAGGGTATCTTAATCAACCCTCTTTTGGAAACTATTCAGATACCACCACCATCCACTCACTGGTGATAATGTGAAAAATTAGAGGACTAAACAGATCTCTCTTCTGTCTGTGCTGGTCAAACTTTATTGTCCCCTACAAACACACCAGTAGCTGCCTCCTAAGTAAAAAAGTGGTATTTCCTTTCTTATTTGGATGTTGGATGATAGATGGTTTTATCTGGGATCAATTTAAAAAGCAGAAGAAATGCAGCAAAGGAGAAAGAGATGCTTAACAGTACACTGAACTAGTGGTATGAGGAGGGGAATAAATATCCATCAGAATGCAAAATTTCCATCAGTAGAGAATTTGAGGTGATTGGAAGAATTGTTGTATAGATTAATGATTTCTTTTTTGTTAAACTCTCATGTTGAAAGACAGGAAGATAGATTTGGGTGGCTGAATTTATAGGTTGCATACCTAAAGAATTCCCTTGGCAACTTTGTTTACCATGTTCATTTTAGCTTGTTCTGTTTCGCATCCTTTTTGTGTACTTGTGTACTATGTTAAAAAAAATTAAAATGCCTGCAGTGTGTTCTGTGTTGCTTCTCCTCTCTCTGGATTCAGAGGCACACACTGGGGTTGACACCAGTTTTTGCAGTCTGTTTGCCCTTGATTGAGACCCTGAGACAGAATTCTATGCTGCATTTTTAGATGTTCTTTTAACATAGGGGTGGGTAGTTTGGGACTGCTCACATTTTGATCTACAATTCCCATCAGTCCTGGAAGAATGATGGGAGTTGCTGGTCAAACAGTTTGGAGGAACATAGTAACAATATCACATTTTTCTACATCAAATTCAGTCTTGAAGGTTTTGTTTCTAAAGGAAAGGACAAGAAGTATATCTGATCTCGGTATTTTACTTTTTAAAAATTACAGGGCTTTGGAATATCAGCTGCAGTTCACCAACAGCTAATAATTATCTTTTCTTTGACAGGGATGCTATCACACCAGCTAAAACAGCATGTGATAGATGGAGAGAAGACCATAATCCAGAACCCCACAGACCAGCAAAGGTATCTATGTTCATGTGTGCGCATACACTCACATGTCTGGAATTGATGGCAAACGGCTGAATAAGAGATGGTGGTGTGCAGATTGGCAGTCATGGAATTGTGCCATGGGAGCAAAATTTATTGTAATACAAGATGAACGTCAGGATTTTGAATTACTAACTTTTTCATATAGACTCCCAAGCAGAGGTGTCCTTCTGTTTCATGTTTTTTGTATATGTGTCAATCTAGAAAGGACCATGAAAAAGCGGAATTTGAGGTCCATGAAGTTTACGCCATTGATGTTCTCGTTAGCACTGGAGAAGGAAAAGTAAGTGCTTGTTTCATATTTGTTCTGTAAGTGGGGACCCTACAAGATTGGCAACTTGATCTAACCCAATGATTGATGGCGGTGGGGGGGCGGGCAGAATATTCCCATTCAGGTAATGCCACTCAGTGTGGTGTCTCAAAAAAGCAACTAAGGCTGGGGAATTTTTTATATAACCACAGTCATATTCCAAAACCTTTGTCCCCTTTTCCTTAGATTGTAAACTTCCCTGTCCTGTGACTTTTCATCATGTGAATGTATTATCCTGGGAAAATAATGTTAAATAACTTACATGTCTTCAGGCAAAGGATGCAGGGCAGAGAACTACAATTTACAAAAGGGACCCTTCCAAGCAGTATGGTTTGAAAATGAAAACTTCCCGTGCCTTTTTCAGTGAGGTGGAAAGACGTTTTGATGCTATGCCATTCACACTCAGGTATTCTGTGCTTTCTGATGTATTTGTACAAACTGTTGAATGGTTCTTACTAATGCAGTAGGTAATTGCAGGTATTGGGAAGGGAATATTCTGGGTTTCCTTGCTTTTCCTAGTTTAACGTGTGTGGATTCCTAGCCATCATTTTTAGCTAATGAAGAGGACTGTATATATGCCCTGCCAGAGAAGTCTTATTCTTTAGTAGAGAGAAACTGAACTCTGCAACCTTGTTAAATCTTGAATGTTAAGCACATTTTCATGTGTTTGACTTATTTTGTATAAACCAAGTTCTGCTAACTGTGTGGAGAGGAAAGTGCTATACAGGACACTGTAAGTTTTAATTTAGTTACTTGTTTAGCTTGTGTGTTTCTTCCAGCCTCACCTATACACTCTTCAAGCTGTTTTTTGCTGCCACAATAGTTAGAAAAGCTGAGATTCCTTGGAAATTGAACTTGGTACCAAGTACAGTATATTTCATGTATATCTTGTGCAGGTGCAATTATACTCTGGTAATAAGACCACTACTGTTACAAAACTTGTAAAAAGCTGTTTAGTTTTGAAAAGAATGCTAGAAGACCTACTCATGGGTTCTTCATCGATATTTCTCTTCTCTACAGGGCATTTGAGGATGAAAAAAAGGCCAGGATGGGGGTAGTAGAATGTGCCAAACATGAGCTGCTCCAGCCTTTTAATGTCCTTTATGAGAAGGAAGGTGAGCATGTGTAGATAAATAACAGAGAATTTTTGGTTTTGATTTTGGGGCTACACAATTAGCTTCTAGGACTAGTTGCTGTCTGTTATTATGCTTTCAAAGCAGATGTAAGAAACTAGCCATTCAGATGCTGGATTGTAATGCAGTATAAGAAGCAGCTTTGCAGAGACTGAGTACAGGCAGTTATCTAACACTTAGCTAATATTACTCATCTTTTTTCCCCTCTAGGAGAGTTTGTTGCCCAGTTTAAGTTCACGGTGCTTCTAATGCCCAATGGTCCCATGAGGATAACCAGTGGGCCCTTTGAGCCTGAACTCTACAAATCAGAATTTGAAGTGCAAGATGTAGAACTGAAGGTCAGTCTGTGACAGTATTTTTATACATCAAAGTTACAGAAACAGTGTTTTTCATAGTTGAGAGAAATTCCTAGTCTGGATGCAGTGCAATAGAAATTAATAGTTACTTCTAATATTTGTCTAAGGATGGGCAAATTTTGGCCCTCCAGATGTTGTTGAACCACAATTCTTATCAATCCTAGCCTGTATATCCCAGTAATTCCCAAACTTTTTTGGTCATGGAACTTTTCTGAAGACATTTTTTTTCTGCAGAACCCTAACACTATCCCTGATTTGTACTAAGCGTTGTGAATCCACAGTGTTCTTCCTTCTTTCATCTGCTCCTATTGCCTAAGTGCTTTGCATAACATAGTTAGTTTGGAAATAAAGAGAATACACTTTAAATATAATAAATAAAGCCATTATATGATAATGTCCCAAATGAATTATTTCAAGTATTTCCAACACTGTGCAATAGAGTGCTAGGAACCAAATGATGTGATGCATTTCCTTGTTTGCTGCTTCAGTGCCAACTGACAATTGAATACTTGGCCTCATGTGGTTTAATTTTAAAATCTGTTTTAAATTTGATTTTTGAGATTTTTTTTGCAGAACCCCTATGAGGCTTTTGTGGAACTCTAGGGTTCTGTGGAACACAGTTTGGGAACCGTTGGTATAGCCAATAGTTAGGAATGATGGAAATTGCATTCCAGCATCATCTGGAGGGCCACATGCTGCCCATCCATCATCTGAAACAAGAAAGCAGATCTAAGACAAGAGGATCATATTTTGACATCTCAAGGTGTCAGAAGATGGTTTAAAAAGAAGCAGAAAAATTGTTAAACTAATATTGCTAGGAATATAAATGGAGTGCAGCAATTATATCTGCATTGTAGTGGAATTAATATTGAGAGATGATGGGACAAAGCCCTTGAAGAGAATTCACATCTATTTCAAACAAATTATTTTTGTGTGAGTGTAAATGCTTGAGACATCTGTTTAGGTGTTGGCTCCTTCCTGTAGTGTCAGTGTCTCCTACTGAACTGGTAAAGGTTTTCTTCAGCTGTGAATTGTAATAAGATACAAGAACAGGATACTTAAATTCCTAGAAAACAGTTTGAAACTAAATCCAAACCATTTTTAAAGCCTTTACTTAGGGGTATACATATTTGTGTTAAGCAGCCCTTTTTTCTCAGACTAGTTTAAGCTGTGCAATTTTATAAGCAGTAGTACACTGTGTTTTATATGGAGACACTGTGAGTCTCCCAGAGTTGCTTGGTTCCAGCTGCCATTGAGTAATTCTTGCAGACAGGTGAAAATTGAAGTAATTGGCTGGAAAGGATGCACAACTCAGCTCTGTTTGATGCCAAGTGTCAATCCCAGCACATGCCAAGAATTCTATGGCTGGCAGTGATTTTGTACTTGTTTTTTCTTGGAGCAGACAATACTTGCATTCTAGGTACCTTTTTTTCCCTCCACTTTCAGGCACTTCTACAGAGCTCAGCAAGTCGTAAGGCTCAGAAAAAGAAGAAAAAGAAGGTAACTTTTTGTGGTTGTGGCTATCTTCTGAAGTCAGTGAGACCCCTAATCATTATATTTACATCTTAGAGCTTCCTAAAGAGAATGTGATTCTTTCATTTAGGCCAAAATGCAGTGTAATTGAAGTATATAATAGTAATATTATATTACTTAGTATATAATATAGTGCTTAATATATAGTATAGTGCTTAATTTGTCAGGATGACCTGGAGATCATCAGGAAATTGATATCTGCAGGATAACTGTGTGCTGTCATTTGATATTGATGTTCACACCAAAAGAAAATGATCTCGGATAGATCTCCTGATCTCTGCCTGATCATGAGCTTTATATAAGTGAAGCTCTTTATATAAGAGACTTTGATCTGTAGAATTTAAATGCCAATGATACAAGGAAAACCCTAACCATATAGTTTCAGGTTGTCTTTGAAAGATGAAATTGTTTTTTAAAACTTAACCAGGAAACTTAGTGCTTAATCTAAGAACATAAATGATTACTTTCTCTCTGTGCTAAAGTATGTAACTTGCTGTTTCAAACACCTGGGCAATGTCACTGACTCCCTTTGTTCCTCTAGGCTTCCAAGAATGCTGAGAATGCCACAACAGGAGAAACAGCAGAAGAGAATGAGACTGGCGACTGAAAGGCTCTCACTTCCTCTGCATAGCACCTGATTCTTTCTCTCACATGCCCCCACTCAAAACAAGAGAAACAAGTATCCCTTAATGGCTGTTTGTCACATAGGACCAAATGACAAATGGCCTGGACTTCCCACAGAGAGCAACCATCTGTGACTGACTTTGCCACTGAGGGAGGCTTCTCTTGGCCACTTCAGAATACTCAAAAGTGTGAAATAATAAAATCAGGAGTAAAAACTAGTCTATATCCAATCTTTCTAGCCTTTGATACTACTTGTGCTCATTAAAGGTGAGCAAGTAAAGTTGTGAGCAAGAGAGGGAGCTTTCTTCTAGCTCCCCCTGCCCCCTTTCATTCCTTTTTACAGGTACTCTGATTTCTCTGAAAAATCCTTTGGCATATTTTCACAGCTGTTTAGACACGCAGAAATCCATCTTGGGTTTAGAATTGCATCATATGCGTTGGCATAACTTGCATGCCCTTCATTGTTCTGATCTTCAGTCATTTTCCCTCTGCTTAACTTGTAGCACATTATTTAGGCTTTTTTGTGTTTGTCATTTTAAACCCTCAACTCATTTTTAAATTTGGCAGGAAGCTGGTTTAAAGATTATTCCTATGTAGGTGATGTCAATTTGTTTTGACAAACCTTTTCTTTTAATCCGTTTATGTGATCCTTCTTTTTAAAAAAATTACCCCTCTAGGGCAAAGATATGTTAAAACTTTTCCAAAGGCCAGAGGCAATAAAACTGATCTCTGCAGGAGTCCATACACTCTCAGTTGGAGCTTTATGACATTTTATTCATTTGTATTTACCTATCCTGCATGCACTTGCTTTCCATGGACTCCAGCTTGCCACTACCCTGGTTGATACACTGTGTAACGCAGGATTTTTCAGAAGAATCCCCTCCATACATCTTTTTTACATGGATGAATGAAATGCTACAAAAGTGGTTGGACCTGGAATAAACTTCATTTGTGGGAATGTCTTTTCTATAGTACATCTTTTTAAATTGTCCAATTGAATTGTATATGATTGTGTGGGATTTTTTTTCTATTGTATTCTAAACCAGGCCCTGTCCAGGCACTTAATGTAGCTGAATTGATGCCTGTAAAACTGCCTTGTAAGGAGGGAGAGCATTTGTGCTCTCTGGTAGACAAAGTCTTTCTGACCAATATATCTGGAGTTTAATATTTAAAAATACTACAGTTATTACCAAAGTTTAAGTCTGTAAAAGGAAATAAAAAAGTGTCATTTTTTCTGAAAAATATTTTCCATCACTCTTTGTAAACTTTCTACTTTAATTTCTAGTTTGTTCTCTTGCTCTTTTGTAAAGGTCGCTTTCAACAGGGAAGTAAAATGGGGAACATGTTGAGTGAAGGTTGAATCATATGGAAGTAATGAGCTTGAAGGATCATGCACAAGACTTGCAGTTAACTGCCAGTTTAGTTTTCAGCTGCTCCCAATTGTTAACCATGAACTTAAGGAAAATGAGGGGGAAAACACAACTTGTTCCTAACAAGGAACATTTTAGCATTTATAAGTAATATGTTTTCTTAGTGCCCTTCCATAACGGAAAGGCTAAGTTCAGCCACATTATCAGTTTATAAACCACTAAGATTTGCTGGCAGTTTATTTAATTTTCTATCTTTATTTTGAAACTTCAAAGCAATTGTATCTCTTGATTTAAAAAATGCAGTTCAAAATTTTGAAAGAAAACTCCCAAAAATTGTTATGTAACTTGATTTTTTTCCAAATAAAATTGATTAGTGACACCTATGGATAGATGAATGGTTCTACTATGTTGAAGGGGTGGACGCATAATGAAATCTTGGACAGTTTTGCCATTGTAAATGTATAAAAGAAGAAATGTGTACAACTTATGCGTTTAATAGAAATGGTGAATGAGGAGAAATTTTATGAAAGTTTAATGAATTTCTTCCATTTCCAAATACCTACTTAGAGTGCTGCATTTCTGGCTAGTGAATCCCTTAATATGTCCCTAGTAATGAGAAACTCAGGAAGAAATTTTAACTCGTGTTCTTCATTTAACATCCTTGTAGGATGAATGAAGCCTTAGAACTTTACAGGCAATAAAAAACCCTTAGCTTTCTTCACCATTTTTTAGAAAGGTGAAATTACAAGATAGCTTCTGTTGGCATTTGCATCTTGGCAATGTGGCACCTTGTCCATTTTGAAGTTCAGAAACATCTTGGTATTTGGACGGCTCTTCGAATTTTGGCATTAATCGGGTATGGTTAGAATGGAACCAGTGTGAGATTGTGTTCAGTGGGATTGGATCTTTGTCTAGTTTATTTACAAAATATTTCTCTGTCTTGACTCTATGAATTGCCATACAGCATTAAAACAAGACAAGCGCTGCATTTCCAGAATAGATGGGAGCTGTGTTCTACATTGGCCCAGATACAGCTGTACCAGGCAAGGGAATGCAATGGAATTGTTAAATCTGTCGTAACATTTGCTAGGTGCTAAGGTGAAAATAATGTTGCCACTTCTTTTCTGAACACTTGATCAAAACAATACTTCACCACTAGCTTGGTGAAGACAACATGTTTCTTTGTCAGAGCTAATGTTTACCTGTGCAACAGTCTTCTCTGATCTAGTCCTGCCCACAGTTGAGTTTAGCAATGCACTGTAGAGCTACTCAAACGGCTGTTAATGTACATTGGATTAATCAGACAGCCTTGTTAGATATGTATTAGTAGCTCTGGGAAGATAAAAAGTTACGGTGCTTCTATGACTCTTGGACATGATGCCATTTAGTGAAGGAGTACAAATTGTGAAGGATATGCATTAGCTCTCAAAATGAGTTCTGGAGTCTCAGATCAACCTTACTGTGTTTTTGTTAGCTTTGTGACTAGTATTTATATTTTCAGGTTCTTTTCAACTGGTGTGGACTAGAAATGAACATGCTACATTTGTATAATGCACTTTTTTGTCATTAGGCCTTAGCCAATGATATAAAGGATGCAGGAATTGCTTCTTGGCTCTATTCCATTTCTATGATCTATAAAAGAATAGATACAATGGCTTCATCATGAACACTTCCAGGTGACCCAATATTGTGTAAGACTGATATTGACCCTTGAGTCAATTCTTTTATTAAGTGGGACCCACTATGATCAGAACTCGGAACTTTTTGCTAGGTTTATGCAACTGATGTATTCTGATATATCTTGTACTGATTGGCATTGCCTTTGAGGGAGACTGGTACACCGCAATGTTCTGTAATTAAAGCCTCTGCTTTTACTTTTTTAAAGAAATCCAAGGAATGTTGTCTCGGTATCAGTAGAAGGTTTATACATAGTGTTGAATGAAATGATCCATCTTTTTAATAATGTGGGTTGATGGATTCTGCCTTACTTGCACAGACAACATTATTTCAGACCCTTATTTTTAGGTTAAAAAGCACACATCAAAATATGACATGACTATAACATTTTGAGAACCCTAAAATAAAATTGGAAATAAATCCCTGATATACTTCATGGGGGGCATGTGGTCATCCCTCCTCAATTTCCTCTTCAGAAAAGCAGAATCTTAGGTGTGTGTAATGTTACCTGGTTCTTGGAAAAAAAAAATTCTTACCCTTATACAGAATGTAAGCTTAGGCAAATGCCTAAGGGGAATGCATTTTCAACTTCTTTGGGCTCCTATATATGAAACTGCCAGTTTTTAAGACATACTTGACTGATGACCCATGCTAAATTTTTATTAGCCAGTTATCTTCTAAATGGCATTGACTCTTCCTCCTGTCCTAGGTTTGCCAGCTATATAAATCCTCATACTGCAGCTTTGGTACAATAAAAGTGCTCTTAACACAGTGGGCCCAGCTGACTGAAGGCAACACATTCTGCCACCACTGAGGGCCAGACTAAGCTCTGCATTGCATCTTCATAGTCCTGAGTATGTGCGCAACACAGGAAAATCTGTGTGGAGCATCTAGCTCTAAAGCTAGAATGGAGATGCTTTTGACAATAGGTTATGTCTTCCACTGGCCAGCCATATTTATCCAAGTGGACGGGCCCTAATACAGCTTGGCATTCCTAAGAAAATGAGAGCCAGTGTGATGCAGTGGTTAAGTGTGCTGGACTGTGGCTTGGGAGATCTGGGTCCTAGTCTCCACTTGGTCATGGAGCTCACTGGGTGATCTTGGGCCCGTCACAGACTCTCAGCTCAATTCTCAGGGTGGTTGTGAGGCTAAGATGGGGAAGGGGAGGAGAATTAGGTAATCTGCCTTTTGTTCCTTGAAAGGAAAAAGTGTGGGATATAAATCTACTAAGACAAGTGCAGCTTGCTCTGAAGGCAGGGAGCCATCTCTTTCCTGCCATTGTCAGAACACTCCTTGCAGTGGGGGTCTGGTTGACCTGAAGGGAGGCAGGAGTGCATACATCATGGTTCTATTTAGTGTTAAACTCAGAACAGAAAGCTAAAGTTGGTTCCTGCCAGCCTCTGGAATGGGCAAAGCAAGAAGGCCATGCTGCACAGAAGTAAGTTACTACAACCTCATTACATCCATATTTGCCCAGTCGCCCCCTGAGATCGGCGGGAGAGGCCCTTCTCCGGGAGCCCTCCGTGAGAGAAATTAGGAGGGTGGTTACTCGGAGAAGGGCTTTCTCAGCGGTGGCGCCTAAGTTATGGAATGCGCTCCCCAGAGAGGTCCGCCTGGCGCCGTCGTTATTTGTTTTTCGGCGCCAGGCTAAGACCTTTTTATTTAAGCAACATTTTAAATGCTAAATACAATTGAATTTTATCTGGCCAGGGCGGCTTATTTTATAATGTGAGTTTTAATTAAGATTATTTTATATGGATTTTAACTTGTTTTATCTATGTTGTAAGCCGCCCCGAGGCTTCGGCGAATGGGGCGGCATAAAAATGTTTTAATAAGTAAATAAATAAATAAATTATCACAACTTGTAAGGGCCGGGGAAGGAAAATCAATTACTACGAATGTTTCTGAGCTAGTCTACATCCTGTATTTTGAAGATAATATACGTGAGGTAGACAGCAAGTAGTGGAACTCCCTGGACCAATGGGTTTTATTGTCTAATTGGCACACAGGTAATCTTGCCTACTTGTGTTTGACAAGGTGCGTGACTTGAGGTATAAGAGGCTGAATGAGGGTGTCAGTATCTTTTCCATTAATAGGTCAACACTGGTAAGCTAACTGCAAGTTATGTAAAGGTCCTGTATCTGGGTGTAAACACCATTGGGTACACATGGTTGAGTAAGCCTGGCTGCTAGAAACTTGTAAGATGGTCAGTATTTACATGTTAAGGTAAAACTTCAAAGTTTTTATAAAAAGCAAATTACTGTAAAAATATTCCTTTGCCATCTTGTGATTGGTTAGTGCTCCATTCTATGTATGCATCTGGCATATGTTAGTACAGTAAACGTGTAATCCACCATTTGGCATATGAAAAAGTGTTAATACTGATTTAGCTGCTCCTTTGCAAAATGGCTTAACTGGCTGGGCAGACACAACAGGCAAAGTGGGTTTAAAACCTGTTTGGTCCAATCTAGTCTCCCAAATCTGGGTACATCCCTTTGCATAGGATTATGGTTACAATCCTATGTCTAAGTACATGGGTTTAGTTCCACTGAACTAAATGGGACTTGTTTCTGCAGAAATATTCATAGGATTAGCCTGCATGTTTCTTGTGCTTCAGTCATTTAGTAGACCCTAGTTCAGTCTTTAGCTTTATTATCCTCTTGTGGGAACTTGCTAAAGTTAGACATGTTCTTGTGAAAGCTACATTTTCTGGTTGAAAGTTAAGGACTGTTGCTTAAAGCCTTCTGACCTCGACGTTTTACTCTTAACTATGTGCCTATGCAGATAGATTTTATTTACAAAGTAGTTTAATAAATGCTCTCTGCATATAGACAAATACACTATTTACAGTATGTTCCACCGTTGGCGTATACAATCTTTGTAAAGTTAAGAGGCGGTTGCTCTGCAAGAACGGGGACTTAGCTGGCACCCCCTCTGCGTCCCGTCGTTCAGATGATTGGCAGCCGAATAGGACTCATTTTACGTTTAAAATGGCGGCGAACGATAGCTTCGGGCTGGAAGAAATACAGTGTAAGTCCTCAACATGAAGACTATATCTCCCGTCATCCAACGCGAAGGCTACTTCTGTGACGTAAATTTCCCGCGCACAACGTGAGCTATAAATAGCAACCGACGGCTTTCCTGGGTCTTTCTACTGTTGCAGCCTTCGCCATCTTTGGTGTGTGCTGCTAATTGCGGGCTGGCGCTGTTTTGAGTATCCGTCGCCATCCGACTACAGCCTTGTTGCCTGTGCTCGGGAACTGAGCCCGGGGGGCGCGCCCCAGCATGCGAGCGAAGGTGAGCGGGGGTCAGGCTGGATGCTGTGCTTCCATGTAGATGTAGTTGGATTTGAGGCCTGTGCATCGCCTTCTGGCACCGGGAGGTTGGTGGGCCGGAGATGCGTTACTGGATCCTAATAACAGAGGGCGAGGGACATGAGGTGAAGAATTGGAAGGCATGTTTGAGACTTTGAACTAAACACGATTTTCTTGACGCGCTGGGCCGATAGGGCGAGAAGGAAGTGCATCGAGGCCTGGGTTGTATTAGAGTACGTAGATAGTGTAAGAAGGGCCGTATCGCGCGTGGTGTAGATTTCATGGAAGAGCAGCTGTAGAATCACGGGGGCAATATAAAAATCTGGTATTTGTGGAAGCCTCGTGTTTTTCTAGGCCACAGCTGAATTAGCTCGCTACTGCTAGGAGTTGTTTCACATTCTGAACGGAAGGCTGGGCCAGACAAGCCCCTGATCTGATCCTGTGGCTCTTACCCTAGGAACACACAGGTTTTCTTTCTTGGGCTGAATCCCCATTAAGCTCCGTGAAAGTTAGTTCTGAATAAGAATACATAGGATTGTATTGTTACGAGCCCTCGAGAAATGAGAAGAACAGGAGTTTGACGGATATTGGGGATTGTTGATTTGTGGCATGGGCAAAATATCAGCTCCCCTTTAATTGAGTAAACATGGATGCCTTGTTCCAGTTTCTGTATGCACTTGGTATTGAACTTATGGGAGGTTCTTATAGTTTATTCCTGAAGTTGGCTGTTGCAATTTTTAAAGAATGGCAATAAGCTTTGACAGAGCTCACACAAAGTAACTTTTAAAAGTAGATGGATATTCTGTGCCTAATATTTTAATAACATAGTACGTTTTGAGGTCTAACTTACCTGATCTGTGATTTATTATGCAAAACTGACTTTTCCTCTCTTCTCCCCCCCCCACTTTTTTCTAGTGGCGAAAGAAGCGAATGCGCAGGTATGTGAGCATGTGTTTTTATTGTACTCTGCTGCATAATTGCTTCTTCTGCAAAAATTTACTGTGGGAGAGCCTTAATCAGAATTTTAAAAATACATTTAATCTACTTGTAAACTAAGGCATCATAAAACTTGATGGTGACAAAATACAAAACCCCTGTGTCTGTAATCTTAAAATTGATCTGGTGTTTACAGGGAATTGAAATGTACTTCTAAGCATGCTAACTTAGATTGGGGCTTACTTAGAAAGCTCCAATGAGCTCAGTGAGGCTTGCTCCCTTCTAAGTTAGAATTGCAGCTAAGTGGCCTTGGGTGCAAGGGATATTTCTTAATGTAGCCAGAAGTCCACACTGATGAAAACTAGGCAATGCAGATGCTGCTGAACTGTGGAAGGCCTAGCTTATATTGATTTTGAGTGGAGACAAATGGTAGCTGTGTTGTAAGACTGCCACTACTTTTAATGTAATAGGGTATACACAACAAGGATGACTACAAAGGGCCACACATATGCTTTGAGATCTATCCTCCTTCACCTTTGTATCTCCATAAACTTAACAAAACTTGAGACACAAATTCTCCTTACTTGGAAACGAACGTTGTCCCAATGCTAAGGAAGGGATCCAATGTATAGGGAGGAAGATTAAATGAATTTTAACCAAAGTAGAGCATTGGGCCATAGATTTTCTCTCAAACATTATTCCCTTTTAAATCTTGCTGCATTTATTCCTCAGTCCTGCTGGCTCCTGTTTTCTTCAAAAGCAAGCTTTGTGCTCCCTAGGGGTCATAAATCGAAGAACATGAGAATTCGTGGTTGTGAATGCTTCACTTAGCAACTATTCAGTGCTGTCCTGTTCCTCTGCAGTGTGCATAGACACATTTATACTTGAGACATTAAGGCTACAATCCTGAATATAGTTGGAGTGTAAACCATGTTAATCAAGTGGTACTTGACAGACATAATAGACTTGTACTGCATTTCTGTTAAATGAGAATTTCACCAAAGATAGGATATCCTTTGGTCAAGTTATTTACTTTATCAAACTGGTGTCTCACTTGCCCTTCCATAAGTTTCATTGTTTGCTTTTCTTGTACTGTCCTTTAATCTCCCTGCCCACCCCAAATCCCTGAATGTAGTGGCTTATTAAGCCAAAATGTGAAGGATTGTGTTTCTGAGAAGTGCATTCTTAACATAGTATATGTCGAAGATACTATATCAGGATCATCTGTATTGCCTTTTAGAAAGTCTAGGGGAAGAATTTTCAGTGTTACTTTAATTAGGTTCAGTAGGAAGTCATTAGCAAATTGCCAGTATACAGAGGTAGAGAAATAAGTCCTTAGTTTGACTACAGGATCGAATGCTTCAGGCAGCTCCAGTGAATGAAACTCCTAGTGTCACTTTTCATGCCCCAGTACAAGTTCTGCATTCTGTATGGCATATGTAGCAGCCATGAAGGGAGTAGGTTCTTTGGCTGAGGATTACTTACTGCCAACTGCTTGCCTTTTGCATTTAGAATTATGAACGTGCAAGTGTCTTCACTTGTCTTTGTAGAGCTTCACTGAACCTCTTGCTTGCTAAGTGGAAACTAAAATTTGAGACTAGATTTGGTATTCTAGTGCATCTTCTACTTCCTAAAGACTGGTGGGGCAGGGGGAGTCTAATGGCAGTTGCAGGGCTATAATTTGCTTGGTTAGTGCATTTACTCTTGACTTTCTAGTTGGTGCTCCCAGAAAGTTGCTGTTTTAGCCTGATTACTAGATATGAATTGGGAATGGACAAATTGTAGGAATTATGAACAAATGTGGTAGGTATGCCCATTGGAAGAGGACTGGTGCTTGGAAAGCTTCATTAATTGAACTGTCATATTAGCATAATGTTACAGTAGTATTGACTGTTAAAGAATATTATCTCTTACAGGCTGAAGCGCAAAAGGAGAAAGATGAGGCAGAGGTCCAAGTAAACATAACTCACAGTGCTACTGAAGCTGCAAAACAGCATGGAAAGGTGGAGCTTGGGAAGCTGACTTCCAGATAATGCCTTCTATTTGCTGCTGCTTTTAGAAGACTCTTAGCCAATCTTCATGAGGTTCCATCTTAAAAGCCTAGGAGCTGTGATCCTTCAAGGGTGTTGCCCCTGAGCTTTACTATCTTGGACTGATCCTGTTCTTTGTGGCGTGATGTGGCAACTGTGTAAAATAAAGCCCCTTTTGGGAAGAATTCTGAACTGTGTTTCCTCCACCAAATGTTGAATTTTCAGTAAAAGTTAGTAACCTAGATACGGTTTCCAGGTGGCTTAAATTTAATGTATAATATTGGCTTGTATTTTGTTGTTGGTAATCTATGGTGGTCTTGCACACACATTTATACACAACTACCAACATTGCTGTTTAGCATTCTAAACATTCTTGGGTGGGGTAGGATCCAGCCCTCTACAGGTATGCTACAGAACTTTCTTGAAATAAAAGCATTTTAGTTTAATTTTCTAAAAACTATTTTGCTTGGAACTATTTTGCTTCTGCCCAAAATAGAATAAACTAGCAAGAGGTTGTTGTGGCTCTCCATTTGACAGGTATTGCAGCAACTTCTGAAGGCAGGCTTCCTCCCAGTCAAGCTACTCTGGCAAGAGCACAATGCCTATGTGTGTAACTGGATTACCAAGCTAGCAAAAGGTTTTCATTGTCATTGCAAGGGCTTTGCTTCTGGGTTCAAGATACTCAACAGAATGCTTCTAGCTAGGTTGTGCTGCTTTGGAAGTGAATTGAAGTTGCAAGTGATTTGCATCTGCCAGTGGCTTGTTTTCTTCACTGGGTTAATAATAAATTCTAGAAAATAACTGTTGTAAGAATCAATGTTCTGTCCCAGTGTAGGATTCATTTTCTATACTTATTAAGTAACATGCAGGTTGATAAGCAGTCTAATACTAGAAACAAAGCACAGATAGAAGCTGCAGTACAGATAACTTACCCTCCATTGTGTCAGCTTTCCCTAACTTTACGCACTCTGGATCCATTGGACTGCTGTTCAGAGCAGCCCTCAAATAGCCTGTTGGGGGAAGGCTGCACTACAGCTGCTTAGTGCCTCTTCTATAGTGTGCAGTCTTATGACGGAAGATTTTCTTTACATTGGATTCAATTTGCAAGGAAAGGGTGCACTTGTATTAAATGAGAAAGGAGCATATGCCTATGCTTCCCTGAAAAACATAGCTGATTGTACTCTTGTTCTTAGATGTTTGTGAACTAGTGGGTAGCATGGTTGACTAAATGGTCTGTCCTGGTTTGCCTGCCTGTGCCCAAAATACACAACCTTCCCCGGTTTTCTTAAGTTTTGTGGAGAATAACTGGTTGCTAACAAATTGTTCCAGGTTGTGCACTTGCCCAGTCCTTAGTTGGCCCTTTGATACATCGATCATTAAAGGGTTACATTGTAGCACAGTTAACACTTTCCAATAGGTAACACCTGAAAAAGTTACACTGGCATGTGCTTTCCTGCTTGCATACCAAAGCAGAAAGAAGCTGCTCTGAAGAAAAGGAAGGATGGAGTGGGTTGGTGTGAATTGCCCTTGGATTGAGCTGCTGTCAAATGCCAACTAGCCGCCTCTGGAATGGTGCCTGGTTGCTACATTTCAAGGATGCACACATGCTGATGTCTAGAAAAGGGTGTTTCTCTGGTCCAGGTATGTCAATTATTGAATGATTTTACCTATGAATATCTATTGATTTGTACATCAGCATGATCTATGAATAGTACAACCTAAAAAATTAAACACTGCTCATAAACATGGTTGTAGAGCTCCCTAGGGTGATGAAATTTAGAGGTGTGAGGAAGCTGCATTCCTCTAGAAAGCATTCAAGTGTGAAGTGGACCTTCCTAGAAGTCTAATGCTGGAAATGTATTTGCACAGATGAGACACTTTCTCCAAAAGGTATTCAGTACTTGGCTGTGTAATCTGGTCTATTACGAACTGCTGCCAGTTCCAGTGGAGGTACGAAAAAATGGCAACTTCGGAGAGTAGCCGAAAGGCTGCTAGTAGGACGTTTCGAGGCCCTCCTACTTGCGTCCCACCTTTGGCTGCAAGTCGCCCGGAGAGCCCCGTGGGGCGGAGGCGGACGGCGAGAAAAGTGATAGGCTTACCGGAGCGCCGTGCGAGCGCCACGTGACCTGTCAGCGAAAGCGAGACAGGCCTCGTGCTCCGCACAGCCCCGCAGCGCAGAGTCGCGCGCTCCCTCGCCCGCACGGCGCCGCCCGTATATCTAACAGCGGTGGAAGAGGGAGGGGCAAAAGCGTCGCGTTGCCACGGCGACAGTAGTGCCTTGCATTCCCCCGCCATTGCGCGCGGAGGAAGGAGCATAGAGTACTTCCGGCGGCAGCGGCAAGAGCGGGGGAGTTCACGCCGGAAGGGGTTGCGCTTTGTTTGGACCGGAGGAGGTCGGAGTGAGGGTGAGTGGGTGGAAGTGGCGGAGCGGGGACTGGCTGGTCTGGCCTTGGCGCTCCCTGCTCCGCCTCAGGTGTCTCGCCCCATCCCCTTAGGAATGAACGGTCCATCCCTGGAGGTCCTTAGGCCCCGACCCCAGGAATCCTTTCGCTGGGCCTTCCACAGGAGCGCCCCGCTTCCCTTCCTTTTTCCTTGCTTGGCGCTCTTCCTCCTTCCCCTCGCTGACCTCATGGCGCCTCGCTGAGCTCTGCCTTGGACCTTCCACTCTCACGAAGCAGGGTGCGTGTGTTGAAAGACTTGATTGTCCTTCGGGGTTACGGGGAGCTTGTAGCGTTTGGATGTTCCTGGGGTAGTTGGAGAGCGGCACAGATGAACTATGAAGTAGGGCAGGGCTGCTCGGGACCTTTCACCAGTGATGAGCAACGCTCTCACTGCACTAATCGGGATGTGCATCCTCACCACCGATCAAAGAGGTTTGTTCTTAGTCTTGCTTTCTACAAACATAACTTGCTGTCGAAGTACTACAGAATGGACTGCTGAAATAGAGATTCAGTGGGAAAAGTTAGTTGATGCAATCTTGTGACTATTTCTAGTAATTTTAGTTCTAGCGCTTGCAAAGTTTGGAAGTGGAGTTGCTGCTTCTGAGCAGGGAATGCTCAAGCAGCTTTTAAAATGTAGTGTCACACACTGTATAAGAAAACATGCTAAGATGGGCAGGTGTGATTTTTCATCAAATGTTTATCTTACCTTTATTTGGTGCTCAGATTCCCTGGTAGATTTTAAAGGTTGGATTCAGGAGTGCTAGGTTTTCTCAGAAGACTATTGTGGATTCCTTGGTAAGATCAATAATGGTAGACAAGCTTCCATAAGGACTTTTTTCCTCAGCATTGTGCAACTACAGGGAAGCATTATGTGCATTTTCAGTTTAAATTAGCCAGGGCTCTGTGAACTAAGCATATTCAGCTGGAGCTGTCACCCACCATGCTCTGTCTAATTTTGGCTGAAAGTTCAATGTAGATTTTATGTCTGTCTGCAAATGCAAGAATTTGCAGAATGGGTGCCCTCCCAGTCCCACAATTCTTAATTTTTAGCCATGTTGTTTCTATGTCAGAAGGGAGATAGATAACTGGGGGGGGGGGGGTTCCTTTTTGTGATATAATTTATCTGATGCATTTGTCCAGTTGTTGATAGCAGCTTGAACACTATCTGGTTCAACATAGGTGCTTGTTCATTTGTGCTCTATGTTAACTGAACAATTACTTATTTTCACTTCTGTGAAATACTTGAAGAGTCTAACTGCCAGTCTTTAAGATCTGGGTTTTCAGGCATGCTTCTACACTCTGCTAGGAATGTCAGGTCAGTTTGTGTGTCCACATCACAGAATACTGTTGATTTTCAAAATGAGAGAATCACAAACATTCTGTTGTCTTTGCTTGATCTTAAGGGCCTTTGTGCAAAAAGTAATTATACATAAAACACTTCATTTATATTTAGTATTAATCAGTAAGGTGGCATACCTGGGTCTGGGCTGTGCCATCTCAGACTTCATCTTGAGGGCTCATGTGACTGAATATTCCATAAAAAAAGATTCTCTCTGTTTAGATAACTGAATGAGAGGAGGATTCTGGTTCTTTGAATGGGGAGTATTCAACCTGCAGTTTGTGATAGATCTGCTGGCACACAGGTTTGCCGCCTTAGTGAGACCTAGGCCTAACTAACAGAGCCTAAAAGTGGGCCATGGAGATAGGGGAATAGTTCAATTTGTATTGTAGGCAATTTGCATATAGAACTCTATCTAGGACATGGTTAAAATGGGACAAAACCTGCACAGTCCAGATATGTAGTATTGGGGCAAGAGAGCATCTATAGTCCCTATTTTAATGGTGTCCCAGAGTGTATCCCTTATTTTCTTCCCATATGCAAGAATGGCTGGCATTCATTCCTATGGATAAAAGTAAAAGCCAATGATTTTGTGTGGGGCCATAATTCAGTGACAGAATGTATGCTTGTGTCCATGAAGGCCCAGGCTTAATTCTTCCCATCTCCAGGTAGGACTGGAAAAGAAACCTATCTAAAATGCCATTGTCTGACAGTGCCACTGCCAGATACTGTAGCCAATACAGGGAAGTCAGTTGTTTGCTTTGGTATAAGGAAGCTTCCTATGTTCCTGAAACACTATTCACATGGATATAAAATTCTTGGAGCAAAATCTATGCACCTTCCTGACTCTAGGGGATCCATTGGCAAAGGTTCCATGGCAGAGAAGTGATGTCCCTACTAAAGGCACCATGAAGACTGTGGGGGAGGGGCACCCAATTCTGAACCCCTTTCTTGCATATTGGCAGGATTTGGTTGAGTTTTCTCTCCTATGTTTTTCCTTCATTTGTGGGAATTATTCCTACCCCTTTCTTAGAGTTTAAAGACTGTATTCAGTTTGAGGGAATGAGGTTTCAGTTTAGCAATGTGGGCATTGGCCTTTGCACACATCAATGCTAGGCAGTAATTTTAGTGATGGTCAGCAGACTGGAGGCTTAATGTTTATTAGAGAGGGAAGGAGGAAGTACTTGAATTTCCTCTATATTTTAGCTCAAAGACATTTATATAGTATGTATATAATAAATATAAGAGTGAGTTCTAAATTTTAGGTGGCTGTATGTCATTTTTTATAGTTTGCTTGTTTTTAGCCCTCATCCTGCAGCCATGGATTTACAAACAGTAATATTTGGTTTCACATCTGTAAATACCATTTACAGAACTACATAATAAGAAAGGCAACTTGAAATAGAGATCTATGATGAAAGGATAGAAAATAAGCCAGTTGTGTAGCTCCTGTGTCCTGGTTGCCCCTTTCAACTGGTAGAAATGGAGAAAAATAGATTAGTTATATTAATGCTGTTTCATTCATGTAAATGCTGTAAGATTATACTGTCTACTGCACCAATTCTCTGGTGGTTGAGAAGTCATATGCAGAGAGTACAAAATACTTGAATCTGATGCACAGTTTCTTAGATCTGCTAACTGAACACTTCCTATTTATGTTTCTTCTATATCTCTTGGTCTTGTACAGTAGCCTGATTTTGGCCCCAAGAAAAAATGCCTGATCGTGACAACACCTATAATGGTAGTGGCAGCGATGAGGCGAGTGCCAACTCGGATGACATCTGCCGAGACTTCCTGCGCAATGTCTGCAAACGAGGCAAACGCTGTCGTTTCCGGCACCCTGACATCAATGAGGTGACCAACCTGGGAGTCAGCAAGAATGAGTTCATCTTCTGCCACGACTTTCAGAACAAGGAATGTGTCCGTATCAACTGCCGCTTCATCCATGGCACCAAGGAGGATGAGGACTGTTACAAGAAGACTGGGGAGCTCCCTCCACGCCTTCGCCAGAAGGTGGCAGCTGGGCTGGGCCTTTCCCCAGCTGATCTCCCCAATAGCAAGGAGGAGGTTCCCATTTGTAGGGATTTCCTCAAGGGAGACTGCCAGCGTGGGGCCAAGTGTAAATTCCAGCACCTGCAGCGGGATTATGAGTATGATGCCCGGGGCCTGGCCACCCGGGAGCAAGGAATCACCACTCCCGTGCGTCGCTACGACCCCTATGATTCCATGTATGACACTGACCGATGCTACGATGACCATGACCCTGTGCTCAAGCGGCGGCGGGTAGATGGGCTCCACTTTGAGACCTACGAGTACAACTTCACCAGTCCACGCACAGTGGAATACCGGCTCCTGGAAGAGGAGAACATCATGCTCCGCAAGCGTGTGGAAGACCTCAAGAAGCAGGTCAACAACCTCCTCGCCACCAACGAGGTCCTCTTGGAGCAGAACGCCCAGTTCCGCAACCAGGCCAAGGTGATGACTCTCAGCTCAACAGCAACGGCCACTGAGCAGACTCTGGCACCCACTGTGGGCACCGTCACCAACTACAATCACAGCATTGCCCAGACTCACACCACCCTGAGCAGCCAAGCTCTGCAGCCACGGCCTGTCTCCCAGCAGGACCTGGTGGCTCCAGCTGGAGCTCAGGCAGCCCCTCCAAGCAATGCAGCGCCCCCCATGAACCCTGAAATCACGCCCCTGTCGGCCGCCCTGGCTCAGACCATTGCCCAGGGCATGGCCCCGCCCGTCTCCATGGCGCCAGTGGCCGTGTCGGTGGCGCCTGTGGCTGTGTCGATGGCTCAGCCGCTGGGGGGCATCACCATGAGCCATGCCACCACACCCATGGTGACTTACCCCATAGCATCCCAGAGCATGAGGATAACAGCCATGCCTCACTAGCCCTCTTCAGGTGATGCACTCGTGCTCAAGGGGGAACACTGACCAGGATCCGTTTCTGTGGAAGATGAAGGGTTCGGAAGAGAGAGCGGAATGGATTTCTGGTGTGGCTCGGAAAGCTCCTGGAATTTTCATCTCTGCACAGGGGGACAGACTGGCAGTTTGCCTCAGGCAGGCGCACGTGACTTCCCCCTCTCACTGCAAATGGCGGCAGCGTTCAGGGATGACAGAACTAACAAGGCAATTTGGAGTGTACATTGATCTCATAGACTGTGTGTGTATCTTGTGTCAATTTGCATCTTGTTCATCCTCATGTAGTCATCCACCAAGCCCTTTGAGTTTAGGAATTAAATTCCCCCACCTCTGGGAGCATTGCTTTTGCACATGCTGCACACACGCTTGTGCACACGCACGCGCGCGCACATGGAGTCCTTCCTGTGCTGAGCTAGAGGCAAAATGCAGTGAAGTCCACAAGGCTTGTGCATGGGATGGTGTGAGGTTCCCCTTTGCTCAGTCAAAGAAAGGACAGAAACTCAAAACAGTGCTACCTCCACCAAGAGCAGAGCCTGAGCAAACTTTGGACACCTGTTCTAACTTTTACACAGAACTTAAGATGGGTTGTGGAAGAAAAAAAAACTGGAAATGGTTTCAGAAAACAAAATCCAGTTGCTCCTTCTGACTTGATTAGAAGTGGAAAATTGAAATTGTGGCCTTGGAAAGAGCAGGTCCAATGTACTTGACAGGAGTTAGAGGTGGTTTTAGCTATATATGAAGATGGTATCTTTTGTATAAATTTCTGGGTTTTTGAACAGAGCCAAATGAAGTGACAGGATCTCTTGTAACTGCCCTAAGGCTTAATTTCTTATTGACCCTTGCAAGCAGTACTTGGTGCCTTGCAAGCCCATAACAGCTCATTCATTGCCTCCCATGCTGTTCTTTCAACTAGGTTTTTACTGATTTCTATCTGTATTTCATGTCTGAATTGCTCTCACATACAAGGACGTTGTTGTTGTAAGGACTTATGTGCTGTACATTTCTTCACATTTTGTTACAACAGCAGAACACAGTTAAAAAAACAACAAACAGACTGCAGCAAACTCCCCTCAGCATATAGGGTGGGACTTCCCCCCCCTTTCTGTTCAGGTTTTGTTTTGTTGATGTGAATCTCAGCTCCTGCTTGGGTCTAAAATAGCCTTTGTGTGTTTCATGTTACACTTGAATTGATTTTTATTAGACTGTTTTAAAATGTTTCATGACCCAGATGTTTCTACAGTTAACAGTGTAAATATCCCCAGCTATTAAAACAAATGTACAGTCCTCACAGTAATCCGGTGCTGACGTGATTGCATGTGTGTGTATATATTTATTTAAAGTTACTCTCCCTTTCCAGTAGATTGCTGCACGTGCAGTTCAGAATCTCTGGTGTGAAGCTGCACCGATTCTGAAATGTGTTTCCCTGCACCTGCGGAGCAGAGCGAAGCAATGAAAGGGCAAAATAGTCTTTCCTGATTCAGACTGCGATCTGCAGGGCTTATAAGCTTGGTTCTGTTTTGGGGGCCTCTGAACTCCCTGCTGTTAATCAGTTCTGGGTATCTTGATCTGTTTATTGACATGCTAGCCTATCATCCTGTGAGTTAAATAACAGGGCAATTCCATGCCTGCTTATTCAGAAGTAATTCCCACTGTGCTCAGTGGGCCTTCTTCCCTGGTAAATTGTGATTAGGATTTCATGCGTTACTTCCTGCTGTGTGCCTTTGTCTCATCAGTGCATCTCTAAACGTGAAACCACTTGCAGCTCCGCGATCGCAACCCGGAGTGGAGTGCCCAGGCTTGCTGCCAGCCATAAGCCTCTGTATGGCATGTCAGAGCTGCAGGGAAACCCATAAGCCTCTGTATGGCATGACAGAGCTATACAAATTTGGGCTAAAAGGAATCAATCAGTGCATTGATTGCAATTATGGATGATTATGTGGCTTTTAGTTACTTGATAGTCCTTGTCAAAGGGATTTAGTATAGCCCTCCTATGCTATGTGTCAGTTGAACCTACCTAAATGGACATCCCCTTTCAATTTAATTTAAAACATGTTATGCATCTTCCATGCAAGTGTTAAAAGAGGTTCACCTAGATATCAGGAGGAGGCATAGCAGGGCAAAAATGGGAGGGGCTGCAAAAATCAGATACGCAACTCTTGTCATACCTCCTTGCCGTATCATTTGTGCACAAAATATGTATCAGATAGAGTCAAATAAGATGGATGGATGTGGTTTTAAACAACATTCTGCTTTAAGAATATGGAAGTGGACTGTTGGGTCCCTGGATGGAGGGACCATTTTTTACTCTTAGCAAAAATGCATTCCCTCTCCATTTGTTAGGTGTGGTATTGTAACACGTTAGTACAAAATATAAATACTGGCCCTCGGAAGCAATTTGTCAGTCACAGTGAGCACGTCCACAGAAGGCAGGGGAAGCTGAGGCATTAGAGCAAATGACCCTATGCCCACCAAGCTTGGGCAAGGCTGCCCCCAGGCCTCCCTGCTCATTGCAGGCAGTCCAGGGTGGGCCCTGGGGCTGCTATCGTCTTCAGTCAGGCTCAGTGAATCTTGCCCTTGTGGAACCTGGCAGGCAGTTCTTTCCCAGCGAAAGCTCTCACACAGGGTACAGGAGGATCCTGATGAGCAGTGGTAGCCTTCAACCATGACAGCACAACAGGTTATAGAAGCAGCGATGGAAACATTGACAGTGGATTCTCATAGGACCCCTTGGGCAATCGAGAAGGGGCTCTGGGGACCTTGTGCCTGGTCCAAGCAGATGGGCATGGCTTAGGCCAACCGGGCTTACTGAGGCGGAGCAGAGGAACCAAACCCTTCTACTTGGAAGGGTTTCATTTGACCGCAGGTATATTATGGGGGGAAGAAGCAAGCATGGGCTAGGATAAGAGCAGAAATGGAAAATATGGGGCAAAAAAGGACTGAATATGAAGGCAGGGGAGAAGCGATGAGTGTGCATGCATGTAGGTAGACTTGTTTTCTTGTGAAGCTGTCATAACGAGAGGTTCAATTGGAAGGTCCAGTGCCGGGCAGGAGAAACAAATAGCATGGCAGGGGGTAAATTCAAAATGGATTGGCCAGGATGAGAAGAGTCAGAAATGGAGGGCCTTGGTGTGGAAGCTTTTCCATTCCTGTGACATAGGTATGTATTGGGCTGTGCTAGGGTCTCTGGCCAGTAAACCTCGCAGTTTGAGTTGGGGTTTGCATTTCCTGCTTTGCTCTGTTAATTCTGGCTCTTTGCTTTTCAATGGCTTATAGGCAAAAGTTGTATCCAGTCAAATTAAAACAGCCTCTTATTTGCATGCTTTTTACATGGGATGCCCCATTGCCAAAGCTACCATCAAAATTAACAACTACATTGGTGTCTGTAGATGAAAAGGAAGAATCTCTGATTTTGTGCTTTCTAGCATGTGTTGTGAAGTGTAAACAGATCCTTATGGAAATTCTTGTTTTGTTTTTGTTCTGTTTTCAAGGGATCGCCCAAGAACAAGTCATAAGTCACTTCTGTGTCCACAAAACTGATCTGCAATTTGATGGTGATTTAGTTGGCTCTGCTTACCATTGGCCACTTTGTCCTCAGCCTCACAGGTCCCAATAAGCACTAGCCACCACTAGAAGCAGGACTAAATGAAGCCCTGGCTGGGGTCTTTGTTTTCAGAATAGCTAGCCTCCTGCGTGGGGCTGGGAGGTGAAGCCAGGGCGGATGTGGAATCTGAACAGAGCTTGATAGGTAGGGGTGGAGCTGACAGAAACTCTTGCCTTTAGACATGGGCATCAAATTTTGGTATGCCTGTCTTGCTGTCCAAATGGCAGAAGACGGAATTTATAGGCCTGCCAGATTGTGAAGTAGTGGCTGGCGATGCTGATCCTGGCAGCGCTGATCTGAATTTCCGCCTCAGTACAGGCCTATTGAGAAAACAGGTGATGCAGGCTTAGGGCTCAGTTCGGATTCTTGCCTTGCTCTGCTTAACGGGCTCTTCAGAGAAAATAACTTTTCTGTTGAAAAGTTGGAGTTATATATTCACTTGGCCTCTACTGTACTATATCCTTTCTCTCCCACACACAGGAAAACATCTACCAGTGGATACTCACTCAGCACAGCTATTGGCATTGCATCAAGGAGCGGTGTGAGAACCGTAATGGGATCATGTCTTGGGTTTTCTTCCAATTTCTCTAGTTCTGAATTAGCAGGCTCATGGAATCGATGTTAACACATTTTATGAAGCATTATAATAAATCAGAATAAAATGAATTCAGAATCAAATTATAAGTTTACACCATCAATAACTGTTTTCAAGGAAATGAGAGCAGTATAGATATCCTTAATTTCCTTAATTTCCTTAATTATTGGTAAGTAAAAAAGCTCTATCTAAGAAGCAAATGTGTGATTTGTAGTATAAAAGGTGAAATTTCAGCTGTAAAATACAGAGCTAGAGATCCTGCACACAAAAGAACAAGGAAAGAAATTGGATTAAATTTCAAAATACGCATACAAATGCCCATTCAAAGATGAATCCATCTGAGAATTCACAGACACTGATGTAGTGGTTTTGACAGTCTATAGCAGTGGGAACATGAGTTCTTTCTCTGGTCAGGCTGTGATTTCATAATCAAGCCAACAGTTTAGGTTCTATGAATTAGTAATCCACATATAAGAGTTCAAAATACATATTTCAAAATATTTAAAAATTATTTTCCAACTTAGATGGCATGCTTTTAAAATTTCTTCTCCAATCCACCCTTGCTCAAACTATTTTCTTCCCCTGTCCACACACAAATTTTTGTCAAGATGATACCTGCTTCTGATGATAAACTTGCCCACAATTCAAAATTTGAGAAGGCCAATTTGGTACAATGTTTTTTCTCCTCCTGGGCCAGCTCTGTCAGCTGTTTCTGTTTTTCATGCTAATCTGAAGATCAAATATGGAGGAGTAACTCAGAAATAAAATAAAATCCACTTAGGTTTGTTTTATGCCAGATCATCTTATAGGGGGACAGCGAATGATCAGTGGGGGCTGCGGCCTTCCCTTGGTTGAGTGGCTGAGTGTATTGGCGTGAAGCGAGCGCTCCGATAACCTGTCCTGCTAAAAATACAGTCGCCCTTGGCAAACTACTTCCCGAATGAAACAGAAAACGATATACGGAGAATCCCTTTGGACTGCTAAGTAACAACATTGCCCCTCCAAATTACAAGCTTTATTGGAATTTATACTAATGGAAAGCAAAACACTCTTACAGTAAGGAAAACACCAGAAGGAAGAACCTGTTGTTCACACTGATAAAAATATTATTTTATTTATTTTTATTAAAACATTTTTATGCCGTCCCATTCGCTGAAGCCTCGGGGCGGCTTACAACAATAAATTGTAAAAAATATACTTTGCTAATAACCAAGAATTTGAAATCAGTATATTCATGGGAGCATTTGATGCAATGGTTCATTCAAGTGCACCCCAATGATAATTTAATGCTTACAGCAATGTTCCCTGGTATGTGCAGGAGGTCTTACCAAGGTGCTATATGTAACCCACAGTGGTATAGAATATAAATCACACATTTTGCACCACAGTTTAACAAGTAGTATAGATGAAACATGCAGTGTACCAGGGGTGGGGTGGGAAGGGGTGGGGGCTCAAAAAAAGCAGTCTTCCTAGATAAAGAATGACCTGAATAAAGGCTACAATTAAAATGACCTTGAATCAAATTCCAGTTGGTGTGGGATCAATGTGCAAGTGTACTAGATAGCCTCTTAAAGTCCCAGTCCTTCTAAAGCCAATGCAAGGAGGGGCACAACCATCAGCACTGCAGATTAGGCATAGTCATTCTGTGCCAATGCTTACACATTATTTTAGTAATTGTAGAGGAAAAATAAGAACACTCAAACGAAGCACAAATGTTGTTGGATAAGCCCCTAGTGCCCTCTTGTGCCCGAAGCGGCACAGTTCTCTCATGGTGCGATCGTATTTCAAGGCTAACTTCTGTATTTGTCACCTAAATCTCTGCTTTCAGGTGATGTAGCCTTTCAAACTAGAAATTCCTTTTTAATTTAAGAAACTGTCCAAAGAGCATGTTTTTATTTAGTTGCAAAGAATGGAATGAAGGAAGCATAGGAAAGTTTTTGTCATTGTTGGTTTTACAATGACCTGCATGGATACATTTTCTAGATCTCTCTAAATCACTGTATTCAAAAAGAGATGCTGTACACTTTGCACTGAAAAGCAAATGTTACAGTAGTATGAATGGAATTGATCCAACTGGGGAGAAAATCCTTATGTTTTAGATTCATGAGTCTTTTAAAAAGTTGCTTGCAGTAAAGTTATGGAAATCATTACATGTTCAGATTACATTTCTAGAAAGAGCTGCTCGTGGCATCCCCTCTGATGTGAAAATAATAGTGAAAGGCCCAGCCACTGCAAAAATCCAGTAGTGGAGGGTTCTGTTGTAGCCCAATGGTGTTGCATAGTTTTCTCAAGATCACGGGACTAGATACCACTGGACACAGAGTTTGGGATTAGAGGAGCAATTGTCTTGACTGGCCTTTAAGGTAATTATGCTTTGCCTAAATAGTGGTTTTTACCATGGCCACCTGAGTAATTTTAGCAGCCTCCTGGATTTAATTCTTTCTGCTCCATAATGTTTTATGGTCAGGAGAGGCAACTACTGCTCATGCAAGAATTCGTCTCTGATTCTGCATGACATATGCCAGAATAGGGAGGGTGGCAAAACCAACCCATGACATTCATGCCTGATGTTAGGCTATGCTTGCACAAACAACAGGCTGGGTTTGTTGCTCCCAAGACAGGATTCCACATCATATGCATATTGTTTAAATAATGTGTATTTTAAAAATATGACTGAGGTCTTGGCATTCTGGAGCCTGAGGAAACATGGAAAATCTGGAACATGACCTGATAAACCAAAATGCCTTGTGATCATTGAACAAGAATCTCCACAGAAACAGAGAAAAGCAGTTGAATCCCCAGCAGCCAGCAACCTGTACCAGAGCTGTTCTTTACAAATTGTAGGGGTACAAGGTGTAATTCATACAGCAGCCAACAACCCCTACAGCAAAAGGAAACCAAGCATGTGACCTGCAGGATAATGGGGTTCACATGTCAAAACAATTCATTGTGGGTTGGTTTTTCTTCACAAAATTGGTTGGGCATCACAGTGGGGAAAACCAATGCCAGCCACCTCCAAGTGCTACTTGGATGCTTGCGGGGCACCTGTTAGTGGTCATGGCTAGTTCACAAACGAGGTTTGTTTTGTTTTGTTTTGATACTGCCCAATAGCCGAGACTCTCTGAGTGGTTTTGTGCTGATTGAGTCACTGGCTATGGATCTTTCGCCTTGGTGGGATTGGTCTTCTGCATCCAGACAACGCAATAATCCACTGAAGGTAAAATAAAGCCTAGAACAGTCCATGGGTACTTTTCAAAGGTTTTTTGAAAAAAAAAATGGTTACTGTGGGTAACCCGTACTGGACCTGCCAACAATAGCTACATCATGCAGAACAGGTTAGTAGCTGCAAAGTCCCAAATGGGGGCCAGAGTAGGAGGGGGGATGCCTTGACAATAGCATGGCTGTTGTTGATGATGATGATCCTTAGCACAAATTGGAAAACCAGCTGAATCTAAGCAGCCAGCAACCCACATGCAGCAATCCTGTAGAGGGGTTAAAACAACAACAGCAGCAGTCGCAGCAGCAAATCACCCAAGCAGCATCAAAAAGGGGCGGGGGGGGGGGGGGAAAAAAGAGAAAACAAACAACCCAGCAATTTTGTATGCATGGAACACATATTTGAAGGAGGAGAGTTATGTGGGAGAGAATTTGGAAAGAAAGGGTGTAGGCAGGAGATGAAAGATAGTTTCCATTTTTAAAATGGACATTAGACAGTAAAACTATTCAGGTGTAAAGATTTCCCTTTCAAGTCACACTGGCATTAAAATGTGCACTGAATGAGGATCCAGGTGCTCCAGGGTTCTTTGTATCTTGACCCACGTTGGGTTGAAATTATAAATTATATTCTAAGGTGATAAAGAAGGGTGATAATCACAATTTTGTCATATGCAGCTTGGGAGGGCTACAAATCTTCCATCTTAACAGGAACCTCTGCCTCCCCTTCTAAAAGAAACCCAGGCTAGCTCACTGTCCTTGATATGTCCTGCCAAAAGGGGGCAGTAGAATACCAAATTTGCAACCTTTAAGTTTTATTTGACACTTCCTTATTCTTTATTTCATTTTGATATGATCCCATAGCCAAAGAAACCAGAACAACTTCTGTATATGATACATGGTTATTATTTTTACAATTATATTAACATTGTAACAGTTCAATTAATGTAAAATAAGGTAAGCTCATAGAAAATGATGATATGAAAGTTACATAACACACATGGGTTGCCATGTCATTTCCCCCCATTACAGGTACCAGGGATCCGAAACTGACCTGCTCTGCAAGACCAGCAAACCCCTTGCTGTTCCCTCATCAAGAAAGTTTGGGCAACTGCCAGTGCCAGCTGCCCAAGAGCTGCCCAGCACTGCATGGTATTTGCACACAGCTGACACTAGCTTGCTGCCCTTCCCATGAAACTTTAAATCTGATTTCAATTCACAGCAGCAGTTTCCTCCTCTCCTTTTATAGAGATTGCAAGAGCTTGGTGGGACCGTCAGAACCTTTGTAAATGTTTTTACTTGTGCAAAAAGGTTTGTGCAAGTATGTACAAATGCACACAACCAATTTGGGTCACGACCAGAGTCCTGGAAGGTGTTAAGTTGGTGAGCCAAGGTACAACTGTATTTTACTATTAGTCCTAGGGGAGCACACCAGGGTAGGGTTAAGGCAGTGGTGGTGACCCTATGGCACCTGTGCCACAGCAGACATGCAGAGCCCTCTCTGTCGGCATGCGAGCCAAATCACCCCAGCATCGCCCCAGCAGCCGAGCATCGGGTAACAGCGCAAATAGAGGCCATGCACATGATCGGAAAGGAGGTGTCAGGCGATGATGTCACGAGCCGCGACTCATTAGCCACAGCTTGTCCGGGCTTTCGCATGGCTGGACAGTCTGCTGCCAAGGGGAGGGAGGGTTGGATGACGGGATGGATGGATATATGCATGTATGTATATATGCATGCATGCTTGGATTGGCTATGAGTTTTTTCTAAACTAAAACTGCAATTTTCAGGTTTTATTGTGTTGGCACTTTGTGATAAATAAGTGGCTTTTGGGTTGCAGTTTCATCATTGCATTTATATCCCACTTTTTCTTCTTTTCTGCCAAAATAGTAAGTGTGCAGATTTTCTTGTGCTCAAAAGAATTCTCCATTGTTTAAAGGAATTGGCATGCTTGTTATTGGATGCTCTGCTGCCAGGTATTCAATTCTTGATGTTGAAAGGTCAACAAAAGCTCGATGTATCTTGAGAACATGCACCTTGGTAACTGTACAGCAATGCTCTAGGGGGTCGGCAGAGCAATCTGATGGGTGATAGCCAGCATCTAGACAGCCACAAGGTGGCTCAGACCCTCAGCTACACTGTGAGATACATTGCTGTTCTCTCTCACGGATGGGAGCAGCACTCCGATGGCCTCTTGTCGCTGGCCCACAAGGAGCTGTGCTGGCTGTCTCTCTGACAAGGCTTTTCGCAGTGGGGTAGGGAACAGCCCCGTGCGGCTAACATCGGATGTGCCCCTGTGGTGCCTCAGCCTCCTCCCATCCTGCTCTGAGGGGAGCCACTTGCGTGGGATGGGCCATCGCAGCATTTTTCCAGGTGAGGACTATGCAGCTATTCCAGAAAGGAGAGAGATTTAACAAATAAATATTTACTCCCCACCCCCTCTGGTGCAGTTACTTCAGATGCCCCCTCCGTTTCCTTCCCTGTCCATCTTCGGCACAGATTCTCTTTCATATACTTCCTAGCCATACAACATGCAGACACTTCCAAAGGGGCTTTTTCAGAAAGCACAGTAACCACAGCAGTGGTTGAAAGGGACCCACATAAAATGGTAGTGGAGTTAAAACATGCATGGATGCAGGAGTGCTATAGCAGTACAACACATAATTGCTCATTTTTAAACTCCCTCTCTAGCTGCTACCACTTAGCAACCTGCCCAGGAGAGGTTTCGCACACAGACACATCATTAAAAAATATTATTATTGTACCATAGTATGGTGATAAATCTGAAAGTCCAGAATCAGAAGCAACCAAACTTTCAGAAACTACCTGTATTTAAAGAAGGAAGCACCAGGGAAGACAGATGCTCAGGGATATGTGATTTATTGTTTAGGTGACTTGACAGAGAGTTCATGAGGCAATTCTTGTCCACACTTGCTGGTGCCCGTGTTGCAAGCACACCTCAGTGCTCCACGCCTACCACTGGTGTGGCTGGAGGCAGACCCTGTTCAGGGAGCTTCGAGCAAGCTGAAAGAGGCATTCGGCCTCGGCCTGAAGTAGCCCGCTCAGCCCGGCCAGACCCATCCCATGTCAACCAAGTCCTGACGACAGAAATGCAGCTCCTTTCCCAATGCAGCTCGTCCGGCTGAGGTCACATGTAGCCCAGGCACCACCGTCTACAAAAGGTATGGACGTCCATATCTCCTGGTAGGGAACAGTGGGGATCTTTGGCCTCTGCGTCAGAGCTGGGGATGAACCATTATCAGATCTAGAAAAAAGTCAAGTGATTCTTCCGAAATCTCCACCCAGAAAGGGTGGAGGGGGAGATATACAGGGAAAGGAAGTGGTGGGGTCTTTCATGAGTGCTGGCAACAGTCTCCCAGGAGAAAAGGGAACTTGAGGCAGGCCCAGGAGAGATCGTGCAAGCTTTCTTAGTACAGGTCCCTGCTAGCTAAATGGTATTTCCCCTTTTCTTTGCTCTTCGTATGGATTTCCTACTCTACCCATTTATTGCTTTGTGTCCAGACTGTGAGAAAGCATCTTCCCATTCTGCACTTTTCCCTGGATCCCTAATTAATATGTTACCCTGTTTTCCCCAAAATTTAGATTGTGTGCTTTGGAAATGAAATGGCGGGGGGGGGGGGCATTGATTTCCTGGTTGAGGTTATGTTGGTTCAAGCCCTAGGTTCCATGCAATGCGTTGAATCCAAGCTGTAATCTAGCTATGCTCCCTGTGGGCACAGGGAGGCTGCAAAGAAGCCCAGCTCACAGGCAGGTGTCCCCAAGAGGCTGAGAGCACTCGGGAGTGGAGGGGGGTGGGCTTGTGCTGCTTCTCGTGGCGGCAGCTGGTGGGCCATTGCTGCACTGGGCTGGGCTCTGCCAGATGGGGCTGCCCGCAGGCCCAGGTCGCCTCAGGCGGAGCAGCCCCGGGCAGCTACTGGGGCTGCCGTGCAAAGTCAGCAAATGGCCAGTGATCCTCCAGCCCCAAGTGGTGCCTGGCAGGATGCAGGCTAGCCTGGATTCCCAGGTGCGAGTGGTGCTGGGGATCTTCCACTTCAGCTCCCAGAATAAGCTGCCTTCCATACACCTTGTCCTGGGGATGGGAGAGAAGCAGGAGTGTTGGCTGCTCCGCTGTTGGGCACAAATTATTTTGTGCCCCCACTAGATGTCACTAGGTGTCTACATGCCTCCCAGGGTTGGCAATGTCTTCATCCATTCCTTAGAAACATAGAAAGAGAGCGAGTCAGAAGGGGCCTCCCAGGCCATCTAGTCTGACCTCCGGCACCAGCTGGCTCCACTCACAACATGCCCACCATGTGCATGTCCAGCCTTTCTTTGAAAACCCGCACCGATGGAGCCTCAACGACCTCTCGTGGAAGCCCATTCCATACCCTCGAGGTCCTAACTGTCAGGAAGTGCTTCCTGCCATCTAAATGGAACCATGGCTCCCTGAGCTTTGCTCCGTTGGAGCGCATCCTGCCTTCCTCTGCAGGGGAGAACAGGTCTCTACCCATCTCCGTGTGACATCCCCTCACATACCTGTATGTTGCCAAAATATCCCCTCTGAGTCTCCTCTTCTCCAGGCTGAAGAGACCCAGTTCCCTCAGTCTCACCTCATATGGCATCCCCTGCAAACCCCATAACCATGATATATTATTTGTAAGTAGCCTTTGAATGAGCCAAGACTTTTGCACTTTTCACTTATGACAACTTACCAAGCGTACAATGTTACATGCCAAGCTATGTATTATATATTCTATTACAGAAGTAAATATAGTATTTATCATTTCCTGAAAAACAAGGACTAGCGGAAACCCAGAGAAACATTTTGTCTCCACATAGGGTTCATATGGTATCCGTAAAAGAGACCGAATTGCATGCAGAGGACTGTATGAACAGCAGTGTCCTTTTCCCAAACGGCGTCCAGTCGAAGGACAAGACTAGGCACGATGTTACTTGGAGACGGGCTGCTCTGCCCCAGCTGCTTGGTGTCCCCCTTGCTTCCAGCCCCCCCTTCCGGAAATGCCTGCCCCTGGAACAGGCCTCTTGTAGCTTAGACATCAGCCTCCTGCTATTGCTTCCACTCAAAGGTTGTGCCCAGGGCTGCATCACAATTATCCCACTCTTGCTGCCTGCAGAGTTCTAGGAACACCTAAGGGATACAATAAAAACATAGATTCTTCAGCCATCTAAGAGTTGTCTAACCATAATAAGCCAGGCCACTGTTTTTGGCCCCACCCACTTTCCCTTCAGCATCACCCATCACTGGGTGGACCTGAAGAACTTCTCCAAAACAGAATTCAACCCTCTGGCTGAGAGGGGTTCCCTACCTCCAGTGATCCCCAAAGCTATTTCCAGGAGCTGGCTTGAACTACACCAGCACCGCTTGAAGTGTTCACGTCCACAGCAGATTCTGTACGCACAGCTCTGGCACGGGTTGTGGCAGGCCACGCACTCCCGTTTTGCAGTCGGTTCCAACTGGGCAGAAGCTGCACTCCATGCACGGAAGCTGGATGTGGCTTTCATCCATTCACATCAATACCTTCCGCTTGGGGGGCTGATTCCCACTCCAAACAGAGCCATTATGTACATTTTAAAAGCACAGTACCTGTTCCAAAGTGTTCAAAGAAAAGCTGTACTCCTCAAAGTTGAAGGTTCGTTTAGCTGTGAGGACATAAAGGTGCATTGATTATGTGTTCCGGTCACATCACTGGACTTCTTCTTTTTTAAGTGGGGAGCCAGGTCATGTCTTCAGACATTGCCTCCAGTCCTCCCCGATTGTTGGGGATTCATTATGTTGCATACCAGCCGAATACCCCTACTGTCTTTTGAGGCAGCGTCTCCCATGACACCAAAGTCAGAGGAATTATATTTCAGACACACCAGTTTCCAGTTGCTCCTGCAGCTGCACGCCCCTCCCTTCCACAGAGAATGCCCATCCCCACATCCCGCATTTGCTGCCGTACAGCCTAAGTCCAGGGTGATTGGGCCATGCAGACTAGATCAGTCTGGTATCAGAGCAGTCACAGGTCCGTTGCACATATACAGTCTCTTCACATGCTCCGTCCATACGCTCAATGCAGACCTACCTTCCTCTAGCATGGAGAAGGCTTTGGACAGAGGCAGAGCATCTTCCATCGGGACCTTGTAGACCAACAGAGTGGAGATCCTAAGGGGAGGAAGAACAGCCCAGCTCCAGTGTCCTGAGGGGCACAAGCAGGGTAGCCAGCTCGGCAGGGAAGGGAGGCACAGCGGTTGCATCCGGCTCGCTCTCACACACTCATACACACACACGCAGCTTGAACAGCTGATCACAAAGGCTGCAGCTCCTGAGCAGGTCCCTGCGTACAGCACTGGCTGTTGGGCTGGGAAGGGAACTGCTCGCATTCAGCCCGGGATACACAGGCAGAAGCCAGCTGGATGGGGGCATACGAGTTCGTCCCCAGGACTCACTCCCTGGGCGAATAAACATGACCTGGAAGGAAGAGTGAAAGGAAGAGGCTTCATCCCATCTTCTTAATCCAGCTGATCCCCTGCCACTCAGGAGTGTTGGATACAGTATAACACACAATACAAAGAAGGACATGAAAATACTAACATACTAAATTACCTTTCCTGACGAGCCGCTTGGGGGAACATCTGCAGAATCCGAGTATTCAGAAGCTCGCCTTGCTCTAGCCCCTTTACTTTAATTTGCAGCAAGTAGTTCTTGCCGAATTTGCTCTTCAGGTACTGAATGGAACCAAGGCACCTGCGGGAGGGAGGGATCAGCATACGGCAGAAGAGGCAATACAGAAGCGTTAATGTTTCCTAGGCTGCCTTGGCTATTATGGCAGGCGCTCAATCACGCTAGTGAGGAGATCCTTAACCATTGGTTAGCCATTTGCGTGGCAGTCTCAAGCTGCCACCCTGCTCCTTCAGCTTGTGTTTCCCTTCACTGGGGAGGCAATGGATCTACTTTTGGGACTGAGTCTGAGTAGGAACTGAGCAATTCTGTCTTTTCTCTGTCATCTGTTATCATTTTGCCACCCACATCAACTACCATTTCTTTCCTCTGCCTTTTACTATGGATATATCTGGAGAAGGCTTTTTGTTAGAATTATAATCTTAAATCGCTATTCCCTGAACTCCTTTTCAACTAACCAGGAGCACCACTGTCTTGCCTAGATTAAACTTTAATATGTTTGCCCTCGTCCAGTCCATCACTGACATCAGACACCAACTTAGAAGTAAGATAGCTTCCTTGGATTTGGATGGAAATGAGAAAGAGAGCTAGATGTCACCAGCATACTGGTTCCACCAAAGCTCAAATCTGCGAACTATCCTTCCCAGTAGTTTCATCTACATGGTACATAGCACTGGGGAGAAGATGGCGTCCTCAAGAAATGTCAGATAGGAATTCCTTCCTTGACATATGCCTCAAAAAGATACCATATTTGACGGCATGGCAAGCTGCCGAAGGGTGTAGGGACACTCTATCTGTGCCCAGTTCCCGGTGTAGCTCATCCACCAAAGCAATCTCTGTTCCATAACCAGGCTGAAGCTAGATTGAAACGCATCGCCCAGAAATCCTTGTATCTGAGAAGCCACTGCATGCTACAGTACCTTGCCCAAGAATCAAGGATTGGAAACTAACTACAAATTATCCAGCACAGTAGGACTTAGGGTTTTGTTTTGTTTTTTAAAGGAAAGTCTTACCACCACCTCTTTCAAGTAAGATGCAATCATGCCTTCCCATAAAGAGGCATTCACCTCTACTCTTATCCGCCAAGCAATTCTCTCTGTGGCTATTTCTAAAAGCCAGGAAAATCAATGGTGCCCTGCCTTGGGTCATGACAGAGTCCAGTAGACAAGTGCCTTCTTTCTCCAAGGATTCTGTACACATCTTCCTTTGCCTCATCAGTCCATTCATAGTATCCCAGTAAACTGGAAAACTGAATGCATGAGGAAGCCCACCTGAGCTGCCCAGCCACCATGATGGCTACTCGGTCACACACCGCCTCTGCATCTTCCATGTGGTGAGTTGTCAGAATGGCTCCTTGATCCTTGTCCTTCAGGATGGTACGAATGGTTTTCCTGCAGACAACACAAGATTTATTGGAGGACAATATGGTCTGTTCTTAACATTTTTTGTTAGTCCAGTGGCAGAAGAATGGAGTACTCAACTTCAAGTTCCAAATCCGCAAGGGAAAAAATAGGCAAAGGAGATAACAGAGGTACCAACAGAAGAGAATTTATAAAGCGGGGGAGAGGGAGATGCCAAAGAACTGAAGCTATAAGGCCAGATGCAGCATGAAAGAGTTCATGGAAAGAACAAGGAAGAAGGTAGGAGCTTTTAAAGCTTGCACCTCTTGCTCATGGAAAAGAGCCAGAGGAGTTTCATCTCCTCAAGCCCCAGCATCTCTTTTTGGTTAGCTGGTACGTGTCTGTTTCAGCAAGTGTCTTGATTGATGGACTATTCCAGAGGAATCCACAGCAGCCAGTAAAGATGTGGTAAAGCAGAGCATTTGTGGAGGAGGGGTATGCTCATTTTTATCTTTCTATTTATTTAAGTTAGAATAGGAGATAGAGAGCTGTTGAGCATTCATCAGTAAGCATCCACCCATAAGTAGAGCTAGCATTCATCTCTCCTAAGCAGGAAACGGCTGCCTCCCTCTAGCACTAGGAGATGGGGCATAAAGCCCTAGGTGATGACCTATAAAGCCCTAAACGGCTTGGGTCCTGGATACCTGAAGGAGCGCTTACATCCATACATGCCCAGCTGCCCCCTGAGATCGGCGGGAGAGGCCCTTCTCCGGGAACCCTCCATGAAAGAAATTAGGAGGGTGGGTACTCGGAGGAGGGCTTTCTCAGCGGTGGCGCCTAAGTTATGGAACGCGCTCCCCAGAGAGGTCCGCCTGGCGCCGTCGTTATTTGTTTTTCGGCGCCAGGCGAAGCCCTTTTTATTTAAGCAGCATTTTAAATGTTAATATTATTGAATTTTATCTGGCCAGGGCGGCTTATTTTATATTATATGTATTTTATTTTAAAGTTTATATTTTTAATTATAATTATTTAACTAATTGTTGTAAGCCGCCCCGAGGCTTCAGCGAATGGGGCGGGATAAAAATGTTTTAATTAATAAATAAATAAATAAATAAATAAAGTGTGGGTGGGGCTTGGGAAGGCAGATTTACCCCATGGCCTGAAGATTCCTCACTCCTGCCGCAAAGGATCTTAGGCACTCACAGGCCTTTCTGTCAGCTCAGAATCAGGTGTGCTGCCCAAACACACTTTTCTTGCCTTTTCAAAGGCTGGGTTTTGCTGGGACCAAGTTCCTCTTTCAGGGAGTGTTGTCCATAAGTGAAGGGTCAGGATGGCTATCGAGGGTCATGAGGCCACGCACACTTGTCCCCAAGCGTGAAGCCAAGTGCAAAGGCACCCAACTCCTCTGATCCACGGGAAGGCATTATTCTTCACTTTATTTAATTATACTGCACTGCATCAGTGCACTTAGCACGTAGGATGACTGATGCTGCCCTCCACCCAACCTGTGCAAGTGGAACCAGTTGCCAATGCTGGGAATTTACAGGGAGGCACTGGATGATAGGAACTGGGATTAACCCACCAGAAGGAAACTGGGTCTCCTTGGCAAGCCTGAAATACATCATGTACAAAAAGATGAATTAGCTCGTTAATAATTCCTAATAACTTGGGTGGTATGAGATGTTGCACTGAATTATTTTCTCTTGGGAGACCATCCGACACCATGTATTCATTCTGACAAAAATGTAGGGCCTATGGGATTTGGGTATCGTGGATGAAGAAAATATTTAGGCAGAAATGGAATTTAGGAGAGAAATGGTGGATTGGACTATGAGTTTTGTTAAGATCATTACTTTAAAAATCCAGTTCTGTTATATAGTTAAGGTATAGGTCACTCACCAGACTTGGCGCTTTCCCCTGGGATCCATTCCAGTAGTTGATTCATCTAATAGCAACACAGTAGGACTGCCCAGCAAGCTCATTGCAAAGCATAACTAAATTGAAGGAAAATTGATTATATTAATCATTAATAAACTGAGAAGAAATTACTCAAACATTTCATTTAATATTTTATAGAAGTACAGGATACACACGTGAAAAATGAAAAAGCAAAAACAAACCCCCTTATTTGTAGCCTACTCCTGGACAACACCTTCATCTGTGGTGAAAACTGTTTGGCTGATTAAACACAGAAAATTCTCTATGAAGATTTGAATGAGAACAAACTAAAACATGTCCATGTTCAGCGAGGCACATAAACTGCACAAGCTATTTTCACAGGAATTCATGTTTTCATTCCATCTCCCGTTCAAGAAATGTTCTCAGTGTACCCTACAACAATCCTGCAAAGTAGTTGACACTGAGAAGAAGTAGCTTCCCCAAGGGCACCCAAGGGTCTCCATGGCTAAGCATGGATCTAAAGACGAGGTCCCAGCATTCAAGCCACTTCTAGGGGAAAATCAAGTTAGATTAATAATACATATGAACAATACAGACTAGTAGCCCAAACCAGGAAATCAAAAAGCTTGGTTACATGGCAACACAGCACTCATTTGATTTTTTTTTTAAAAATGAATTGGCCTTTCCAAGTGTGCACCTACACACTTGCAGGGGTCTGAAATGAAAAGCATTTCCTGACTGATGTCCTGAGAAGTGTCTGTTGTCAAAGGAAAGTAGGTACCATTCATGGACATTGACCAGGATGGGCTGCAGACAGGTTAATTTCTTGCAGCTGTTAATGAGGAGCTGTCAAGTGAAAGGAAGGAGTCAGAAGATCCTGATCTCCTTCATGGCTTCATGGCAAGCTCCTCTTCTGGCTTTGTTTTGTTTGTTATGTTGTGTTGTGCTGTGTTTTTGGAGTGATCATTTGCCATATCCTGCACCTCTTCTGCCCTTTCCTCAAACTCCAGGTGCTTGGGAAAATGCAAACCACTCCATCTATAGAGGAGCATGGGCTTTGACAGCTGTTGAGACAATTTTTTGAGAGGACTGAACAGGAAGTATGTAGCCCGCAAATCTATGTAAATTCTTCTAAATTCATACTTCTCCAATTTCGGCAATGGAATTTTCCAATTAAAATGCATATCAAAATATGTATAGTAGGAAAAAGTGCACAGAAAATGCATATATTAATAAAAATAATGTCCATCTGCATTATAGCAGGAAAACCACTTGCTAAAATGTGTGAATTAGGCAAAACTGCAAGCAAAATGCATGTGCTAGGAGAAATATGAACAAAATGCATATGAGTTTTCATGCAAACTTAAAAACATCTTTAGCTTTTGGAATGAACTAAACTCAAGGATGGAAAAATCCTTAATCATCAGGATAAACTGGATTTAAGAATGGAAAATTGAGAAACTGAGAGAAACCAGATCTAACAAATTTGACCCTCCTTGTAAAAGCTTGCATGGAAGATACGGGTGAAGAGCAGGCAGCAGGGGGTAGTAGAAAAGGGAATGTGATGATGGAAGTGATAGGCCTTCATATGTCAAGTGGTACTTCCTGGTGCTGCCAGACCTGCACCTAACATAGAATATTTGTCCCACGGGCAGAGTCCTAACAAAACACAACTTACTTTTCTAGATAATCCAGCACTTAATGTCTTTGTTGGCTTTTTAAGATGCTCTTGAAGATCTAGATTGTCTGCCATCCTGAAAGAAAATAGTACAAAATTCAGTTTATTCTGCAACTGATCCTGCTTGGAGAGGAGAGGAGAGGAGAGGAGAGATTCCTATAATTTTTCAGGGATGCTTCCAGTACACTGGATAGAGATGTACTGTATCTGGTGTTTGCATAATCAAGAGCTTCTATTTAAAAGGTGGGCCAAAAGTAGGTATACAGTACTGATTAGGTCATGTTTAGTCTCTTAGGTGCTTGAAATGGCCTCCATCAATGTTATAACATTTCTGGAACCTGTCCCTGGCACAGTGACACAAATTCCAGTTAGCAACCATGTCAATTAAAGACTTGTGAGATGAACTCCTTCAACTCATCCGCTGTGTGAGGTCCTCTGTGGCCTGATCAGTACTCTACACCTACTTTTGGTTATCTTGTATTGTCCACCACCCAAAAAAAAAGAAAAAAAGAAAATCTGAACTGTGAATAAATACAATTCTATAACATCAAGCCCTAAGACAGAACTTGTACAATGAAAACAGGCTTTTGTGCTGCCCATACCTATTAATAGTAATAGCAGCAGCTTCCTTCCGAATGCCTTTCACAGCTGCATAAATCTCCAGATGTTCTTTCACTGTCAGGTTGGGCCAGAGGGCATTCTCCTGAGGACAGTGGCCAAGAAATTCAGCAGTGTCTTCTTCAGTTTCCACTGCACTAACCCCTTTTATCAGCATCTGTAAATAGTCATTACTGTGATTTCAATAGCATTTTGTTCCGCACAAGCGCACCCCCTGAACTATCAAAAAATCTCAAGGAGGGTATGATCGACGAAGGGTGTCTTTCCACAGCAGAGCACAATAACAGCAACACCAGAAAAGCTGCCCGAGCTCCAGGCAGTCCTCATAAGAGGCGAGGGGCAACAATAGAAACAGAGGACAGACAAGTCACATTGGAAAGGGCAACCAGTGACAATGCATGTCCAGTTTCTACTTTGTAAGAGACACTGTTACCTTTCTATGTTTTTAATGGGAATGGGTTAAATACATTATTGGGTTACATGTTTATCATTTCCTTTGGTTGGATTTTTCGAACTGGCATTTATTGAGAAACATCAGACTTTTAAGAAAGAGCAAGAGCCAAATTAGACCTTCACATTCCCAACTTTTGTTCTTTAAATAGCAGTCAAGGAGGGAACGAAGTGAGCCGTATCTCTACCGCTGCAAGCTGGGTGAAGATCACCCCATGCATAACACACCCGCACGCACGCACGACGCAAGAACAGACGCCTCCACTGGTGCCAAGCACAGCCTGCGTGAAGAATAGGCACAGCGCAGCATCTGCCAAGGGCTCCCATCCCAGCAGGGCCCACTGACCAGAGCTCCCCCTTCTGCTTTGCCTTTGCAGCCTGCTTCCCACTCCGGCCTGCCGGTGAGGAGCAGAGGCACCGAATGCACTGTCTACCGGCTCTTTTCCTCTCTGCTTGTCAAGCAACAGTGAGGAAGAGGATGAGGAGCAGGGGACAATACTGATTCGAGGGTGGACTGATTGAGGGAGGGGCCCCCTATGAGGGTGCCTTTTCCCAGGGCCCCCAGAAACCTGGTGCCAGCACTGACACCGATGGGAGCTTCACTCCTGGCAGGATTTTTCACTGGGACTGTGGCATAGGTGGAAAGTTAAAGGTTCTTTCCCTGTCTGCAGAGCCCCTACTCACCTCAAGTCCTTTCTTTATAAAAAACACAACATTTTAATAACTAATTGCCACAAGACCTTTGTTTTGTATGTTTTGCTGTATTTTATCGTTGTTATGTTTTTATCTTGTTGTGAGTCGCCCAGAGGTGTCATGGCACAATTGGTCAGCATACAAATGTTTTAAATAAGTAAAGTCACCTCACCTTTGAGAGGGTGTCTTCTCCAGGCTATTTCGATATCAAACATTAGGCACAGGAAGTGTTTGCATGCATTTAGAATCCCATTAGCTACGACACTGGCTGGCAGGGGTACCAGACAAAGATCTGTCACCTGGAAAGCTCCAAAACAGAGCTGATCTATTCAGGCCAGATTTATGTTGGATGGAAGTGACCTTTTTCTGATGTGTCCTTCTAATGGCTGAGAAACCTTGCTGAACAGGGTGAACTGAAGTGTGGAGGGAGGAAAGACACCCCCGCCCCCGTCCCCCAGTCAAGTGTAGGGACCTTCCTCTTGCTGAACGCAGATCCTGGTTTCAACCCATCTCTCGCATGTGTATGTGTGTCATAATATTAACAAAACATTCTAAGAATCCTAAGGAGTTTCTGTCCTTGTAGGACAAGAAATAGAAAATGTTCAGGCTTTGGATATTTTCTAGTTAGCAAGGACTGGTGGAAGAAAACCAGCATGTGCTGAACAGGCAATCGGTACACATCCTTGAGAAGACTGAGGAAATAGTAAATCACAACCAGGACATAGTCTACCTGTTGTAACTCACACTTCCTTTCTGACACCAGATGTAGTCTGTGCCTGTTATAAATCAACATGAAAGCAAGCAGGCAAGATACCTGTTTGTTAATTGGTATATTTTATTGTTGTAGTGTGCATTTTGCACTAATTAGATAGCTTTCCTTTGTATAACAAAGGAATGCCATATAACCAAGAGGCTTTTTTGTGGGCAGAGACACCTGCTGCTTTCAGGCGATATTTGACAACTGCCGTTCTTCCTCTTGTTCTGTCCCTTTCAGCCTCTGTTCTCTCTCTAATATCCCTACTTAGGTTCATCTAAGAGCAAAGTGTTCTGTTTCTTCATCAGAAAGTCTGTTTTTGTCTGGAAAAGGAACATTTCATTTTCATACTAAATAGGAACAGTGCCAAAGCTAGAAAAGTTATAGGCTGAGAAGAATTAAAAATATTAATAAAACTGTGTCACAAAACTTGCACACCCATCCCAGCTAGCAGTAGCACGAGTACTTTGCATAGGAAAGATTTGATAGAGGGCGTAAGAAGAAGCTACATAGAACTTTTCCCATTTGTTCTTCCAATCAGTAGTGCCAATAGCCCTCCTGTATCTCTTCATGTTCTGTTATGTTCTAGTAGTTCTGAACTACTATTTTGCTAGGCTAGATGAATACTTCCATGATAAAATGATAACACAAATAAAAGACCTTCGTATGCACTCACTCAAGTTGTTTGAGCTTTTCATCTTGATACCTGAAAGTTGATTGCTTGACAGTAATACAAAGTAAAACATTTCAGCACCTATGTATGGATACCTGGAAATCAATGTGATGCTTTTATGGTGCAATCCTGTACATGTCTACTAAAATTGGTTTACTTCAGTAGGGCCTTCTCTCAAGGAAGGGCATAAAGGATTTCAGCCCCATAGTAATAATGAAATTCATAGAGACTGGAGGATATTTAATTAACATTGACTTTTCTATTTGAAGTTGATTTGGAATTGAAAAAGTAGGTACACCTACCTCCCCAGCGGTCAGATCTGTTTCCCCTATTATCATGTTCACTGTTGTACTTTTACCAGCTCCGTTGGGTCCCAGGAGTCCTAACACTTCGCCTAGAACAAATGAACGTTTTGAGTAATGATGCTGGGACACAGCACACAAAGGAAGGAAAAGGAAAGGAAATGCTGGGATTGAAATACAGCTGGCTAGATGTGTAAGCTTTTTAAGGAGATGTTTCAAGAATCACCAGTGTCCAGAGCTGCAGCAAATGAAAAACACATCAGACTACAGCTGCAGCATTATTCACACTTACTCCTTCCGAGTGAACATGCAGATTTCATGACTGTTAATGCTGCACAGCAGTCACTGCTGGAAGGTCGTAGTTGCATCGAGTCTTCTCTGATCGTACCAAGTATACAGGAGGCGGGCAGAGAAAGGCAAAAATGGCATCAGTGCCCGTTCCTGCTGAGCGGGCTTTATTGCACTCCAGTGGTTTTAATGTCAGCCATAAAACAGGATACAAATCTACTCAGCTAAAACAATAACATGTAAGTCGCTGTTATGGTGCCTCCTTCAACCTTGTTCCATGCATGGCTTCTTGTTCATGGCATTGAACTCCTTCACCAGAAGAGCACCATGGATGCTCTTATAAAGCCCAGAATAAAAGCTGCAATTGATAAGACATCACCAGCGTCTCCTGCACATGTGGGGTGTCATGTTTCTGGAACTGCCTTCCCAACCCATCTCATACAGTAATCCACTTGTGAAACTAAAGGGATTTTGAAAGCATGTTGCAATTTGATAAGGGGTTGGCTAGTCAAAGGGAGGGAGGAATCAAAAATCCGCAGAATCAGGCTAAGCCCCAGGGCACGTCTACAATATCTTTGCTGCATTTATATTGCTCTATAGCTGGATGCACTGGGGCTTACAGATTCCACCAAGAGATATGCAATACCAGGTTGTGTATATATTTGTTATTATGCCTATATCCCACTTTTTCCTTCCAAGGAACTCAAGGTGGCTTACATAATTTTCCTCCTGTGACTCCATGGCTGAATGAATGAGCAGGAAAAACAATCATTTTAAAATATTGAAATAAGTAATGTCTTGTAGTCTAGGAAGAAAAATAGGCTATTTGAACAAACAGCTGGACAGGAAAGATGGCCCCCACATCAGCAGTTTGGAAAAAAAATGGTTAGACAGATTCAAGATGAATAAAGTGCTTAGTAATGTGTGCATTTTATGTTGTTTTTGACATAGCAATAGCATTCATATATAAATTAAATGTAAATTTCCTAGAAGAAACAAGTCTTCTTCCCATGAATCATTGTTTTGTTGCCTTTCTACACCAGGGTTCCAATAGAGCATTTTTTTTAATGGTCACTGTTTTCCATACTGAAGCAAAAAAACTAATTCTTTTTTTCTGTACATGACCCAGGACGTAGCTTATGTCCTATATGTCCATTGCTTATGTCCATTCCCATATGCAAGCTCCCCTGAACTCAGTGGGACTTATGAGTATAAGACTGCACTGTTCCAACTTCTTCTCTTCCAGCTTCACATTCTTACAGTACAAAGAAAACCAATGTCTTCAGCATCAGGTCAAACTTTTTCACAGAGTAGTACAGGGGATATTTTCTTTTCTTTTTTTAAGGTCGAAACTTTATACAATAGTAGTAAATGTATTTGCTAGCAAACCTTTTTTAACGCACAAAGAGACTGTTCTGGTGGCCACTTTCTTTCCTTTCTTGTGTTTTTTGAAACAGGAACATGGACCAGCCTCCCCACATTTGTATTCCTTGCGCAGGTTGTGGACTATGATAACCGGGTTCTAAGTCGGGAGGAGAAAAAAATACATCATTTCATTTGCAATACAATGATGACAAATGAACAATTGGATAAATAATTAAATCTTTCTTGTTGTGGGTTCTTTTTGTTATGCGTTTGTGGTATTTAGCAAGATCTGTCCACAGTTTTTATATTCTGGGGACTAAGGAAAGCTCTACATTGACCTCTCTGAGGCATTAACTGATGTTTCTCAGGCCCTGCTAACTTTCTCCTACCAGTTTTAAGAGTGGCTCTATGGGCTTTTGATTATTAAGCACCAACAATCTATTTCTACTACAAATGAAGAACAGCTCCTTCTCTTTTGTAAAAACCAAAACCCTGACGCGACTCTCTCATCTGCACACAGCTCTCTGCCTGTCTTGGCGATTCCAGATGTTCTGAAAATGTTACCTTGGAGGTCTTGACTTGGACAACTGTGATTCTCCTCCTCCCCAGCTCCATTGTGCAGACTGGATGAGCAAGTACCTAAACAGTGCCAGAGGTGTCACCACCACGGCTTTTGAGCCCTAAGAGCTTTCATGCCACTGGGGTGCTAGGTAGGATAAGGCGTTTCATTGCATTTTGTAAGCAAAGCACTAAAGTAAAAAGCAGAGCAAGCTCTAAAGAGGCAACAAAAAGGAAAGCACGGCAGTCAGGGCTTACCCCTTCCCGATCGGCAGAGGCCAGAGCGCTCTGGGCCCGGGCCCTTTCTCTCTGCACATCTCTATCATCATTTTCCGGAGGCTTCTCAGGATTCGGACCGGAGTGCTTTCTCTGTGCAGAGATCCTGCAGGTCAAGGACAGCACAACGCACGTTCAGGCACAGCACACCAAGAAATGCATGCTGGTTTTAATGATTAAATCCATGAATAGTAAGCTAGACCTGACCGAGTGTTGCAAACAAACAATTCCAAAAATCTTTCCCTTATAGTCTGCTAATTTCTGGGGGGTTTTGTTTTGTTTTGTTTTTTTGTCAAAGCATACAGTCTTTTGAGGCTAGGCAGTAACTTCTATATAAATCATAGTGAAATTTGTGTATTTCAAGACCCTTGCTATTATTTATTAGTATCTTTATTTCATTTATCTATAAAGTCAACCACTATTGTTGGGAACTGATGAAATACTGTGCCTGAATGAGGCTTATTTGTCTCATATTCTAGGTAAAGGTTCTGAATCCATGCATGAGCGGTATGGGAAAAGGAGTGGCATTCAACATCCATTCTCCAGCACAGCAGTTCAATAACAAAATAATCTGTGAGCACTCTCCAAGTTTCACCATCCCACTCAGAGAGGGTGGAATGGTGTAAGCTGGAGTCCTGCAACAGCAGGGGATTGGACTCGATGGCCTTCATGGCCCCTTCCAACTCTATTTTTCTATGATTCTTTCAAAGTTGTGCCCAAAGGATGACAGTGGTTCTTTTTATAGAAGAAATATTCCACCATATTGATGTAATGGTTCCTAAAAACTAAAAGGGAAATTCATGAATTTTTCTTTCTTAAAAAGCATAGAACACATCTCATTTACCATCTGACCGAATCCCTGAAAAGCATGAACCACTCTAGGACAGGCCCAGTTCAATGAAGCATGAGACTGTGATTTTTCAGATGCAGGAAGAGAAAAGGGAAACTAGCAATTAGATATTATTTGTTCCTTCCGACAAGAACAGCAGGAAAATTTTGCATTATTATGTTTGTCCGCATGAACGTGCGAATGCTTGTGAACTAACCTAAAGACAGGATCTCTTCTCATAACCGGCCTGCCATATTTCATCACCAGAAAGCGAAACAACAAAATGAAGATTATACTATGAACATATGGCTAGATAAAAAAGAAAAAAAAGACACAGTACATATCTCTAATCAGTGTCGGGTAATATATTTATATTTGTGCTTGGTTAAATACCTCTGTAGTCAAGGAACAAATGTGCACAGTAATACATATATACAGATGGTTCCATAGTATTCGTAATTGTCCTCCCACAAGCTGTGCTGCCATTTCATTCTTCCAGCCTTTCCACTCAGAGCAGAACTCAATTTCAGAATAGTCCAGTTTGTCTAGCATGCTGGATTCACTGGGACCGCAAAGATTATCCAGGGTTGTGGTGTCTGGCATACACAGTGGTTCACTACATTCTAAATAACCTAAAATGAGCCTGGCATATCATGTGAACCAGATCAACAGGTGCTCACCATATGAACATCCCACTGATTTCAATAGAAGCCATAGCTACTTTCCTCCCCCTCTAATCGCCACGATGTCCTGTCTCTTGTCAGAACCACTTTATGGCATTCCACCATCCCTCAACAAATTCAGACTGGCCAAGTTTCACGAAGATAGGGCAAGGGTTCCCCCTTTTTTTAAGCAATAGGAAATTCACATTGAAAGGCTCTCCCCAAGTGAAATTCCTCACAGTGTCCATCACCTACTGGAAAGCAGAAGTACAGGTGGGGGCTCTGCTGCTTGTCCCATGGTTTCTGATTGGCGTGTGTTGCTTGCAGCCTAGAGAGACCTCTGTTCTCCAGTCCCTAAACACCATTCAAGAAAGCTTATGCACAGAAGCTGCTGAACCCAGAAGCTTGGGTCGCAGGATTCCACCAATGGAATTGTCTTTTCTTATCCTACTTCCCTGAAAACCTTGCTCCTGAGGTCAATGAACCATCCAGAATGGGGTTATATTTGGTGCAGTGGACTACAGGAGCAGAGGAAAGTGATCAGCAGGAATCAGAATTGTGTCCTCTCATGCTCGATTTCTGGCAGATCCAAGCCATGCTTCCCTGCAGCAGTGCCGGCAATCGGAATTTAGTTGGTTGCACCCACTTAAACCATTAGAAATCCTCACAACAACCTTATAAAGCAAGTGAGTATTTCAGTGATTTAGTTGAGAAATAGATGATCAATAAAGGCACAGTGAAACTCCAGAGATTAACTGGTTTATACCACTGACTCCACAGTCCTTCAAGTGAATGGCACTTCTTTACTAAAGGATATAAGGAAGCTGTTACATGGAATTCATTGAGAATGGGGTTATATTTGGTGCAGTGGACTACAGGAGCAGAGGAAAGTGATCAGCAGGAATCAGAATTGTGTCCTCTCATGCTCGATTTCTGGCAGATCCAAGCCATGCTTCCCTGCAGCAGTGCCGGCAATCGGAATTTAGTTGGTTGCACCCACTTAAACCATTAGAAATCCTCACAACAACCTTATAAAGCAAGTGAGTATTTCAGTGATTTAGTTGAGAAATAGATGATCAATAAAGGCACAGTGAAACTCCAGAGATTAACTGGTTTATACCACTGACTCCACAGTCCTTCAAGTGAATGGCACTTCTTTACTAAAGGATATAAGGAAGCTGTTACATGGAATTCATTGAATGACTTCAGGCTTGCTGCTCACTCCAAAAGCTCAGTTTCGCAACAGCCAAGTTCTGAGACATGATTTCTCAAAGAAGCATAGGACATGTACTGTTATAAAGCACACAGAGAACTTTGGCTGTTGAGCAGTGTCTAATGGAAATGAGTAATAGTAATAAATATGTGTATTCACTATAAAACCTAGTGGGAGCCACTGAATGGAAAGGAAATAGTGCATGTACCTCAGTTATGTTATCTGAACTACGCTGGAAGTAGCGGTTGATAGCAATTTTATCAGGCCTTTGTCAAAAGATCTTTCTTATAAACAAGAATTGTGCATTCATTTCTCACCACAAAGGAAGATATCCAGAGTGACTTGGTTTGTGCGGCTGTTATTTCCATATTATCTTCAGAAAACATTAGTAGCTATAAGGGGATAAAAAGAAAGAAAAATGATGATGTAAATCATACCCTCTGATGTGGAACATAGGTATCCCCTGTGCTAATCCAGACAAATATAAAACAAAGCCACCCAGGGTGCTCCTCTGGTATGCAATGTTTGTCTGCCACTTAAGGAAACATACTTTTTTTAACGGTCCAGCAAGGATGTCTGTGCTTCCAGGACCTACATAACTTTGCCCTTGGCATGATAGAGGCGGAATTAGCAAATGTGCACCTGGAGACTAAAACCCCACACTCCTTCAATAGATAAGTTTTAGGAGGAAATTAAAAAGGACTTTCCTGACTTTCGCAAACCCTGTCCCAAACACACAACCACAAATTATAACAATAAAGTGCACAGGTGTAAGGCTGCCAGCCAATTCCAAATCTGGACTCTTTTATTGTTATCTTAAAATGAATATGAAGGTGTGTATGCAGTGGGTTTCTGGGGTCCGTTCAGTACCCTGTTTAGAACCCCAAACAACTCAGTATCTGCAATGTTTCCCAAATTCCTATAATCTCTCCAAAGGAAAAATTAACATTGCTGAAGGTTAAAAATTTCTAATTTTGTAGACTGCAGGTTTACAAAATGTGATTTTAGTAAGTGTTGTCTTATCCAAGTTTATACACTAAACTAAATTTGAGTTAAACAAGTGCCATCTAAAAAGGAAATTCCTAATCCTCCAGGGTCCAAAGTCAAGTATACTTTGGATAGGGAAAACATGGAGCCCCCAATCTCTAGAAAGCGTCCCATACAAAGCCCCATGTCTTATACAAAAATTATTACATTACCTGTTAGCTAGTTGTTCTAGCCTATCTTTCATTTACCTATTTAGTGAAATCAAAACCTTTCCTCTGCTCAGTGCATATTTATTCAGAAAATAATACACACATGCTTCTGTTGACTGAGAACACATCACATAAAAGGAAGTTTGATACAATAGATAGAATTGCAATGGAATGACTGTTAAGGCAATAATTTTTGCAAGCCTGAGGTGAAAGCCTGCGGCTATCATTTTTACAAGCATGAAACAATCAGCACTTACAGGATCTTCAAACTCCATCTGGTGGCTTGATAAGAGAAGGCATCCTGATTTACCTTCCAAGTACCTGCAGGATTAGTACTGGACCTGTAAATTCTTACAAGATTAGGGCCAGTCCAATCACACAGACCAATTGGGTGACACAGGTGGCTCTATAAAAGTCTTCCCAATAATGAGCAGCTGTGATATAACAACATGAGTCTGTGTGGTATGATCCTGCTTTGGTAGTTGCCTGCAGTGTCTTCACGTGTCTGTAGAGCCTTCTTTGTGCTTGAGTTTGCTGTGAACTCTGGTGCTGCAGTACCTTTGCCAGTATCTGACTCTTTCTTGTTTCTGATTTCACATTTGCTCCTTGTTTACTCCTGGCTCTGCTTGTGTCTCTGGTCTTACTATACTGTGCCAAGTGTCTGACCCTTGGCTGAGGAATCCTTGCTTTCCCCCCTGGCCTCCAGTGTTCAAGCCAAGAACACCTGCCACTTATGTCCTGGAGCAGACACTAGGTGGGTTAGATTTGATTAACTCTTAATTTACATAATTCCTGTTTTACTCTGGGATTTCCTAAAGGAGGAATCACTTTTTCCCATGAAAAATCTCGAACTCTGCTCTGCAGACTTCAGCACAGTGGAGTCATGCATCAAAATGTACAGAGTAGAAGATGGAAATAGCCATTCAGTCCTGTGCTAACTTCAGATAAATAAGCTACATTTGAGTTCTCAATTAAACTGAAACAGTGATCAAACCTGACAGAACAATTGTGATGCTACAGCTTCTTAACCACAAAAATACAGTTCCATAAGACATGGTTGCACATAGCTTGTACTTTAACTTACTGCTGATAAGGAAACCAAAAACCGTATAATTATGAATGTAGGCAGATAAATAAGATCTATGTAGTCCACATAAAATTGATAAAGGGCGACTCTGATGATGAGCAGAAGCAAGGTCACCTATAATAAAGCAAAAGGTTGTCTTAATCTTAATCATTAACATTGAATTTCAATCAACTTTTCTGTTTTGCATAAAGCTTAATCTCGTAACTACCACCGCAAAGGAAGCAAAACCTGAATAGATGTAACCACACTTGCTCATCCTTATCCACATCACATTTGCTGATTCCTTTTACCTTTCCCTTCCCTTCCCTTCCCTTGTGAAAGAAATAACAACACTCTTTGGTTGTTTTACTATCTAAAGTGCAATGCAACTTAATAGTATGAAGTAACAACATAATTTAAAAACACATTTTATGAATTACTAGATGTGTCATAGGGTTGTTACGGTGTTAAAATTCACATTAGGGTCAGGGTTGGAAAAATGAAGGCCCCTGTGAAGCTGCTGAATGTGGTGCATCACTCATATTTTAGGATTTGGGTTAAAATCCACGTTAGGGTTCTGGTTATAAACACAAAGATCCCTGTGAAGTATTCAAGGTTTCGAATGTGTTTAGAAAGGGCAGAAAGAATGATCTGTGCAGAAACACATTCATATTGCTGGCATTGTGGGAATACATGAGCGGTATCAGTAGCTCAGCCCTATAGGGCAAAGTTCAAGGTTAGAGTTAGGGTTAGAAAAAGCAAGGGTCCTGTGAAGTATTCAAGGCTTTGAATGTGCTTAGAATGGGCAGAAGGAGTGAGCTGTGCAGAAAAATTCCAGAGAGCTGGATTTTGGAAATGGTTGCGGTTAATGAGGAACTCTGTCCTCTTACAGCATCGGGATGAAAAATGGATTTGGGTAGGCTTAATAAAACCAAGGTGATTGTGACTTTGAAGGTACAGACATTGAATGACCCAAAAGAATGAGCTGTGGAAAAAAGCATTGTGAAAGTAGGCATATTGGAAATACATGTCACTCATGGGTGGCTCAGCCCTATGGAGGAGTTCAGATTACACTCTAGGCTAAGGTTAGAGAAACTGAAGTCCCTGTGAAGTATTAGTTACATAGAACATGCTTAGAACGACCAGACAAAATGGAAAACAGAGTGAAAACTGGCATTTTGGAAATTCCTGCCAGCCATGTCCAGCTCAGTCCATTTATATGCTTAGGGTTACAATCCAGGTTAGGGCTAGGGTTCGGAAAACCAAGGACCCTGAGACATTTTCAAGGTTTGGAACATGTTTAAAATGGGCTGAAAAAATGAGCTGAACAGAAAAAAAGCAGGTTGCTTACCTGTAACTGTTATTCTTCGAGTGGCCATCTGTGCAGTCACACATATGGGGGTGCTGCGCCTGCACAGTGTCTTTGGCCGGAAGATTACAAGCTAATGGTTTTTGGTGGGAAAGCTCTGCTCCCGCTCCCCCATGCCCTATAAAGAGCGGAGCATCCGCCATTTTGTTCAGTCTTTGACGACCGTACGCCCCCATGTGGAAAAACTATCCCTACTGTAAACGATATCGGTACCAAGAAAAAATGGAAACATTCAGTGCCAATGAAAATGTCCACTCACTGACACCGAGTGGAGCCAGCGGGTGGGTTGTGTGACTGCAAAGATGGCCACTCGAAGAACATCAGTTACAGGTAAGCAACCTGCTTTTCTTCATCGTGGCCTCTGTGCATCACACATATGGCTAGATTAACAAGCTTACCATAATGGAGGAGGGGAGGTGTCTCAACGAAGAACAGATGAAAGAACGGCTCTACCGAAGGAGCAATCTTGTCGAGCCCGAACGTCTAAACGATAATGTTTGGCGAAAGTGCAAGGGTTCACCCAAGTAGCAGCTCGACATACATCATCAATCGGGACTCCCGATGCGAAGGCAGATGAGGCAGCAACAGTCCTAGTCAAATGGCTTTGAGGAGCTGTGGGTAAGTCAATCTTAGCCAGTTGATAAGATAAAGTGATAGTATGGACTACCCACTTAGAAAGTCTCTGCGGAGTGACTGGAGCGCCTTGATCTCTGGTAGAATATTTAACTAAAAGTCTATCTGAGCGCCGAACAGATTCCGTCCTAGATCTGTAGAAGGCTAAGCAGTGCCGAACATCAAGTGAGTGCAACGATCTTTCTAACGGAGTCGACAGAGACGGAAAAAAGGCAGGTAAGATAATATCTTGTCCCATATGAAAAGGTGTGGACACCTTAGGGAGAAAGGATGGATCGAGCCGCAGGACGACCTTCTCTCTGTGAAAATTTAGGTAAGGAGGGTCTATGCGGAGAGCGCAGAGCTCACTGGCCCTTCGGGCCGAGGTAACCGCCACTAGAAACGCTGTCTTCCATGAAACAAGACGTAAATCAACTGTTGCCAATGGTTCGAAAGGAGCTCTTGTAAGCGCTTGCAAAACAACAGAAAGACTCCAGGTAGGCATTACTGGCCTGATTGATGGATTGAGATTATAAAGACCCTTAAGAAACCTCTTAATAGTAGGTTGAGAGAAGATGGGTGATCCGTCCACCATGCCACGATGATAGGCGATTGCCGCCATATACACTTTAATTGAATACGGTTTCAGTCCAGAGTGGTGCAGTTCTAATAGGAACTGAAGAATTTGATGTATCAATGATGTAAATGGAGAGAACAAACGAGACTCGGCAAAGGTGGAAAATCGTCTCCATTTAGCCGCGTAGGACTTCTGCGAAGATGGCTTTAAAGCAGAATCAAGGATGTGTTGAATATCCGGATGAAAGGTTGTCAGATTCGATGGAACAATCGTCGGATCTGACAGTGCTGGTGTCACATTCGATGGATGTGGCGAGCAAGAGTCTGTTGTCTGTCCTGAGGGAGGAAGGTTTTTTCCAGCATCGAATCCAAATGGGCTCCGATGAATGTAAGCGTCTGCAACGGAAGGAGAGAAGATTTCTCGGTATTAATGCATAGGCCCAGATCGTTCAATAAGGCACAGGTTGTACAGATGGATGTGAGGAGTCCTTCCTTAGATTGGGACACCAGGAGCCAGTCATCAAGGTAAGGGTAAACTTGTATGCCTTGGAGGCGTAGGAAAGCGCAGACAGGGGCCATGCATTTGGTGAACACTCTCGGAGCAGTGGCGAGACCGAAGGGTAGAACCGTAAATTCATATAAATCGGGCGCAACAGCAAAGCGAAGGAAACGCCTATAACTGGGGTGAATTGAAATATGGAAATAGGCATCCTTCAAGTCCAATGAGGCGAACCAATCCTCTTTCCTTAGCAGTGGCAAAATATTTTGAAGGGTGGTCATTCGAAACTTTTTTGACACGATAAATCGATTCAGAGTACGTAAGTCCAAAATCGAACGTAGACCACCATCCCGCTTCGGGACCGTAAAATATCTGGAGTAGAATCCATGGAGTCTGTCATGTGGAGTTACTTGATGAATCGCTCCTTTACGAAGAAGTTGTTGTATTTCATCGAGCAATACCGGCGAGCATGATGTAAACCGGATCGGACTCAATGGAGGAACAATGTCGAATTCTGATAGCCATGCTGTATGACGGATAATACCCACCAGTCAGATGTGATGGACTCCCAAATGGGGAGTCGGCTTCTCAGCCGGTCCCCAGATGAGAGGGGGATGGGTATGGAAGGGGTCAGAGGAATGGTTCACCAGTCCCGTCAACGCTGCCTCCTATCTCCGTCAAAACGGCGACAGCCCTGTTGATAACGTTGCTGGGGCTGTTGACAGCAGCGTTGCTGTTGCTGCGGCCGGTGCTGGGGCTGTTGCCTAGGCTGATAAGATTGTCTATAGGATGGACGGGTCCATGCCCACTTACACCTAGGTTGAGTCTGGAGCTCCATCCGTTGGGCCGTCATGTGGGACTCATGGAGTTTTTTCAGCTTGCGATCGGTCCTGGAGTGGAAAAGCCCGCACCTGTCAAAGGGCATTTCTTCAATTCACCGCTTAGTCTCCTCTGGAAAGTTGGGACTCCTTAACCAGGCATGTCTGCGGAGAGAGACAGCACCGACCAAGTCTCTTGAGTCAGTGTCCACATGATGCCTGGCTGTGGACAACTGCTGGACGGCAACCTGCATCGCCTCCTTTATCAGCACCTTCGCCAGATCACCTTGGTGGTCCAGGAGGGTCGAGACGACATTGTGGAGGCGTTGCATTATGAAGTATTGGTACCTCGCCAACGTCGCCTCGTAGTTGGAAACACGCAGCCCCAGGCCTGAGGCTGCATAGACTCTCCTGGCCAGGGAGTCGATCTTATGTCCCTCTTGGTCCCTCGGTGCAGTGTGGCCTCTTGCCTCTCTACCCTGAGAGGACTCCACCATGACCGAGTTTGGCTTGGGGTGGTGGTGAAGGAAGAGAATGTCCTCCTCCCGAACACGGTACATGGATTCGTACCTCCGAGACGTGGGTTGAGGGTGAGAAGGCAAGTCCCAGGGTTGCGTCATCGCCTGTCGTAAGGTAGTAATCAACGGCAGGACGATTGAGGTGGACTGCTCCCTGCAGATGACATCATAAAACTTGTCCATAGAAGGTCCCGGATGCTGGATGGTGTCGATGTCAAGGGACTGGACAAGCTGGGACATCAGCTCCGCGAAGGAGACGTGGGACTCGTCAGGTGACGCAGGGCCCTGGGAAGTCACAGTGACGTCAGGAGAGGTTGAATCGACCTCCGAGTCATCGGAGTCCGCACCATAAAACGGGGGGGCCGAAGACGAGGACTCCACCGGAGAGACGGACCGGCTACTTTCATCCCAAGGAGGTATTGGGGATGCGCGCCTTGGACCCGAGGACAGTGGATGGTACCCGACAGGGTGTGGTTCACCCCAGGATGGAAAAGTAGGAGCGGTGCCATCCCTTGGATCACTGTTCCATCGAGCAACTCCTTCGGCTCCTAGGTGAGGACATCTCCACATCCACCTCCATTGTGGCTGTGGGCATAGGTGTGGGCGACCTAGCCCTGGAGGGGGGAGTCTTGAATTTCCCCATCAGCAATTGACCCCCATTGGAAGAGTTGGAAGCGGCTCAGCAGGAAGGTCAGCCACATGTTGAGGGGACCCTTGAGGGGTGACCCTCATAGCCGCCTGGAGCACCGGATCGGGTGGAGTCGGTACAGTGACTGCTGCTGGTACCGAGGGGGCCCGCGAACCTGAATCACGGTGTCGAGGGTGCTCTGTGTCCTTCGACTTCTGCGTCAGTTTCAGAGGCTTCTCCTTCCTGGCTTTCTTTGCTGATTTATCGGAGTCAGCATGCTTACGCTTCTTGCGCTTTTTCTTCAGAGAAGCAGGTGGAGCCCCCATGGTAGACATGCCTTCCTCCGAAGGGCGTGAGGGTGGAGCCACCATAGCAGAGCCAGGCTTTGAAGCAACGACGAGTGGGTCAGACTGCATGAGAGCCCGATCCCACAGGAGCCTCCTCAGGCGATTCTCACGGTTTTTCCTGGTCTGCTTAGACAAGGCCAGGCAGTGAGAGCATTTGTCAGTCCTATGCCCTTCCCGCAAGCAGAGGAGGCATAGGTCATGCAAGTCGGTTGGAGACATCTTCGACCCGCATTCCACGCATTTGCGGAAAGCCGCTCGCTGCGCCATCGTAAGAAAAGAAGAAATAGAAGACAGTGCAGAGGGTAAGAATATATTTTTGTTTTTTTGTTTTTTGTTTTAAATAAGAGATCGAAAGAGAAGGTAGAACGATAGAGAACTATAAAACTAAGAAGAACTATAAAAACTAACAGGGATATAACAACTGGGAGAATAATCGAGAACAAGAACAAGCTAGATGAGCAACGGTCAGAGCGATAGCGAAAGCGGCACGAGGCACAGCGAACGGCGGTCGCAAAGACTGAACAAAATGGCAGACGCCTTGCTCTTTATAGGCCATGGGGGAGGGGGAGCGAAGCTTTCCCACCAAAAACTGTTAGCTTATAATCTTCCGGCCAAAGGCACTGCACAGGCGCAGCACCCCCATATGTGTGATGCACAGAGGCCATGACGAAGAATGTCCAGATATTTGGCATTTTGGAAATCTGTGTCTGCCAAGCCTGGCTCAGCCCTGTCATGTGCTGGGCGGCCGGGGGGTGGGGGTGGGCAGGTTACAATCCAGGGTAGGGTTGAGAAAATTAAGTTTCCTCTGAAGTTTTTGAGGCTTGGGTCATGTTCAAAATGGGCTGAAAGAATGAACTATGCCAAAAAAATATTGTGAAAACAGGAATTTCAGAAATACCTGCCAGCAGTGACCAGCTCACCACAGGTATATGCTGAGGTTTACAGTCTGGATTAGGGTTAGGCTTGGGAAAACAAAGACCCTGCAAAGCTTTTGAGACTTGGATTGTGGACAAAATGAATGAGCTATGCAGAAATTTTTTTCCAAAGCAGGAATTTTGAAAATTCATAGGCCACATGAGTAGCTCAGCCCTATTGTAGGATTAGGGTTGTAAACCAGGTGATGGGTAGGGAAACCAAGGACCCTGTGAAGTATTCTAGGCTTGGACCATGTTTATAATGGGCAGCCAGAATGACCTATTCCAAAAAACATTGGAAAGTGCAACCAGGCATTTTGGAAGCACATGTCAGCAATGGCGCTAACCTCAGTTATATGCTGAAGGTTACAGTCCAGGTTAGGATTAGAAAAAACAAAGAAACAGTTCCATTATACCCTTATACTTACCAAAATTAAGACAAATGACCAAAAACTGCTGGTATGATGTTTTTTGCGAAATAGGAAGGCAATTGTGTAGATGAATATTATAACTGATATGCTGTAGCCAAACAGGAATGATATCTATGAAAAAGAAGGTCCCATGTTAACAGTAAATGAGTGTTTTACAGTAAATATACATGAAAGATATACCATTTGCTTTAAGAGATAAACACATAAAATTTTGCACTAACAATTGTACTCAAATCAGTATTAGTCAAGTAATATAACACTGGAAATCCAAAGAACATAAGAGCAGTCCTGCTGGATCAGACCAGTGGTCCATCTAGGCCAGCATTCTTTCCACACAGTGGCCAACCAGCTGCACACAGGTTCCCACAATCAGGATATGAGCACAACACCACCCGTTTGACCATGTTGCCCAGCAGTTAGTGTGCTCAGACACACTGCCTCTGCTACTGAAGGCAGCATATACCCATCAGAACTCACGAGGACTAGTAATGGCCTCTCCATGGATTTGTCCAGTCCCCTTTTAAAACTTCCAACGTGGTGCCATCACTACATCTCATGGAAATGAATTCCATAGTTTAAACTATGTCATGTGTGAAGAAATATTTACTTCCCTCTATCTGCCCTGAATCTTCCACCAATCAGATTTATTCATGGGGAAAAACTGTCCCCCTATTCACTTTCCCCATGCTGTGCGCAATTTCATGTATCTCTACCATGTCCCCCCTTACTCCCCCATTTTTCCCCAAGCAAAACAATCTCAGCTGCTGTAACCTTTCTTCATGGGGAAGTTGCTCTAGCTACTTAATCACTTTTGTTGCCCTTTTCTGCACTTTTTCCAGTTTTTTAAATGGAGTGACTGGAACTGTACACGGTATTCTAAGCTTAGTTGCCTCACAAATTTCTATAAGGGCAGTAGGATATTGGCAACTTTTATATTCAGTTCCTTTCCAAATTATGCTTAATATAGAATTTGCCATTTTTCACAGCCGCTGCACACTGTGAAAGGAACTGAAAACTCCTGTGTTGACATTTCTGTCAAGCTGTCTATCACACCCCAAGTTCTTTTGCTTGGTCAGTCACTGCCTGCACAGATCTCTGTAGGAATTATTAATAACCATGTCTAAAAACAGGGGATATCCAGAAATTGACAAAACAAGTATCCAAACTGAGCAAACCTGGATTGAGTTTAACCTATTGCAAAGTGGTTGCGTGATCGTTTCAGCACATACCCTATAAGCATTCCCCTGCCCTTATCCTTCCAGATCAGAGAAAAACTGTGCAAGGATCTTTCTACCAAGCCACTTTCTTCCTTGTAAGAAAAAAACATGGCAGTCACCAGGTCATCCTTGCAATGGTATGATGTCCCCTTTAAGATTAAGAAACTGCTTGCCCTGTAAGATTTAGAGAACTCTTGCAAGTACAGGTAAAGAGAATTAACAGCTCTGCTGCAGGAAGATGATCAGATGGGGAAATGTATAGCTACCAGGCAGCCCCAAGACACAGGAGAGGGGTGGGCATGGCCTCAGGGAATGATAAGCAAAGGTTAGGTCAATCTGCCTGCCCTAGTTTCTCCAGGGTCCTGGGGGCAAAATTTGGTGATGGCTGAGCTGTATCCATGTCCTGTCCACAAACAGTTAAATTCTAACTCAGCTCATTCACCATGGGGTCTCCCTTTGAAACTTCTTGGAAACAGCCCACTTTCAGATCAGTAGTGGAGCATCCTGAACCACTGAATTATTCTCCAACTAGTTTCTGAATGTTGCTATAAAATCACAGTATCCATTTATTCTTCTGCACAGTGATTGCTCTGTTAGTCCTATGCAGAACACAGAAGGCAGGTGATAAGCCCCATGGGGATGAAGAGGGTGTGAAGAGGGTGACTTTTGATGTTTTAGCTGATGTGATTAGGTCTGATCATGGGGTTGCCTGATTATATATAGGAAAAGAGTTAGCTTCTCAGTTCTTTGCAGGGTCTTGTTTATGTCTCTGCTGTAGCTTGTTGTCACTGGTGAGTAGCTGTTTTACCTTAGGGAACTTTTGGTAAGGAAGGAGTGGAGGCTGCTTTTCAAGGCTTGCGAAGATGTGGCTAAGAGGTGTATTATTTACTCAGTGTTGATTGCTGATACTTGTGAGTAAAGAATGTACATTTTAAATCTGTTTCAAGACCACATTTTGAAGTTATAGTGATAAGTCATACTTACCGAACAGAAAACCATGGTGAAATTCAACTTAGCATCACTATAGCTAAATCTTGCATACCACGGCCAAAGCAATAAAACAAGCAGAAAACAAGTCAGGGGTACATCCACCAGAGCTTGCCCACACAAGTATGCGGAAGGAAAGAGTCCTGAGACCCGCAGCTGAGAGCGAGCTTTGATCTACAAAAGAAGATGGCGAAGGATTGGTTACAACTGTCTGTGTCCATTCTAATTACATCATATACCGGTTCAGAATGGAGCAAGAGTAAGTCGTGAGGTGGCCAAGTTTGCTAATGACACTAAACCCTTTGGGGTGGTTGAACCTAAAGGGATACTGAGCAGCTTCAAAGGGAATCCCTCCAAGCTGGGAGAAGGGGCATGAACATGGCAAATGCAGTTTAGTGTAAGCAAGTGTAGAGTTGGGCCAAAAAGTCCCAGCTTCACGCATACGCTGATGGGATCTGAGCTAGAAGTGACTGAGCAAGAAAGAGATCTTTGGGTAATAGCAGACAGCTCAGTGAAAATCTCAGCCCAGTGCTCAGCTGCTGAAGAAGTCCAATTCCATGCTAGGTATCATTAGGAACAGCACAGAAAATAGGACTGCCGTAATCTTACTTCCCTTATACAAATCCTTGGTGCAACTGCACTTGGAATATTGTGTTCAGTTACGGTTGACCTACCTGAAAAAAGGACATTGAGTTGGAAAAAATGCAACAAAGGGTAACAAAAATGATTAGGGCAATTGAGCAGCTCCCCTGTGAGGAACAGCTACAACAACTGAGACTGTTCAGCTTAGAAAAAAGGCAAGTAAGAGAGGACATGATAGGGGTGTTTGAAATAATGCATGGTGTGGAGAAAGTGGAAGGGGAGAGGTTTTTCTTCCTCTCCTGGAACACTAGAACCCAGGGTCATCCCATGATACTGATTGGTGGGAGGTTTAGGACAGATAAAAGGAAGTCCTTCCTCACCCAGAATACAGTTAAACTATGGAACTTGCTCCCACTGAAAGCGGTGACCGCTGCAAGTATGGATGGCCTTGAAAGGGGATTGAGCAGATGCACGAGGGAGGAGGCTATCAGTGGCTATTAGCCTTGCTGGCTATGTGCTGCCTCTTTCACAGGGGTGGCATGTCTGTGTACCCAGTTGCTGAGGAGCTTGGGCAGGAGGAGGTTTTGCACCCATTTTGCTTGAGGGACCCCATGGGCACCTGGTTTGTCACCTTGTGCATGAAGTGCAGGTCTAAATGGACCTTTGGTCTGATCCAGCTTGGCTTTCCTTATGTACTTATGCCTTTAAGATACAAGAGCTAAACACAATGCTGGTAGTACAACAGTTTTCTCTGATTCTCACTACCCTACTCTAATACTTTTCACTTTTTCCACTAAGTTTTTGCTGTACCAGGTTAAAATATCCTAGGTAACTTTAACCCCATGTCAAATGACGAACGTGTAGTTACTCTACATTCATCTGTCATGAGTTCTGTGAGTAGGCAGTCCTACTCCCATTCGAGTCTCAATCTACTCCAATGAAGGATGTAACATCTGTGGATGGTGAATCTGCATAGAGCTCATTGCAGCTTCCCTTTCCCTTCTAGCCCTGCAACAAGCTAGCAATACCTGTCACCTGGGGAAAGGGGATTTTAGCCAGCCAATGGTGGGGTCTCCCCCAGAAGTCCTGCTGGTGCGCTTCCTTCTTGGTCAAAGATCCAGCCACAGAAGAAGCAACTTCCCCATCATCAGCAGAGACTCCAGCCAGCAGCAACTGAGGTGGCTGAGCAACAATGCAACAGAATGTGGGGCTTCTTCCCAGCAGTGCCTTTGCCCAGCTGAAGCTAAACCTTTCTGCCAGACATGGAAGAAAGAGCAGCCAACAGCAGGCATGCCCTCTGCTGGACTCTCAGTGCGACAGCAACAGTCGTTGCTTGCTGCAAGATGGAATCCTAGCATGGCAGAAGCAGCAGCATTGCTCCTGCTAAGAGACTGCAATCTAAAGAGTGTGTGCTGAAGACAGATGGAGCTGTAGGCCGAGTGAGGGAATTCCAACCACCCCTCCTTTGGTTTTTCTTTACTGTATCAGAACAGACTGTTCTTTGTTCTGGACTCACCAGGCCCCCCTCACCTGGGCTGCTCAGCAGGTTGCCAACATGTCTAGACCAACCCTGCTGCCCAGGTATCACCCTCTTCTAGGTGTCCCCTGGGGCCCTGGCATCCAGTGCTACTACAGTGAGATCTGTATTGTGCAGATCTCATTTCTATCTGGTGCAAGATACTTGGTTCTCAAAGTATGGATAATTTTCATTGAGGAAGGAAGGATGCATGGGCGGTACACAGAGAACTCCAGGCTCAGACTGTCATCTACGCCAATTCTTCTGGTGTTGTTTCTGCCAGGTGAGGATGGCAATGAGTGAAAGTTCCCATTTTCTAGCAGAATCCTTCCCCAAGAAAAGGCATTTCAAATAGTTCTATGGCATCACAGATTTTTTTAAAATCCTATTCCTTTTAAGTCTTACTGTAGCTCTTAAATCAATATCCTTCTATTATTTTTCATTCTTTGCTCATTTTATATCTTGAAAACCTTGTCTCTGCATACAGCTTTTATGCCCCTACTGTAAGATACCTATCTATTGAACTGGAAGGTATTTCTTTCACATTTAATAGTTTTACCTTGTAATCTTGAATAGTTCTCATTGCAAAGTGTGGCAGAAAAGCAGGGAATAAAATAACAGATGTAGATACATATACATGCGAAAAATAAAACCATATGTCTTCAGTGCTAATTTCCTGGAAAATGAATCAGAAGAATATAGTTTATAATCATTTAATATATATTAAGGTTTCATATTCAGAGACGCAGTAATGATGCACCTAAAGGGAATCCCCTTTTCCCCCTGGGTTCAGTGCGGCTGTACTCCCAACCCCTGTGATGTCCCATGCCATGGCCAAGGCACCCGAGTTAGCATGTGACACATCAAGCACACTTTAAGGGAATAGAAGCTTACTAAGAAATCAAAACAGAGGTGGAAAGGGTAAGGTTTGATTTCACATGAAAGGGAAATGAACAAGGGAAATGGACAGCGGAAAGTGGTACAGAGCAAATAAAGGGCTTTGCCCATCAAACCGTGTTGCACCAGAGGACGGAGAAAATAAGGAAGCCCTGTCCTACTCTTTACCTACACAGAGACTGCTGTATCTAGAGCATTGGATCTTCTTCATCACAGACAGGGAGAACAAAGACACTAGCCTCTCACACCTTAGGTTCCCACCGAGAGGTGGGGTGAGGCTAAACTCCCAGTTCCAAGGCGGGGATTCTCTCAGCCACAAGTAATTGCAACACTTTGAATCTCCTGGTGTCCTTGGTCTGGCAACCCATTAAGCCCAAGATATAAATTACTCCTTAGGATCTTCACAACTGGAATATTGGGATCTTGTAAATCAGTCTTTGATCTAAGCCACGTGATTCTTCTCTCACCTAGGGTTTGATTTAACTACTTCACTCACACACACACACAAGCAGTTGCGACCCAATAACATAAACATCCACCTAGGTGGAGAAACAAGGTAAAGGTGGCGATATTGTGTGGGTGGAGAAGAAGGGGTTAAGTCACACTTGGGCCACCTTATGGACTCTTGCAAACATCACCAGGCCTTTACCTTGGCCCTTCATTTGGAAAAGTGCTGGAGGTGGTGAACAGAGGCAAACCAATCTTGTTCAAACCTTTAATGTTCTGTGGCCTACCAGCTCCTTTGCCTACAGTGGTAAAGGCATCCTCCGATGAGTTATTCTGCTCCTTCCAAAGAGGAAGGGCTATCCGAAACCAACTTGTGCTTCTTCCTCAGAGAAAAACCCCCACTCCACTGCTGCCATCCATGTGCTGTCCAGTCTCTCTCCAGACAAACAGGTTTTTTTTCTCCTAAGCCATCTGCCTCACCTAGTAGGACCTGCTTTGCTTTTCTTGCTTTTTCCTCCTTGGATGCCTGACTGAGAGAAAGATCTAACAGCCATGGATGAGTGCTATACCTCTATGCCGGTTGGACTATGAGCCAAGGACCCTGAGAACTGCCCATCCCTCCAGATCACTCTGTAGCAAGGAGAGCTAATCACAGAGATTGCGGCCCCTTCATGCCTTACATGGAGTGCTGCTAACTGAGCATGTGCAAATCACAGCATCTTCTGACCAATCAGGGAACAATGGGTTATCTAGTGATTGCTGGCTGTATAAAAGCTATGGCTCTCCCCATTTTCTTTGTCCCCTTTGTGGGACCCGCAAGTTCTGTTTTCCCCACTGTGCCATGGGGCCAACTGGGTGGCTTTGGGCCAGTCACACACACTTAGCCCAACCTATCTCACAGACCTGTTGTTGAGGGGACAACATCGAGAGCGAGGGGAAGAAAATGAGATGAGCAGCTTGGGGATCTCTGTATGAAAAGGATGGGATAAAAATCTAATGAATCAATAAAAATTAAACCATGGACACAAGCCTGAAGGGCTGCTGTGCTCATTGTAGAGGAGTAAATGCACAGGGCAGATCAACAGGAAGCAAGCTATTCACAACATGTTCTCCCGGTTAATGAACAGGGCATGAGCCTTGGGGAAAGGGACACAATGGGAATGATTAGAATGGGGCCTGTCTGCTTTTCTTGATCTGCACTAATTATGACTGTTAGTTCTCAAAGAACACTAAAAGAAAGCACTGTATGTTTGCTAGAATGATGCATCGAATCCTTTCAAACAGAACGTATTGCCATTTTAAGTATGTCCTAGTGTTTTAATATGTTAAAAGAATATCCTTATATACTATCTCCCTTCCCACTACCACACCTCAAAACAGCTTTTATGGTCCGGTCAAAACACTTACGCCTAAGAAGGCATGACTCCAGATGTGAAGACGGGCAGCAGAATTAAACATGTGCAGGAATGCATTGCTGATGATGTTGACAAGCACCGGAAAGCAGTGTGTTATCTCCATGTGGCACATGAGTGTGAACCTGTATTTCTGACACAAACCAGGACAGGAGAGACCAGTTAGAACTTGAGTGAGTCAGGGGAGATGGGGAAGAGAAAGCAACAGCTAGTAGACAAGGTAGGAACCCAGATGAGTTTGTTGTTGACCATTCTATAAGCAAGCCTAAGATTCATTTGGTTTAAAGTTCAAAGCAATCAAATTCCTTTAATGAGTTGATTTAATTTGAAAGTAATTAAAGTGAATTACATTAAAATAAAGTACATTTGGGAAGGAAGTTGGTACTGATCATTATTTTTAATGACCAACCAAAAATTTTCTGGTCATCATAAGAACAGTAGAGGCTGAGTGGGAAGGCAATTCAACCTCCTCTTGCATAAATGCACTCCCTTAAGATTAAAAACCATCATTTTCCAGGAGCTCTGTTAGAAGACCTGTCTTGAAGAGGCTTGTGTTCAGTAGACAGTTGAATAGCTGATGCTTTATTTAGATGTGAATAGATCTATTCTATAGCTTTGATCAATTTAGTAAAGCACAAATACCCCCAACGAAATGGAATAAAATGTTGTTAAACTAAATCATCACTGCAGTTCCTTCACCTTTGCTAGCTCCTCCTTTGAATGAGGATGTTTGCTCACTCTGGTTCAGCAAATGTGGAAAAGTTTGGAGGTAATATTCTGTGGCTCGGTTTCCTTTGATGAGATTGTACCAGTCTTATTATTGCATTTTTCTAATTTTGATTCACAAATATACAAGCAGGGCAGAGTGGGATCAAATAATTCCAGCAAATGGGCAGCCGGGCCACTCTAGACTGAATGTCCCAGGAGCACAAGTGCCTTCACTGCATACCCAGTTTCACTGAGGTCCAGCTTCTCTGAATATCAGACTGCTAACTGGGCTTTAAATCACCTGCCCCTCAGCTTAGCTTGAGGAGGTCCCCTTCCCCAAGCTCCGAGTATTTAGTTTGAAAGCCTGGGGAAGGATTCTGCTATCAAGAAGTATCAACACTCTATATTTACATGAAGGTTGTAAATAGGGAAAGGACTGAAGGAAACAGGAGAGACAGGGAGCTGGCATATGGCCATGTCAGTTGTTTTTGAAGGCACCTGCTATACTTTCCCCGTTGGTTGCCTTTCTTGCAGTCAATTTCAGATTGCTTGGTAGCATGCATTCTTATTTCTTTCTGTTAAGTGCTCTGTATGCGGATGGTAGTATATCATAATCACCAACCTGCTCTTCTTGGATTTGGAGATTATCTACTGTAGTCTTCCCTAATCTAGTGCCTTCTAGATGACTTCAAATTCAATCAGCCCAGGGAGTATTATGTATAGTTAAGAATCCTGGGAGTTCCCAGGCTGGGGAAAGCTAATCTACTGTGGATATATAGGCTCTTTATCCCAAAAGGAGCAAAATGAATAAACTACCTGGTCTTCAAGGGCTACTTTTATGGCTCCGTTGTGTACTAGCTGGTCACTGACGTTGCTGCCAGAGATGACTTCCAACAGGATATTCTGACTCTTCACTGCACGGATAAAATTGTCTATGCTTGCACCTGAAAGAAAGATGACTTGAGAAAGCAACCAAGAGGACAATGGCAAATCTTAACTTCCAAAGAAAGAGAGAGAGTAAGAGAGAGAGGAGGAGAGAGAACCAAAATAATATCGCTTAAATGTCTTGCACTTTATCTATGAAATGTAATGCAAATCTTTATATTGATGCTTAAATGAAGCATTAAGTTGACTATTAAAGCTTAATCCTTCCTTCTGCACATTCCTCAGAAGAGACTGTCTGGATTGCTGATGCTGTCAGACTCCAAGCCAACTATGTAAAGCAGCAACACATTTTAAAAGATGCATTTGGGTGTTGAGGTACTCTCATTTGTTATACAATCTCTTAAAATGTGTGTGTGGGGGAGAAGCTCTTAATACAAAAGCTTTTGCGTTTTAAAATAAGCACTTCCTCCTTCAATTATTGCCACAATTTTTGGAGTTCTTGTTGTAATTTAAGAATTAATGCAAATACTACTTTCCACAGTCTGCTGCTAGCAGCAGCTCGCTTCATCCAGTACTGCAATGTGGCTGGCCCCAGTTCTCCCCTTCAGTTCTCGACGCAGAGTAACTTTTGTCAGAAGCTACATTTCCCACTTCTCACTTCCAGAACAGACTGCTCTCTCACAACAGCAAGTTATGCTCCAGTGTACATCCAGCAAACTATAACCAGCGAAGAAAGAGTCTGAGCATGCACAGAGCAGTTTGTTGAATCCAAATCAGAAACTACCTCCGAGAACCTTCTGAGCAACCCTGGACCCCGCTGCTCTGGGAGTATCCTTTGTAAACAGCCCTTCTAGTTGATGAGTCATCTCCTGGCACTGTGCCATGGGGTTAAGGGTTATATCAGGCTCATCAGGTTCCTGTCCCAGATCACATCCTGACATTGCAGGCTCTGATGGTTCTCAGGGTCTACCTGAACACCTGGAGCCAGTGGCCTGGAGATATGCCCTTCCACCACTTCCTTCTCCACATCTGGAGGTCCTGTGTCCCAGGGCTCATCCTTCCCATCCAAATGGCCCATGTCACCCTGGCCCTGAAGCAAACAACACTTATATAACTCTACAATTGACCTAGAAGGATCACTAGCTTTGCATAACACAACAACCAATGATAAGCTATGCCTTGCAAACTGAGCCAATCCATTTCATGTCTGCAGAGGGTTCTGAATTGTAGTGCCCTAATCCGGTAGTTACTGAGCCCTTTAACAACTAAAGAATGTCTATATTCTGTTCTGTGCCTTACCTGTATTATTAAGGATTAGAAGTCCACTGGTTCCTATTAAAGTCTGCTTTCCTGGCGCAAAATAAAGGCTAGGATGAAGCTCTGCATAATGTAGATTCAACCAGATACCAAGTGCTATTAACTGAATGAGAAAAGGTGCTAGTATAATTCCAGAAAGAAGTAATCTGTAATTAAGGAGAAAGCAATGAAGCACAGGTGAGAGGTGACATTTGCCAACTGTATTACAATGTGCAATAGGGAAAAGCAGGGTTCTCTCCTTCCCGCTGCCTCTCATGACTCTCTCTACCTTTATAGAACAGCAACCTTCTGGACTGAGTTAAGCTGCACTCAGCCATGCAAAAGCCAAACTGATGCTGCACAGCTGGGCTTGGTAAATAAAAAACACTGTAAAAAAGTAAAGCTGTAGCCGTTGGCAGCAAGTGAAGGTGAGGCAGCAGAGTAATATTTCCAAGGTGAGTTAAATAAAGGGCATTTAGACAGGAGAACATGGATGTGGGAGAAGGCAAAAGCTAAGATGTACTGCCAAAAGGAAAAGCAACCTATTTGCAAAGCTGGAGGAACAGCAACAACTTGATAGGAGCAGAATTACATTTTCAAGAATTTATTTTGGTGGAACTGTTCCCTTCTGATCCTGTCCTTTATGTCCAACTGAAAGGGTGGGGACCTCAAATTAGACAATCAGGCAGAAGCCAAAGAAAGCGTATCCTATTATTTTTGGCTTATAAGCCAACATGACAAGACATAGCTTTTCATGTCAAGATATGATATAATTTTTAACAGCTGTGCATTTCTGAAATGCCCAATTTTAAAAATGTAATTATAGGTCAAGAAGAACAATCTTCACTCAGCGCATGCAACAATTAAATATCACATGCAGTTTGGTCCTCATTCTGAAATCCTTAAAACAGGAGATTTTGGAGAACAAAAAATGAAACAAAGATTTGGCACTCACAGAGCACCCCAGACTTTCTTATCACGCCTGAGATTTAAAAAGTGCATCCTTGCCATGGCACAGACTTGCTGTTTCCAGAGCTCAGTGCCCTTCATTGTTGCTTTTCCAGTGTCTGAGAGCAACAGCACATCTTGTTCCTTTTCCACTTGCTCTCCATAAAGAGCTCCACAATCTAAGAGAATTTGCAGAGGACAAAAGCAAAACTTCAGTATCAGCCTTGGGAGTGTCTGTCCAGCTTTTCCAAACATCTTTCCCTCCCTCCCGTCGTCTCTTGCATCCTCCCAGCTATCACCACTACCACAGTGGTCCATCTCCTGCTCCTGGAAGACCATTCCAGGTTCCTCCCCCTGCTCTGTCAAGATGGGTAAGAGGGGTGGGGATGGGCCCATAGTACTCATTCTGCTACCCCAAGCACCTTGTTTAATAGAAAGTTGGGGTACAGGTCAGCTAACTAAATATATTTATGGTCCCAAACTCCTATTTTAAAGACACGAAAAGCTGAGTCAGTCCAGTGCTCCATCAAGCCTAGTCCAGCTGACACTGACAAGCAGCTGCTCTATGGGGCTCCAGGCTTGGTTTCTTCCCAGCCCTAGAGTCTAGTGCACCCACAACTGGAGTACTGTGTCCAGTTATGGGCTCCACATTATAAGGGAGGCATAGCTAGGCTAGAATCAGTTCAGTGCAGGGTCACAAGAGTGGTAGCCAGGTTGGGCTACTGAGAGATGAAGCTGAGGGAGCTGGGCCTCTTCAGCCTGGAGAAGAGGAGATTCAGAGGGGATCTTATAGCTACATATCGGTATGTGAAGGGGTGTCACATGGTAGAGGGTTGTGGCTGGTTTTCCCCTGTGGTGGAGGAAAGGACGTGGTTCAAAGGGGCAATGCTCAAGGAACCAGGTTTTAGGTTGGATGTCAGGAAGTACTTCCTGATGGTTAGGACCCCTGGGATATGGAATGGGCTTCCACAGGAGGTGGTGGAGGCCCCATCAGTGAGGGCATTCAAGGAAAGATTGGATAACCACATGTTGGGTATTACCATGAAGGGATCAGACTAGCTGGCTTGGGAGACCCCTGCTGACTCGCTATGTTTCTATCTGGAGATGTCAAAAATGAACTTCTGCATACAAAACATGGGCTCTGCCACTGAGCACTTTTCCCAGGTACAGCAGGAAGCACTGCAGCAACGCACATTGTTTGCAACCATACTTCACCTTCTGTGCCAATGGTTTCATCTCCCTCCAGCCTCAGGAAGACGTCTTCCAGAGTTGTCATGGTCACCCCGTAGTTCACAATTCCCAGGTCTGTTTGGCCATCCATGTCGCTGAACAAATCTGCATGATGGGGGAGAGGAGCCCATATGCAAAGCTGTGATGTGTCCTTCTACTTGAAGATAAGGACTTCATATCAAAGCAAGAGCCTTCTGAAAATCTATTCTAAGCAGAGTAATATATTAGGAGAGGCTTGCCTGGGGCTTGTTTTCATATACTTTTTCTTTCAGGCATGATTTTTCCACCAGGCTTTAAAAATGACTTATTTGGTTTTAACATGCCATATTTTGTTATGTTTTGCTACTTCGTCCAGAGTATTATTGTGTCTAAAATAGTGTTACCCAATCCTTTGATATGGCTGTTATGCATTACAAAATGTTTCTGCTGTTATTGGCTGGTGTTCTGAACAGTGATTGTAATGAATTTTGATACGGAGGTTTGCCAAAGTACTTTGGTAATTGAGCAACTGATAAATGGAGTAAGTTAATCAAATCTAACTCATCAGACACGAAAGATGGTAGCAATGATCATATTTAAATTGATAATTACCTGGAAATTTATTCAGATTTTCTAAGGGCAGTGTATAACTCAGCTCATTTTCACGTTGTCCAGATAATTTAGCAGCTGGGATATATAGTTGGACCAGGGATGTAATTCTCTCAGAGTCACAAAGTTCATTTACATGCAACCTGTCCATATTAAAAATGCATTTAGATACCAGTGACCAAGTTTGCACTCATTTATTTATAATATCCTCTGAATAAGATATCCAAAACGTAGTACCAGCTAACAAATATTATTCCAAAATTGTCAAATGTTGCTTTCAGACAGAATCCTTCTTGAGGGTGCAATTCATTTTCAATTTCTTGCTTTTAGTACAGAATTGCAATATACCTTCCACACTGCAGAAAATGTTTCATTATTTTCTTATACTATACTATCTCACCATCTCCAGCACACACACATAGGCAAAGCAGTACAGGTTGCAGCAAAAGCTGCATTTATTTGTTTGTTTGTCTGACTCTCTGGCACTTCTTCTCTTTGCCAGCAATTTTCTCCTCTTGCTTCTTTATTCTTAGTGTCATGAGTACATGTGAACTTTTGCACATTCCACCACAGTCTGAGGCCTGAATGGCAGGAACGCATGAAAGCATTTTCTGTGGTGGAAACCAGGATATAGAACTCCCTAACCTAGTTGGTTCATGTGTTTCCTTCTTTGTTAATGTTCTGCCATCAATGTCATGTCTTGCTGTTCCATCAAGCTTTCAATTTTGTTTGTCCTGTTCTGCAGTGGTTTTTGCTTGTCATCTGTTGCCTCTTAGAATATTGCTTTTTCTTTTCGATTTGATAACTTTTATTTTAATTATTGAGTTATTTTTAGTTACATAATCTGCATTTCATTTTGGAAATGAAAGGGAAGGGCGCATAATCATCCAATTATTACATGCAATAATATCTATGGATGCACAGATGATATGAAATAAACTTTGCCACTACAGAACAGGTAAATACACAACAGTGACAAATTCAGAATACCTCAAATGATAACCAATGCCCCATTTTTTCTTCAGGAACAAAGATGAGCCAACACATGTCAATCTGCCACGTGAAATAAATGCTTTCCGGTCTGGACAAAACAAAAAGATAGCTCATTCAGCACTAAGAAACTCTTTGTCAAATGTCATCTGTCAAGGAGAAGTATCGGAAGAGAAGGTACATTGGCTGGATACTCAAAATGGAAATGCAAAAACAAACCAAAACAAAACGCAGAAGAGGGCAGCCTGGTATCGGATGTAATGCCTCATGTCCGTATGCATATAAGCTGTGCAAGAATCCCAACAGGTCTGACAACTGAGACTATCTTTGGGGTAGGTTCAGCCAGCACAATGAAGTAGTCAGAGTAGAAGCCGAGTGTCCCTGCATTACATCTCTGGCCCACTCAGTGATTAAGTGAGCTCCCTGGGTGGCCGCGGACAAACTGCCCTCTCCTCAGGCTAGCCCACCTCGCCAGTCTGTCCAAAATGCTCCCCTGAACATGAAGCAAAATCAGGATCCTGACATACAGGGCCAAGCTTACCTAAAACAATGACTTAAAAGGGTGCACTGTAGGATGCAGAACTTCCTGCAAAGCGTGATTGCAGGGATTCCTCCATCTTAATTATCCTTGTGTTAATATTTACAAGAGAATGAAAAACAAGGACTGAATGGTTGATGTTTTGCGGGGCACAAGGGAAGGATCAGAAACCAAGCAAAGATTGCCAAAACCACTGGATTGGGTGGGACTGGAGATCAATGGGCTTGGAACAAAGCAAGAAGACTGGGCAAAATAGCAGCATCTGGAGTCCATTAAACTCCTGGACAGGGAAGCAGCAGTTACACAGGTACTATATCTCCAGGTGCAGACATTATTGATCTTCTTAGGTAGCAGCATCATTCAAGGTACCCTAGATAATTATTTAAGTGGTAGGCAAGAATGTTTATGGTTGGCCCTGAGCTCACAGAATAATGAGCACTTGGATCCACAGTGAAAGACATGAAGGGATCCAGTACCTGGTGGATAGAGTAGTAAGATGCCTCTCTGCATGTAATTGCGCCACCCTTGATCAAAGGACCTCAAAAGCTACCGGAAGGATGGAATAGAGTAGGAGAGGCATCTTTGTCTCTTTGTACCTATATTATTTATACCTATAAACAGGAGAAACTCCACTCACCAGCAAGAATATCTGCTTCGTCCATGAACTGAGTGGTGAACAGAGTTACCCGGCCTGCCTTGCGCTCGTTCAAGAGGGCCCACACCAGGTGTCTAGAATAGGGATCCAGCCCTGCAGTGGGCTCATCGAGTAACAAGACCTGCAGGCAGGAACAGGGTTGCATGTTTAAATTCAACCACCTTAATAATTAGCAGTTAACATTCAGCTTTGACATGCATTATTTTTCTTTATGATCAGGCAATTCTGTGGCTTTAAAATTAAATTATTTCATCTAGTATTTTGCAACTGAAGCTAATTCTGTGCAAATCTTATCATGTTTTACCTGTGGGTCTCCTAAGAAAGTAATCCCAAGGGACAATTTCCGCTTCTGTCCTCCACTTAATCGATTAGCTTGGGTGTCCTGAATGGCCCCGATATCCAAGAGGGTCAGTATGTTTTGCACCTGCAAAGTGTATAAATGCACATTTCAAGCATAGGGATGATGGATCAATTGAATTTCTTCTGATCTTACCTTTCTTTCTTTTGCTTGGTTGAAAGATACAGGCTATGTATATCAATGTATCTTCTATACATTGAATGTTACTAAGATAGCATGAAGTCTCAAATATTTACAAGACTAGCCTATCCCTTATAGTGACATTGTTTGCATAATCAGATTTCCCTGGGGTATTTCAGCATCTGCTTGATTAGTTTCCTGTTCTTCCCAATCTGCACTCTTTTTCTGATGAGCAATGCAACACAATGATTATCTTCCCATTTGGACGGGCAAGGCAGTATTGGTTCATCTACTGGAAGAATGGTCAAAGGGGCCCATCCCTGCCTTTCTGCATCACTCACCCTGAATTTCCTGGGCTGCACAGTTGCACTGACCTGTCCTCATTTACAAAGTGCTTCCAAAACATTTTAAATGCTGCAAATCAGCTGTTGAGGAAAAACAACTGGGACTCAATTAAGCGCCCTCTTCCTTGCCTCAGATGGGCAGCAGGATTTTAATCTGCATTGATCGCTTATATTTTTACCATCATAAGCCCTCCAATGTATTTTTCTTCAAACATGGACTTTTCCTTCATGTTTTAATTTAAATGTTATTCCTGCAATCAACTCTAAGTGCACTCATTAAAAAGAAGAATAGTAGCCAAATATTCAGATTTGTTTTCCATGGAATTGTTATGACTGGCACAAGAACTTACCAGCCACTTTTGTCTTTTCGATACACTACAGCAGGGGTCATCAAACTTTTTGAACAGGGGGCCAGTTGACAGGTGCCAGTGGTGGCCACGGACTGCCGAGGCAGTGCCGGGGGGGGGGCAAACATTCATGTGGGGGCAAGGCAAAGACTGGGGGGAGGGGCGTGGGGGGAGGGGCGTGGGGGGAGGTGCCAGCTTGCTGGCTGGGAGATCATTTTCTCCAACTGAGTCCAAAACGATCTCCCCGTGAGCAAGCTGCTGCTGGGTGAGGTACTGACTTGCTCATGAGGAGAGCATTTTCTCCAATTGAGTCCATAACGATCTCCTCGCAAGCAAGCCGCACATGTGCCCAGTGAGTGCAAAACCTGTGGGGCGGGCCGGTTGAAAGGGCATGGCGGGCCGGATCCGGCCTGCGGGCCTTAGTTTGAGAACCCATGCGCTACAGGATGGTAACGGTGAACGCAGTGCCCTGTTGATGCTGAATCTACGCCTAATCTCATTTCACGAAGATCCCATCAAGGTACAGCTCTCTCCACGTCCCACATTACTTGCTACTATCACAGATGGCAAGGCTTGTCACAGGATATCCAGCATTCACGTTGTTTTCCTGCAACAACTCCTAGTGCTTTTAGTGGGTGTTGCTTGCTTGATTACATTTGCCATCACTTGGTAACAGGTTAGGAGGAGCAGGAAAGGAGATGTGTGCAGGGAAAGGTGCCCTTATTTTTTGGGTTTGCTTGTAACCTAATTAACTATGTGCCAGGGCAAAGGAAAGGAAAGGGGGGGATTTTCTGCTTCTCCTGCTTCAACTGCATAGAAAACCCCAGGTTGTTAATGATTTAATGCAGTTTTCTCTTTATTACATCCCCAAATGAAAGAGAACATGTGCCATGCAAAATAAATGTGTTTCATTATTTCAAAACTCTATATTTCACCACTGGTCTTATTTTATGAGTATGCAGCTAAGTCTTTCTTTTACATTCTTTTGGGTTTTGGTTCTGCTTTGCTTTTTCAGTTCGTGTAATAGACAAGACTTAAATATAATGTGTACTAAAAATAAACATTTGGATTATCAGGCTCACAGCACAGGAAAGTGAGGCTGTCCATAACCACCGCTAACACCCCCCCACAAATCTGAAGTTTATTTATTTAGAATTTTTATTTTATTTAGAATATTTTTATACTGTTCATCAGCTGAAAGGCTCTCTGAAACAGTTTACAATAGATAGTTTATGGGCATCCTATTCATGGCAGGAGGAACACAGAGGAAGGTCAACTCTGTGACCTTCCTGTCATGCAAAACACAAGAGAAGGAGCACAAGGCAAGGAGACTGAGGCAGCACCAGGATACTTTGCATGCTGGTGGAGCCCATCTCCTCCCCTCTCTGACTCTAGAAGCCCACCTTCAAGGTCCCTCTTGCATCCTCAGTGCTGTAACAGGTGTGGTTCTTTACATGCCCCCTGCAAGGGTAGAGGAAGGACACTCCAAATTCAGAGTTCCAGCCCCAATCTTGAAGCAAGTTTTCAAGGTCAAAGCTGAGATTCTGAATTACCCTATGGCCACCTAAACTATCTATAATGTCCATCGGATTGTTCTCTCAGTACCAAAAAGCTCAATCTTATGCAAATCCAGTTGCAATCAATGGGGACTACCCTCAGGTAAGGTTGCCTAGAATTACAGCCAATGTCAAGTCTAATATGCATGTCCCCAATAAAAAGGGGAAAGCATATTTAAATAAATCCTACGGCAAATACTAAACTGGCAAGATAAAATAGGATAAAAGCTTCCTTATTCTCAAAAGGTTGAAAATAAAGATGTTCCTAGAGCAATTCTCAATTTTATATAACACTATGCCCACAACCTTTGGTGGATATGCAGTTACAATATTCAGTTGCCATTTGAAAAACAAAAACAAACAGTTGTATCTAAGGCCATTGATTTCAAAGCAAGTAACCTTCTCTGGATTAGGGTGACTATAAATGCTAACAGAACATAAGAATGTTTGCCCCTAACATGCAGCTTGTTTACAAGAAATAGATGCATAGCATAGATTACTGTGATATATTACTGCTCACTAAATATACACCTACCTCTTTATCTACGTCTTTGGATGGAATACCCTTGATTTTAGCAAAGGTCTTTAAATTTTCTTTCACTGTTAAAAATTCAAATTGAATGTTGAATTGCGGGCACACACCAAGCATTTCCCTAATCTGTTTCATATCTTCCCTTTTAGATATATTGTATGTGCAGATGGTCGTAGAACCTGCATATATAAAAGAAAGTGATGGAGTTCAACTACTGATAATTCAGACATTTTCTTTGGGTTGGATCCAGAGGTTTATTCTGTTGCTGGGGTCAGATTCAAGTGGAGTCCCATTGAGAACGCTCCTGCTGCCAGAAAGAGTGTGCATGAGCAAGCGGGAGAGAGAGAGAGAGAGAGAGAGAGAGAGAGAGAGAGAGAGAGAGAGAGGATTTCCGATCATTTGACTTTCATTTGCATTCCACATCCCAACTACCTTCCCCTAGTATTCCAAGGATATCCCAACCATCCAGAACAGATTTGCAGGATACACAATGGGAATCAGAGGCAAGCCAAGCTGGCACTGAACAACAGTAAATAAGGAGTCCTTGTCCTACCTGTGCAGATCCTAGAGCAGGGGTCTCAAACTCGCGGCCCGCGGGACACTTGCCGGGATGGGCGGGGCACGGGGGAGGGGCCCTGCGGCCTTCAAAGCGCTGGCAGCGCCCGAGCTGGCCTCCGGGAGCAACGCGGGATGAGCGGCCCACCACCACTGCTTGATGCGGCCCAGCCTCACCCAGACTCTACTTCCAGCGGCCCCCAGGTAAGTTGAGTTTGAGACCCCTGTCCTAGAAGTATCCGGTGGGTCACTGTGGGGAACTGGCTGCTGCCCTAATTTGCCTTTCTGTGCTGAACCAACAAGGAGCCTGCCGAAACAGGTTTGGGATTGGCTGGCAGCCTAGTTTACCGGAAAGCCTCGATTCTTACCATCGGATGGCTGGGAAAGTCCACTGAGAATGTTCAGCAGGGTAGTTTTCCCAGCTCCACTGTGACCAAGCACTGCAGTGATCTGGCCTTCGTAAATATTCAGCGACAAGCCTAGTATACAAGAAACTCTGTTAGCTCTGAAAGGTACAAGAGACCCGGAGGCTGCAGTCCCACGCATTCTTATGAAGCAGTCCTGTATAGGTTTACTGGGACCTACTTAGAAGAATTCCTTCTAAGTCAGCTTTTCAATTCTTTATGCTTATATGTGTGTTGGTAAAACGCCTCAAAAAGCAATCATTATGTGTGTAATAGGTACAAATAATGAGCGTGTTCAATTGATGATAACAGTATGCAAACAGAAATCTTGATGCAATTGTTTAGCCTCTTTTTTGTATGACAGGGTAATAGATGTAGAAGGAGACTGTGCGGATGGATCTACATCCACACATCAGACTTAGCTTTCTGTAGAGTAATGTCTTCACATTCAGGCTTTCCCCTGAAGCACGCCATAGTGAGTGCACTGAGCATGAGGCAGGGTCAAGGAAATGAGTCACCTCAGAGTGAGGACCAGTGGTGTGGTTTTGCAGCTCCTTTCTGTTTATGATGCTTGACCATGCAATTCACATGACCTGCTTTTGTATACAGATTAGTTTCATGTGTGGTATTGTCACAGCATGTGAATGCACATGCAAATCAGTATGAAAAATGCATCCTCCAAAAAATGTTCTTGCTGTGATACCATAGGCACTCCCTTCAAATTAGTGCTATTTGCAGTGCTCCTGATGCACATCAATATTATGGGAGTAGGGGCAAGATTAAAGAAAATAAATGATCTCTGTGGAAGCAATTTTAGGCACCTTCCTGGTTGAAAAGGAATTTGGAAGTAGCCAAACATGGGATTGATAAAGAGACAGAAGAGGGGAAATCTATTCACTGCCAAAACCCACAGATCCCTAGCTATCACATATAAACTCACTGGGGATGGTTAAGGCAGAAAAAAGCTTGCCCGGAAGTTGGAACAGACAACCCTGAGTGATAAAGGAATGGAAAAAACCTGTGAAAGACAGGTATTTAACAGGAACATAATCCTGGCAGGCAGACCACTATGCTCTAAGGCAGTGTTTCCTCAAACTTCTTTAGCCCCAGCTCCTTTAAAAACTGTTCTTTTTTATCCCCTAAACCAATGTAGCCTCTCAAACCCAAGCCCCAGGTCCACGTCATGAGAGGCAGTAACAGGACACATAAGGGATTGCCAGGGTTGGGCCAAGTATGGCGTGGCCTTGTGCCAGAGGACTGCTACGGCAGCCACGAAGGCCATCCTGGGTCACCCTGAAACGACCTGGCAAAAGGGCCTCTGGTGACGTTGCAACAGGCCCAGCAAGCTGGCAGCGGGTAGCATTTCGCTACAGAAATCCAAACAAGATACAAAAGACTGATCAAACAAGAAATGACCATGGCAATGTTAACGGACTAAGAGACAGAACAGTGAAGTCCAAAATAGGAGTCTTGAACACAGCCGGCTTGGGCAATAAAACAGAAGAAATTGTAGAAATAATGGGAAAAAGAGGGATCGAGATAATGGGACAAGCCGATATAAGACGCAAAGGACATAGTAAGAAAGTTCACAAACAGTACTTGTTTATTTACTCAGGAGGGACAACTTCAAAGAATGGAGTGGGCTTTTGGTACAGCCAAACATAGCACAATGCATACTAGACATCAATAACTATTTGGGCAGGATAATAATATTGAAAATCAAGAGATGAGAGCAAATTGAAACATATGCACAATAATAAGCCCCATGCAATGATAGCTACACTGAAGAGCAAAAGGATGAGTTCTTTGATGAATTATCTGAGGTGACAGAGGAAGTGGAAGCTAACAGTACACTGCGCATAATGGGAGATTTCAACTGCCGAGAGGGTACTAACAGAAGAGAGTATGAACAGTTTGTTGGCTCTCATGTTGCCAAGAACAGTGAAAGGAACAAGAATGGGCAAAGGATCCTGGATTTATGCAGCCAACACCATCTTTTTATCACTAGCACTCCTTCTGAACACTAAGACTCACAACGTTATTCATGGTATAAATGAAATGACATCACCATTCGAAGTAAGATTGATAACATATTAACAGGAGTTAAAAGAAGATCCAGAATACTCGATGCCAAAGCAATCCCCAATGGACTCTGTGGCCCCAGTCAAAAGACTGTAAACAGCAAGAAATGATAAATCTAATATGAACAGAAGACTAAACAAAAACTATGAATTAATTAAGATAGCAAAACTTACACAAGAAGCAATAACAGAACAACAACAACAAAAAGTGGAGACAGCATTTAACCAGCTATCACCAGAGGTAGGGAACGTGGAGGACAAATGGAAGGAATACAGAACCACCCTGCTTAATATTGCAGAAGAATTAGGAGGAAAAGAGAAAAGTGGGAAAGAATGGAATGGGACCAAACACTCTGCATAGTGGTGTGAAGAAGTTAAAGAAGCAGTACAGTTGAAAAAAGCATTATATCAACGTTGGATAAAATCCAGGAAAGAAGACGATTATATGAACTATAGATTGCAGTGCAGAAATACCAACAGAATAATCAAGAAAGCAAAACAAGAATCCTGGGACTGCATTGGAAAATTATTAGCCGATTATGAGAGAACAGCCTGCAGAAAGTTTTTCAGGGTAGTCAAATGTATACAGAAGAGAGAGAATTACAATCCCACTGAAATAATCAATGACAAGAATGGAAGACCACTAATAGAACCCTCAGAAGTAATAGAAAGTGGAGGGAACACTTCAAAGAACTCTTCAACCCCCTAGGAGAGTATTAGGAGGAAGCAAAACAAGACTACAAAACAATAGCACTAGAGCCAGAAATATTAATTGTAGAAGTAGTAAGAGTTGTTAAACAGTCACCTAAACACAAAGCAGCTGGAATAAACAGGTTACCAAGAGAAGTAATTCAAGCAGCAGAGGAAAGCAGCATCAGATGGCTACATAAAATCTTTAATGCAGCATGGACACAATTAACTGCACCTACTGATTGGCAACAATCAATAATAATATCACTCTGGAAAAACAAAGGGAGAAAGCAAGAATGTACACAATACCAAGGCATCTCACTCCTGAGCCCTGCAGAGAAAATGTATGCCAAGATAACAGAAACAACATTGAGACCAGTCATAGAATCAGAACTTGCAGAAGAACAGACGGGTTTCAGAAGATATAGAAGCTGCAAAGATGCAATTTTTACACTTCAACAACTAATAGAATTGAATATGGAATACAGTAAGAATCTCTTTGTTGCATTTGTAGAACAAGAGAAAGCATTAATAGAGTTGATAGGAAATGGCTATAGTAAACAATGACCCAATATGGAGTAAGTGAACATTGTATTAGAGTATGCAAAAGCTTATATAGCAATTGCAGAAGTGTAGTTAAAACAAACCAAGGAATATCGGAACCCTTCATGATAACATCTGGAGTAAAACAAGGATGTATATTATTGCCACTTTTATTTTTCACCTACATTGATAGCATAAGCAAAAAAGCCAAGCCCAAAAATGGAAATAACATCAACAAACTATTCTTTGGAGAAGATCAGGCACTGATGGTAAGTACAGCTAAGGAGCTGCAACAGCATCTTACCTCCATGAACCAAGAATGCAAGGCAAACAATATGAGAATCAGTAAAGAGAAGACTGAAGTAATGGCAGATGGAAGGGAAAAACATACCCTAAATATAGCAGTAGAGGGAACAAGCATAAAACAAGAGTCTGTGTTCAAATATCTAGAAACAACATTCACAGAAGATGGTAAAATGGACGAAGAGTTTAACATATGATGCAGTAAGGCAAACCAAGTATTGGGACAGATCGCTCCTCTCCTACAACACAATGCACCAATCAGTACAAAGAAGCATTTCATACAAAGCATACTCATCCCCACCCTATGCTACCAGGGTCAAACATGGACACTTACAACAAAACATAAATGAAAGTTAGGCACCATGGAAATGAGATGTTTGAGGAAAGCTGCTAGAGTGACCGTAAGGGATAAAATCAGGAATGAGATTATAAGGGAAAATTGAAATAGAACCAATCCCTAACTATATACAAAGACAGCAAATAAAGTAGTTTGCTCATCTGGAGAGAATGTCTTGGGAATCCATACCATTCAAGGAATTCATAAAAAGAGCGCAAGACAGACTCAGAGGAAGATTGAGAGACAACATCAAAGACACACTACGACAGCATCACATAACAATGGTTGATGCTACCTGAAGTGCAAGGGCCAGAGTTTTGTATCACCCTGGACACCCAAAGCCGAAGAAGAGGAAGAGGAAGAGGAACCCAATGTCAACTTCCTTGTTGGTAGGTGGGCATGTAGAATCCACACACAGAGCTCCAAGCATCCAATCTTGTGTATGTGTGAATTTGTCCACAAGGATCTCCTCACTGGAACAGTAATCCAATATTGTCTTTAGAAAGGTCTATGACAGAGCATAGTCAGTCAGCTCCTTGGCACCAGGCAAAAGAGCTGTGTGAGCCAGAAACTCAAATATAGTTCTTTTTTACGGCTTCCACAGTCATCATTATAGCAGCTTTGGTGGTAGGAATGCACAGCACTGTGCAAATTTTGCCCTGTAGGTTGTGAAACTTTTCTCAGGAGAAGCTCTGAATGACTAGTTTGCAGTAGTTGGTACTTTCCTACAGTTCTTTACCAGATGAATAAGGGTAATGTAAACTACTTGAAGGAAGATTCAAATAACACCATGATTTAACAGATCTGAGGAAGAAGTTATATACTCAGGTACTTTATTAGCATTATCTCACAGGCAGAAAGCAGTGATAAGATAAAAAGCAGTAATGTATTTTCAAGTGGGATACACATACACACACACACAGAAATGCACCTTCCTTCCTTCCTTCCTTCCTTCCTTCCTTTCTTTGGAAGGAAGGAAGGAAGGAAGGGAGGGGAGAATACAATTAAAGGCGTCTCACCTCTCAGAGCTTCTGTTTCCATTTTCTTTACCTTATATGTTTTTTTAATATTGTTTATCCTAAAAGATTGGGAAGGAATTAATTATTAGTACATTGCCGGATTCTAGTCACAATTCTCACAATTACCCCAAAGTATCATTTGCATAGGAAAAGGGTCCTGCCTGTACCGACCTGCAGCCAGTTCATATTCAGGCCATATTTATCTTTTGGAACGTCATGCAAATATTCAACAATGAATATAATTTGCTCCAATTTTCGTTGAACTTGGTGGACCATTATTTCCATTATACATTCACATCCATGCACGTGAACACTAATCTAACGAGAGAAATATGTTTTGTTTACCTAATGGCTTCCTTCCCATCAAACTCAGGAGGCACAGGCTCAGCATTGTCACTGAAAATATTGCCATGGTTTTGTTCATTTGTAGGAGCATCCCAAGTATAGCTGCTTCCTGATCTACGCCAGTAGGACTTCTTTAGGAAAAATGTGGCAGGATAGGGCACTCCATATTTGTCTAACAGGAATATAAGAAACACATGGTAAAGCTTTGGTAGAGCAAGAACAGGCTCATTTGTTGCAGTTGGCACTGAACATGTGACCAGCTTCCAAAGTATCCACCTTCCTGGTTCCTCCATAGTGCAGTCTCACTGAACACTGAGGCATGAGCAGGAATGATACTGTAAGTTATTTAAGGGTCAGTGATTCCAAGAGCTGATAGACTGGTGGAGAAGAGAAGTTGCCTTACTTGGCCATAACTGGGTAGATGCTTTGAGCACGTTCAAACAACACAAAAACCTGTTGAGGCTGCCTCGCCATGGTGGGTTGCCGTGTCATCCAAATGTAGACCACTTCCCACAGAACAGCATTTTTTAAAGCTATCCTGACAACTATGGCTTGTGTAGTGGTTGTTCATACCATGATGGGTTGTGTCACCAAAAAACAGGGAAGCTCTCCTCCCTATCCCCTGAAATGCCCCTAACCTATTACTTTTGCATCAGCTGTGGAGGGGAGGTGCTCCAAGTGCAGAGTTCTAGCTCCAAGACTGGAATTGTGTTCCAACGTCTGAACTGAAACTCCAAAAAACCCCAACCCCTGTCTGGGACACTAGATACTGTCTGCAGAGCCATAGGATTGCCCTGCTCATTGTGTATATGATGATGCTCAGTAACAACCACAATAACAACAGCAACTTGATGAAAGCAGGGCTACAAGCTAATGGCTGAAGTTGTAATTGGCATGTCTTAGAAACATGCCCACAGTGTCTGTATTTGAACTATATATTGGTATCTGGGGGCTTAAACTGATAATATAAGCTAATAAAACTACAAAAAGTGCTCCTCATGCTGGTTCAGCTTTGTTATTTCCCCAAAGTGGCATCTTTTCCTTTAAGAGGCTTGCTAACTTACAGAAGACAATTGTTAAACCATAAACTGAAGATAAGGATGTGGAATCCATAGAAAAGCAATCTTCTAGGTAACAGTTATTTGTTTGCTTACCAGGTACGACTTTGTCAAAATAGATGGTCAGCAGCACATATAAAACACTGTCAAAAATTAGGACATACACGTAACGTTCATACATTAGGTCAGACAAATAGAAGTATCTTCCATAATTTTGAAAACGAGCAACCTGTGTAAAAAGAGGAAGTGTTAGTTCTCATGAGTCAAAGCTAGATGGGGAAATCAAAAGTTTGGAAGGTAATGAATCCTTTAGTAAGTAACTGTTGTTCAGACTATAACCTGTGGTAACCTGTGAAGTATGGCTCACAGTCCCATGAAGGAGAAGACAAGATCTAACCAAGGCGAGCACCTTTGTGCCCATAAAGAGATTTCTATAAATTCATTCTCAGAGCAAAAACAGTGGCAGCTGGGATGTGTTTGCGTTTTCATATGGACTCCGGCATGCTTATCACCAGTTTCACAAACAACATTGAGTGTGGCATTTCCAATCCCAAATAAAGCATAGCACTCTACCTTTGAGATTGCAGCCCCAAAAGCAAATGGACAGCAGAGGCTCAAAATCCATTCCAAAGCTGCTGGAAGCAGGTTAATCAATGTAAGCAAGCTGAGAGCTCCAAAAGAAAAAATGAGGACAAAGACTGCAAAGCAAGTGGTTTTGGGCTTCTTTAGGAGAGCGCTGATCATAAAACAGAAGCATATCTGGAAAAGAGGAAACTCTTTTAGTTTAGCACTTTCACTTCTAACTGAAAAGGCATAATAAATTGACTAAAGTAACTGAACAGCACTCATTCCACAACCCTACAACCTACATGACTTTTTCCTACATGGGCATATACAAGCGGAGGAAACAGAGTGTCTACCTACACGCCTGTACGTACATCATCATATGTTAAGGCAATATAAATGTGTATTCTGTCACATGAATATGCACTGGAAACCTACATCCAATCCAAGATGGTTAACTGTCCAATATTTCAGTCTGATACAATTGCAATTTGATGGGTTATCAATATTTAGGACAGACAAGCACCCCATTTTCACCCTGAAAGGGGACAGAGCCTTGCACACCCCATGCAAACCTGCACAAGGCCTTGGGGCATTTGCACACATTGCAGGGGCAATGCCATTCTCGTAGCAGCAGCCCCTTTTTGTGGAGGGAACTGGGTTCAAAATAGATGAGGGTGGAGAGAAGAGCCAGTATGGCCTGGGGGATAGTGTTGGACTGAGGACCTGGAAGGCCAAGTTCCTAATCCTGCTAGGCCAGGAAAGTGACTAGGTGACTTGGGCCAGTCACTCAATCTCACCCCAATCTACCTCACTGGGTTATACAGAGGATAAAAAGAAAGGATCAAATGGAGCTATGCAAGCCACCTTGTGTTCTTCACAAGAGGGAAAAATTGGGATATAAATGCAATGTAAATATACTAAAAAGCAGCAGCATGCCAGGACCTCAAAATGGGGCCTGGTGCGAGCCACTTGTTTCCTGAAAGGAAAGAGAAAGCAACTGGTAGGCTACTTGATCTGAAAACAAGGAAGTAGGATTTATTTAACAGGGTGGGGGAAAAAAAAGAAGCTACACATGCCCAACTTAATGCATTTGTTAAACTGCTCTATCACCTTTTGTCTGAACTGGTCCTCAAGGCGGAATACTAAAATGTATGTAATACAGTTAAAAGCTGTTAAAGCCTAGAACAGTGAGCATGAATTAAAATAAGCTGTAAAAGGTAAAGGTAAAGGTTTCCCCTTGACATTAAGTCCAGTCATGCCTGACTCTAGGGGGCGGTGCTCATCTCCATTTCCTAGCTGAGGGAGCCAGCGTTTGTCTGCAGACAGTCTCCGTGGTCATGTGGCCAGCATGACTATACACCAAAGTGCACGGAACGTTGTTACCTGCCCACCAAAGTGGTACCTTTTCATATACTTGCATTTGCATGCTTTCGAACTGCAAGGTTGGCAGGAGCTGGGACGGAGCAACGGGAACTCACTCCATTGTGCAGATTCGAACCGGTGACCTTTCGATCAACCAGCCCAGCAGCACAGCTGTTTAAACCACTGTGCCACCTGCAGTCCCCATATAATATAATATAATATATAATATAATATTAAATAGCTTAAAATAAGCTGTAGCAAATGACAAATAACACAAAAACTTGACTTTACATGAAAGTGTCTTCTCTACAGTAGGTAGAAGATAACCATTCTTGGGAGATTAACCCACTGTAATTATTCATTTAACATATCACCAAGTTTTAGACAGTCATATTCAATCCTGAATGAAGTATTTTGAAAGGTGATAAAATGAAGGACACAGACTTACAGAGCTTATACCATAACAGAAGAACAGAAGAAATAGGGCTGAAAAACTGCTCATTTCAAAAATCAAATTCTTCAGAAGAAGTCCTAACATGCAGGATACAAGTAGAACGAATACAGCATACAGCAAACCCCAGGACAGCCTGCAAATGAAAATGTGTTGTTACACTTTTTGACAATTTTGAGACTGATGCTGAGCAAACATATCCAGGTGACACCAGACTGGGGAAGGCTGCTTTAGGGCCATGCCACCCCCCTCCACTCCTTGCCTGCAGAAGCCACTTCTGTGGAAGATGAGCAAGGAAATGCCCAACAAAATGTCATCACCACTTAGGTAAATATGTTTAAACATTAAGGGGGACAGGAGAGTATGGGGCTGCTGCTGAAAATGGTAACCTCGTGACTAGTTTTTGCCAAATAGTGCAATTCACTGTCATTGCCATGACTGGATTATTTATTTATGTATTTATTTATTAAATTTGTTTGAAACCTGCCCATTAGCAATGCATTTTCTAGGCAGCCATTACAGTCTAAAAACAAACAACATTGTCAAAATGCAATTAAAATCTCATAATAAACAACGTAAAGTCACAATCAAATAATTAAATAAAAATGAAACATACATTAATATATGCACTGATGCAAATAGTCCAGGTGGTGCCAAAGGAAAGTTTTTTGCCAGGTGATTCCCAAACTTAACAAGGTAGGTGCCTGGCAAATCTCCAGCAGTATAATGTTCCATAATTTGGATGCCCCCACAGAAAAGGCCCTTCTCTTTACAACCTCCCGCTTAGCCTCTTCAGGGAGAAGAACTCATAGGAGGGCTCCAGCTGAAGATCTTAAACAATGGGCAGGAACATATGGAGTAAGGTGCTCACTAAGATACTGTGGTCCCAAGCCGTTTAGGGCTTTGTATGTCATAGTCAAAGCCTTGAATTCAGCCCAGAAAGGAACAGGCAACCTGTGCAGGCGACAGACAACCAGTGTAATGTGCTCTTAAGAACCGGTCCTCATCAATAGCTGCACTGCCCTCTTCTGAATCATTTGAAAAATCTGGACTGTCTTCCAGGCAAGCCCCAGATATAGTGCATTGAGGTAGTCCAGTCCGGAAGTTACGAGTGCACGAATGCCTGTGGCAAGACTATGCCCATCTAAGTAAGAATGGAGATTGTAAATGAGCTGAAGCTGATAAAAGGTGCTCCTGCCAAGCTAGTCCACCTGGGCAACCAGGGAGAGCTCAGGGTCAAGGAGAACCCCCAGATTACGGACCTTGTCCTTTAGGTGGAGTGCAACCCCATCCAGGGCAGGTTTGCAATCTCCCAGTCCAAATGTGGGTTGACTCACCAACGGTACTTCTGTTTCATCAGGATTGAGCTTGAGTATATTGGCCCTCATCCAACCCATTACTGAGTCCAGACACCACCACTCCTGGGTCAGATGAAAATGAGAGGCGGAGCTGAAAATCATCAGCATATTGATGACACTTCAGCCAAAACCTCCTGATGACCTCACCCAGCGGTTTCATGTGGATGTTGAAAAAAACGGGGAATTACAGTAATACTCTAGAAAACAAACAAGCTTAGATGTGCTGAATTCATAACATGCCTTCCCCAGCTTTTTCTTATAGGAAGGTGCGTCTCGTAGCTCACCAGAATGCCGTGTCTCGTAGCCCCATTGTCTTCATCACTTCCTTTAATTTCCTTTTCTCCCGTGAAACATTTTGTGACAAGAAGTACATAAGTGGAGAAAAGCACAGTGACAAAACCAAAAAGAACACACAGCTTTCAAGGTCAGTTGTAGGTGTTAAAGGAGGTGATTTCATACGAACACCACTCAGTGATTTCATTTCATCCCAAACAGAATGATGGGTAATACGCTGGAAAAATAAACAGGTTTTTGTTTTATAGATAGCAAGATAGATACTTTCATTTTCCACAGTGGTAAAGCACACACATATACACACAAGCCTCAGCACTAACACTGGTACAAGAACCTTGAACTAGTGTTCTCGTTTTATAACTTGGGATCAAAAACCAAGACCTCTGCAGCATATCACAATGTGGTATGCACAATGTGGTATATATGATTATATAACCCTGCATGACAAGAAAATGGGAACTATCACATTATTCTATAAAACTTATAGGAATGTGCCTAGCATGGCCACCGGATTTCTATTTAATCATGGGGGTGGGGGGAATGCAGAAGTTTAGAACCCGAAAACTTGCAGGGGAAAATTGCAAGTGTCCTTCTTTATCCCCCATCCTGACCTGCTGCTGGAGGTGCTCTCTGCCCCCCCTGCTGGTGAGTGCTGCCTGACACCCGCCATCACCATGTCTGCCCCCCGCCCCCGGGTGATTGTGCTCGCACTCACTGCGCATTTCGGAGGCTGTGCCAGGCAAGGACATGAGTGCGGGGCCACACCAGGTGGGCAAGATGGGCATCTCAGCCAGGTGATGGGTAGGTGGGTGAGCAGCCAGGTGGTGGACATGGCGGTGGGTGGCTGGGAGTTCAAGAGCGCACACTGGGAGGGAGCAGAGGGAACGCCAGGGCAGCCAACCAGTGCTGTGTCTGCCAGTAACTCAGCCATTGCCAGGTGAACGGGGCAGCAGAAAATCGTGGCTGGAGTGACCGCAGCTGCTCTTGCCCCTGAACTTGCTGGCTGAAATGGGGGAACTGGGGAATAGCATTGCAACTGGCTTCACACAGAACGAGAAGGAATGCTGAAGCACGGGCAGCTTAGAACTGATTGTTGGTTCTCTGTAGTGATTCATGATAACCAATAAGCCATGTTTCATCATGTTTCCAGTATTCACACATGAGGATGAGCCATTCCTGCCAAGGCTTGTTATGTGTGAATACAGCCACATGCTCGTAACATTTTGTGAATGAGGTGGCTAAGCACATGTAACTGATAAAACAGCATATTCCTTTCCCATTTACCTCTGCCTATACTTCCCTCCCTTGACCAGTTGTTTCCAGTGTCAAACTTGAGATTGTATGCTATACAAACAAAATAAATTCAACAATAAAAAGAAAGTGCTGCATTAGGCTATTTAAAAATCATTTAAGCATGGCAGTCTGGGAAGTCATGGGCATTTTTGGACTTTTTCTGTCTAAACATGATTAAGCTTTTACCCTTAGAAATAGAAACATAAGCTTTTGGATGGAATCCTAACCAATTTACAACAAAAGGTTTTTAAATATTAATGTTTGAACTGATAAAAGTTTGATTAGGTAGTATGGGGTTACAGCAACACACATTTGTATCTTTAACACTTTCATTGTAAATATTTTTTCGAATAAAAAAAAACCATTTTAAAAATCTGCCAGCTTAGGATCAGAGTTAAAGTTACCCCATGTTGGCTCAAGCTCCGCAACACCAGGAAACTGGAAGCTGATGCCTTAACAGACATTATCACTATGCTACTACAGTTGCAAGCTGCTTTTCCTCTCTCCAACCATCACCAGCCACAAGCTGTTCTTAGCAAAACTCCTCGTTGTTTATACACGTAAATCACTCAGTCACGTCTCTGAGCATGCACAAAGTGGTTTCTTGAGCCCAACCTAGTGGTCACTTATCAAAACTCTCCTTATGAGCATTGCCTGTGACACAACCCTCAGGGAGGAGCACAGGGAAAGCACGCATGCCTTTTCTGCACACACTTGTCAACCAATTGGTCTTCTCACAGTGTGCTCCATGGCTGAGGGGGGACTAGAACCCAAATCTCCTCACTGCCAGTCCTGTACTCTTCACCACTATACCACACTGGCTCTCATGTCCTATAATCAGTGATGGCATTTGCAATGTCATCACTGGAGGGTGACTACCCGGAGAAGGGCCTTCTCTGTGGTGGCACCCCAATTGTGGAATTCGCTCCCCGGAGAGGTTTGCCTGGCACTGGCACTTTATTCTTTTCAGCACCAGGCCAAACCCTTTTTATTTTCCCAATGTTTTAAGACCTGACTGTTTTAATGGGGGTTTTATGATTGCTAAATTTTAGGACGCTGAGTTTTAATTTTAATTTTTTCCCCTTTTCAAACATTTTGTATTGTTAAACCATCCTGAGACTAATGGGATGGTCTACAAAAGTTATAAACAAACAAACAAACAAACAAACGTCATAAATTGCACCCAAATTAACTTTGGTTTCAGTATGGAGTGCTTCTGCTCATTTTTAGAGCCACTCCACACTATTTCCCTTCCACTTTGCTTCTGACCCACTGCCCACAACAGTCTATCAACATCATGGGCCTAATAAACAAGTCCATTTCCTGTTGGCCTATTTTTGTGGGGGTTAGAGGGTAGAGGTTTCCACTGAAATGCTTCCCCCCCCCTTTTTTTTTCTTTACTCCTGCCTATATTGAGATTCCCCTGAGGTCTTCTCTTATGCATAGATGGTATTGACAAGAAACCACTGACAAAGTCAAAAAGAAACAAAATATGAAAGACTGGTAAAAGATAAAAATGCAGCATGCTTCAGTGATAATGCATAAGCTACATGTCAAAAGCACACATTAAGGTAAAAACCAGGGTAAGTTTGGACTTTTCAAAAACCCCTGAAGTTCTCAGATTGTTGTGATACTTTTTTCATTGAAGGTCAGTATTTTTTTCCCTGTTCCAGCTTGATATTGAAGTAATGAGATGAGATAAAATCTGGAGATCTTGCCCACAATTTCAGCTGTATTCCTAACAGAAGCAGGTTGCTTACCTGTAACTGATAGTCTTCGAGTGGCCATCTGTGCATTCACACGTATGGGTGCTGCGCCTGCGCAGTGCCTAGGTTGGAAGATTAGAAAGCTAACGGTTTTTGGCGGGAAAACTCCGCTCCCCTCCCCCTCCATAGTATATATAGGGTGGAGTGTCCGCCATTTTCTCAGTCTTGAAGATCGATCGTTCGCCCCCTTGTGGGCGAAAAATATACATCATAGCAAGTGTACTCGGTACCATGAATATTAAAGTATGGTACCGATGAAGACAGCCACTCTCCGACACTGAGCGGGACTGGCAGGTGGGTTGTGTGAATGCACAGATGGCCACTTGAAGAACATCAGTTACAGGTAAGCAACCTGCTTTTCTTCGTCGTGGCCTCTGTGCCTCACACATATGGGTGATTAGCAAGCTTACCAGACTCGGAGGAGGGAGGTGTCGTTAGCGAAGAACAGCTGAGAGAACTGCTCTGCCAAAGGAGCAATCCTGTCTGGCACGTATATCAAGCCGATAATGCTTGGTGAAAGTGCACGGAGCAGCCCAAGTTGCACCTCTGCAGATATCTTGAATCGGAACTCCCGCGGTGAAGGCAGATGGAGCCGCTGCTGCTCGCATAGAATGACCCCTCGGAGAGACAGGTAAGTCGATCTTTGCTAACTGATATGCCAGCACGATAGTCTAGACAATCCATTTTGACAGTCTTTGTGACATGACTGGAGAGTCTGTGTCGTGTTCAGAATACTTTACGAAGAGTCTATTTTAGAACATCTAAAGGACTAAAGGACTCAGTACGAGATCTGTAAAATGCCAAACGGCGTCAAACATAGAGAGTGTGAAGGGATCTTTCAATCGGATTCGATTGTAAAACAATCTTCTGATTCTTATGGAATGGTGTAGCAACTTTAGGTAAGAATGTCGAATCCATTCGAAGAATGACCTTTTCCTTATGAAAGTTTAAGTATGGTAGATCTATTCAAAGAGCAAAAAGTTCACTGGCTCTTTGGGCTGACATGACAGCTACAAGAAAGGCAGTCTTCCAAGAAACTAGGCGTAAATCAGTCGTCACCAGAGGCTCAAACGGGGGTCTAGTACGCGCTTGCAGTACTACGGAAAGACTCCATGTCGGCATAACAGGACGAATGGAAGGGTGAAGGTTTTGCAGTCCCTTGATGAAACGTCTGACCATAGGTTGTGAAAAAACAGATGAGCCTTGTATAGTACTGCAGCAATGCGATATGGCGGCCACGTAAACTTTTATAGATGACGGTTTAAGTCCCGAATGATGCAATTCCAAAAGAAATTGTAGAATGTTCTCACCGGAAGCCAGTCCAGGAGTAAAGGAAAGGCATTCAGCAAAAGATGAGAATCTAGTCCATTTTGCCGCACAAGATCGACGCGTTGATGGTCTTAGATTAGAGCAGATTCAAGAATTGATTGAATGTCTGGATCCAGAACAGTCAGTCCTGAAGCAATTCCTGTCGGTCCTGAGGAGGGACAGAGGTGTACTGTTCCGTGAGCTGGGTTCACCGATGCTTGGGATGTTGTCGGTACCGAGTCAGTACTGAAAATCAGCAGATGCGCCAAGCTGTCAGTTTTAGAGAAGTCAAGTCCGGGTGTCAGATCACCCCGTTCTGTTAACAGATGAGGAATTACTGGGAGACGAAGAAATATGCCGTCTGACAGTCGGAGAAGAGTGGTGAACCACGGTTGCCATGGCCACCACAGAGTTATTAGAATCCCTGTAGCGTTGTCTTGGGCTATCTTCGAGACAACTCTTGTCAAAAGTGGAATTGGGGGAAAAGTGTAAAAAGTCATGTTGTTCCATGGGATCATGAGGCATCTCCTGCTGACCCCAGTCCGATGCGCACCCTGGAGCAAAACAGTTCGCAAACCCTGTTCTCCTGGGTAGCGAACAAGTCTATGTCTGGGTATCCCCACAGATGGAAGAGCTGCTCGCTAAGGCGTCGGTCCAACTTCCACTCGTGAGTTGTTGACATCTGTCTGCTGAGTATATCGGCTTCGTTGTCGGTTCCTGCCAGGTGAACTGCCAACAGCATTATTTCCCTCGGTATACACCAGTCCCCAATTTCCATCGAGAGACGAGCCAGAGCAGGTGACCTTGTCCCGCCCTGTTTGTTGATGTAGAATACGGCAGTGATTCTGTCGGATGCAATCTGGACAACTTGTTGTCAAAGGACATTCTCGAAAGATCGGAGAGAGTTGAAAATCACTGAGAGTTTGAGGAAATGGATATGTTTCTTTGCTTCCTGCTGGTTCCAAGTGCCTTGGGCATGAAGTTCTGCACATACCACACCCCAACCGACGAGGGATGCATCGGTGTATAAGGTTACTGTCGGTTGGGGCGGCCAGAACGGAACTCCCACTGTCAAGTTGTCTGGAATAGTCCACCATGTCATGGAACATAGGCTAGTCAGCGGAATCCGGATTAATTTGCTGGGAGGATCTCGCTGTGGATGAAATGACTTGTTGAAAAACAGCTGTGGGGGCCGAAGTCGGAGTCTGGCGTACCAAATGATGGCAACTGCGGCCGCCATGTGTCCTAGAAGTCTCTGGATGGTGACAGCCTGTATTGTCCTGCCCCGTCGAATCCGATGGATATATGTACAGAGATTGTCTCGATGGGTTGGAGGGAGAAATGCCCTCTCTAGAGTAGAGTCGAGACGTGCTCCAATGAAATCGATCACCTGCGTAGGAACAAGGGACAATTTTTCGTGGTTAATACAAAGTCCAAGATCATCTAGTAAAGCACAAGTTGTGTGTACGGCTGACAGGAGACTGTCTCTGGTCTGGGAGACAATAAACCAATTGTCCAGGTAGGGGTATACTTGGATACCCTGAAGCCGCAGGTATGCACACACCGGAGCTATGCACTTTGTGAAGACTCTCGGAGCGGTAGCCAGGCTGAATGGCAGGATGTTGAACTTGAATATATCGGATCCCACTGTGAAACATAGAAAGCGTCTGTGAGAAGGATGAATTGAAATGTGGAAATAGGCATCCTTTAAGTCCAGTGAGGCGAACCAATCCTCTCTCCTCAGCAATGGAAGGATATTTTGTAAGGTGGTCATCTGAAACTCTTTAGGTTTGATATACCTATTAACGTTTCGCAAGTCCAGGATAGGCCGGAGACCACCATCCCGTTTAGGGACAATAAAATATCTCGAATAGAATCCGTGGAGCCGCTCAGAACAAGAAAGCTGTTGAATCGCTCCCTTACGAAGTAGTTGACAAACTTTGTCTTGTAGTACTGAAGAGCAAGGTGTAATTCAAATTGGGCTCGACGGAGGAACAATGTCGAATTGTATTCTGCATCCGAGCTGAATGATGGATAAAACCCACTGATCAGATGTGATGGACTCCCAAATGGGGAGTCGGCTTTGGAGCCGGCCCCCAAAAGGGAGAGGGAAAGGTGGGAAGTGGAGAGATGGAAGGGTTTGCCAGGCCCGTCAGCATTGAAACTTATCAGTATCAAAACGCCGGCGACCCTGGAAGAAGCGTTGTTGAGGCTGCTGCTTTCTGTGTTGTTGTCTCTGTTGATATTGCTGCCGAGGTTGAAATTGTTGACGGTATGAAGGGCGGGACCACGATCACTTACGCCTCTGTTGCGGTGGGAGCTCCATGCGACGTGCTGTCATATGCGATTCGTGGATGGACTTGAGCTTGTGATCAGTCTTGGCATGAAAGAGTCCAGTCCCATCAAATGGCATCTCTTCGATTCTTCTTTTCATTTCCTCCGGGAAGTTGCAGCTCCTCAACCACACATGCCGTCAGAGGGAAATGGCACCGACTAAGGTCCTAGAGTCAGTGTCCACATGATGCCGTGCAGTAGAAAGCTGTTGAATAGCCACTTGCATTGCCTCCTTTATGAATACCCTCGCCAAGTCTGCTTGGTGGTCCGGAAGGGAGGAGGCAACGTTTTCCAACTTTTGCATAATGAAAAATTGGTAGCGTGCAAGCGTCGCTTCATAGTTGGATATGCGGAGGCGAAGTCCAGAGGCTGCATAGACTCGGCACGCAAGCGTATCGATCTTCCTCCCTTCTTTGTCATGGGGAGCTGTATGGCCCCTTGATTCCCTGCCCTGGGACGACTCAACCACCACCGAGTTCGGTTTCGGATGACGTAGGAGGAATGATATGTCCTCCTCCTGAGCCCGGTACATGGCCTCGTACCGGCGAGACGTGGCCTGCGGCTGAGCCGGTAGGTCCCAGGGCTGGACCATCGCTTGACACAGTGTAGTGATAAGGGGCAATGCGATGGCTGCAGATTGCTCGCCCCTGACTATGTCATAAAATTTATCAGTGCTGGGACCGGGGCGATGGTGAGCATCGATCTCCAGTGACCGAACCAGGCAGGATGTGAACTCCCCAAATGTAATGTGGGGTTCGTCCGGAAACTCCGGGTCCTGGGAGGTAATGGTCACACCAGGGGATGTGGAGTCCACCTCTGACTCATCTGAGTTTCCTTGATAGCGGTAACGCTCGCTGGATGAGGAGGTCTCCGGAGAAGTAGGACGTCTTCACGCTCCACAGCCTGACGTGGATGGTGCCTCCCTTGGGACCAATGGTAACAGATGGTCCCATGGATAGTAGCCGAACGAGTGGTATTCACCCCAATCTGTGAAACCACTATAGCTGGGTTGGTCCCACTCGTCAGCTTGTCAGTCAGCGGAATGGCTTCACCGCCGAGGTGGTGATGGAGATTCCACAGGCGGTCCAGCTGGAGGCATCGGGGTTGGAGAGCGTTCCCTCGGTGGGGAATCTCGAATTTCCCCATCTGAGATAGACTCCCGAACATTGAGCTGATGCACTCTCAGGCCAAACAATTTGCCTGGGGGATCCTGGTGGAGTCACCTGCATTGCTGACTGCAGGGCCGGTCCTGATGGGGTTGGTATCGTAGCGGTGGTCAGTACCGAAAACCCAGATGAACCCAAACCACGATGCTTGGGGGTGGTCGGGTTTTTTCCCCTTGCGGGTCGGCTTGTCCGCCTTGTCTTTCCTCGCCTTCTTATGACCGGATGACTTATCGGATCCGGTATGCTTATGCTTCTCCCGTTGTTTAGTTGGGGGAGAAGGTAGCTGTTGGGTCTCTATCGACGTAGTGTCTTCATCTGAAGGATGCTGTGGAGGTGCGGCAGCGGCCGAGGCAGGGCGCTTAGAAGGCACGGCTGAGGCAGTGGTGGAGCGCTGAGAAGGCACGGCCGAAGTTGAGCCAGACTTTAAGATCAGCTGGTCTGACTGCATCAGGGCCTGGTCCCAGAGCAGTGTACGGAGATGATTCTCCCAGTTTTTCCTGGCCTGCTTGGTGAAGGCCAAGCAATGGCCACACTTATCGGTCCTATGCCCCTCGCCAAGGCAGAAAAGGCATAGGTCGTGCGGGTCCTCCGGGGACATCTTGGAGCCGCGCTCAATGCATTTGCGAAAGGCCACTCACTGCGCCATCATGAAAAAGAAAGAGAGGAGATGGTGCAGAGTTATAATATTTTTTGGGTTTGTTTGTTTTTGAAAGCAAGAAAGAGAGAATTTTGTAACGGGGAAGAGAAAAAACTTGGAATGTAAGGAGATATAAGAACTATAAGAGAATGAACAACAAGGAGCAAAAAGATTGATGCGAGAGTCAAACAGGCACGAGGCACAGCGAACGGCAGTCTTCAAGACTAAGAAACTGGTGGACACTCTGCCCTATATATACTATGGAGGGGGAGGGGAGCGGAGTTTTCCCGCCAAAAACTGTTAGCTTTCTAATCTTCTGGCCTAGGCAATGCGCAGGCACAGCACCCATATGTGTGATGCACAGAGGCCACGACGAAGAACTGCAACATTTTACTACAAACTGATTTAACAATTCTGTCATGGGTTCTATAAAAGCATTACCTTACTTTTAGCAGGATGTATATTGCCAGAGTCTTTCTTTTAAGACATCCAAATGGCTTCTTTGTACTGAATTATAGTAAAACAAGGGTTACTAGGTAAGTCTTGTTAAAAATCTAGTTTAGGTTTCAGTAAGCTATCTTTTAAAAGCTTACAAGTAACCCCGTGGATTACAGGACAGGTGCAGTTTTAGTCTTCCATCTGAGTAAGGTTTAAATCAAGCCTTCCTCTAACCTTCTGAGCAAGATTCAAATTGAGACTGCCCTCTTGTTCCCAGTCCACCTTTTGGTCTGTCAGACATAAAAGCAACAAGTGCCATTTGCCACTGCTCCTGCTCTGTAACTTTAAAAAAACTAGTCTAAGATAACCCCCTTTTCACATTAAGTGCAGTGGCATGTTCTAGTGCATAACCAGGCAATCCCTTCCACCCCTCCTGAAGAAGGTGCAATCCAAACATAAGTTCTCTCTGGCAGGATGCCCCCTCACCCATCACCACTTGGTGCTCAGCATCTCATTGTTGAGAGTTAAGCTCTGTTCATGGACATCCACTCAGAACAAACACCCATCACAGGAATTACGTTAAGCTATTCATTTAAGGATAAACAAAACATTGGTGGCCTAGACCCTCTTAATTAAAACCACCCACTTTGAAAGTAGCAGCCAACAATAGCAGGGGCAAAACCAACAAGTAATATTACTACTGATTCTTCTCCCTACACTGCCTCTGGGAGGCAGCTGGCCCCTTTAACAAAATATTAACTCTTCATCAACCAGTCTGTTTCATGCACTTTACCACAGGTATTTACAAGTCTTAGCACTCACACAATACTGATCCAATACCTTTGCCAAGTTTCCTGCTTGCAGAATAGTTCTGAAGCACACACACTTTATTGGCACGGGTGTGAAAATGGATAGCTGTGTCCCTTTTGCTCAGAAAGCCCTACTTCTGAGTAAGCCAACACAGGTTTCCAGTAGAGTATGCTTTTCACTCCCCTGCTTCCCTCAGGCATGCTCTACCTCAGCCTCAAACCTGCCTCACCAGCAGGTCAGAAGGCTTGACTCAGTACCGAGAAGATCCTGTTGACATAATGGATTGGGGCACTTTATTTATTTATCTATTTATGTAAAACTTTGCTATACCATCCCATACTTACAAGCCTTAACAGCTAATTTAGAAATACCATACTCTGTGTAATGTCATTTATCTTACCAACTAGTCACAACATTCAATTGATAGAACTACTCCCAGCTTTTTATCTTTTCCTGCCTAGATCCTACATACCGGTTAAAGATAATTGTTAAAATTAACAGTGAGAATACTCCTACACCAGTATAATTATCATGATACTTTGTTTAAAATGCCAAACACAAGTCAGTAGCTGCTGTTTGTTGTCTCTCTTGCTACACACAGACATACTCTGATTTTACCAGCTCCTTTTTGGAACAATGGTGAACTATACCAGGCATTCTCAACTTAAAGTGATAATTATGAACAAATATCAAGAAATATGAGACACAAACAAGTGGGGTCAAGTATGCACACACTGAACTCCTGAGGATTTTTATCAGTAGTAGTACTGATGCATTAAGTTTCTAATTATCTTAGGATTTGATGGTAGCTTTCTTCATCGAAGAATCTCCTTGAGGGAACTTACCTGTCAGGGTTAAGGGCCTGGATGTGGGCAGCGAGAGACAACAACCAGGACCAGGACAACAGAACTTCAGGCAAGAAAGGGTCCAAAAGCAGGACTGAATGGAAAGTCCAAGTCATAGTCATGGTACAGGCCAAGGCCAGGAAGCAGAAACAGGCATGAGGACAGAGCAAGGACGTGGCCAGGAGCAAGCCAAGGGCTCAGCACCAGGAGGACCAACAGAGGCGCAGGTATCTTGGACGCAATAACAGGGCCGAAGGCACAGCCAGTCAAGATGCACGAGACAACAGGAGCCGGGTGCAGCACGGGGCGGGCAGGAGGCGGGGGCTGAAGTGCAGCTCGCAGGAAGGCAGCCCGGCTCACTGAGGCAACACAGTGTGGCACGAGAGGCAGGCAAGGCCGGATGTGGGTCAGGCAGGAGGCAGGCACAACAGCAGGCAACATGGAAAGCGGGAGCCAGGAGCCAGGGTTAGGGTTAGATGGTAACCTCATTCAGGCACTTAAAAATCTTAAGTTTTAGAGGGGAAGTAAAAGCTGGCTTCATGCCATTTACCCCACACTCCCCAGGTCAACTGGAAAAGTCTGTGGAGAAACTGTAATCATACCTGGCACATTGTTAGAATATTTTTATACTAATCTGAATGATCCAATACCTGAGAAAAATGTAAAAGTTCGAGTTGTCACACAAGAGGTAGTCACAAGACAGATTGAATGTACATTCACGCTTTATATATGTCTATTCCAAGTGGGGGAGGACCACTGAGGGAGGGGCAGGGGCAAGGAGCTTAAGTCCACATATGCCCTCCCCATACTAGGTTCCCAATCTGCGTAATAATACATAGTTTGATTTATGAGACCGCATTCCATAACTAAAAGAATAGGCACTGCATATAGAATATAGTAGATTTCAAAGCAGAATTCCTCTGAAATCATGGAAGTTCTGGCAGGATTCTGGATTCATAGTAAAACTTGAGCATGTATGAGGTAACTGTAGCAGCAATTGCTGAATAGGATTTAACAGGAGAGAAAAAGCTTAGTAACCCTGAACTCCTGCTCAGAGCTTCACCAGGCCTGTGAAAGGTACCCTTCCTGGACAAGCATGAACAAAGCATATCAGTCACATTCATCAAAACCTGAAAGAAGTACATAATATGACATGCTGCAGAACTGAAGTAAAAATATTTTGCAGAATTGTTGCAATCATCAGGCAGATCATGAATTCCAAGTGTCAAGTATTAGCTCAACTAGTGTCCCTTTTTTAAAAATGAAAGAATTCTGAGGCATATAATTGTGGAAACTTCTTTCATTGTTTAAATTTATTTGTGCAATTTGCCTTAACTCATGGGGCACCCTTGTGCCACTTTAATCCAAAGATCATTATAATGAGCAAGAACAATTAATATTTCATTATTATAACAGGTAATCAAAATAAAATAATATCACATAATGTAATCAATGCAAAGAAAAGACTAAACTCACAAACAAAGAAGTTCTACTTACTTCAATAAGAACACTGTCAATGCTAGACTGCAGTGACACAAACCCTTCAAACCAATACTTTGGATTGTTACAATAATGTCTTGAATAGTTGTAACACAAATCTACAAGCAAGAGAAAATCAAACAATGTTATTTAACCATATACACAATCTGGTACATTAATGGTATCAGTAAGAAACCAGGAAATGTTGGCACAAGTGTAAAGGAATAGCTATGTCCCTCTTTGTGCAGAAGCCCCTACTTCTGGATAAGCCAATACAGGATCCCCCCCCCCCCCCATTCCTGCAGCTTGTCTTCATGCACAGGGTGAGGTTCTCAGCCTCAAACTGATCTCAGCCTTGTCCCAGCTGATAGGTACCTGTTCCCCCTCCTCTACTGGCAGAACAATGAGCTCCAGTGACAAGAAGGTCCCATTAGCTTGAGATCTGGATTGGGCATGAAAGACCAAGGGAGAGTGTGGGTGCCTAGAGGCTGAGCTGCAAACAAACACCATTTGTGACACTGCACAACCTTGCTGCTGATCACAGAGAGCATCTTACCTTTCAATATCCCAGCTTTCTGAGGCTTAAGCCAACAGGATTAGCCTCTGATTTTAAATGGGCAGGTTTTTGTTTGTTTTCATAACGGAATAGAATGACTCTATGGATCTCTTTTCTACACTAAAAGAATGCTCAAATAACTTACAGAAATATATATCAATATAACTTTTCTGCCATCACTGTATTCATATAATTATCTAGGAAGTGGAAGAGAAATGTGAGATCATCTTGAATTACCTAGTTCTTCAATTAAACTGCTTGGAGAAACAATTTTATAAGAAGGAAATCTGAGTCGGTAGGAAAAGTCATCCAAAAACACAACGCCAATGAGATCGTGGTTCTCCTTTTGTGCAGCTTCCATGGTGTTTTCATCTTTCATTAATTCTGTTTGTATGCCTGTAGTATAGAAGGATTGCTGTTAGTTGGGATCCCATGCAGGAGAAAAAGGAACAGCTGTTGATGCAGATGCTGGGCTAGCTATGCCAGGCCATGTGCCATGGTTCTTAACAAGGTGGAGAACTGGCCAAGGCAACACTTCTGGAATTAATGAACTGACTGAAATCTATAACCAGCTAATGGTATGAAGCAAGGAAAAGTCACAGTAGACTAGCAATAATAAAGGGTTGTGAATGGGATCGCAACAGGATCTCCAAAGGCTTCTCATCCAGGTGCCAGCATAGTCTTTGTCCAAAGACACTTGATTCCCCCTGCCCAAATATACACACATTATTATGCATAAGACGAATTTCTCCTTTGCTGAGAAACATGCAAAGAGCTCATATAGCAACTTGCCCTGGGTTGAGCAGGGACGGAGCCAAGTTCTCCCATTACGCAAACCCAGTGGTCAGTCCTCTGAACAAGCCAAGACAGAGGCACAGGGCAGCCCCCGGCTGAGGAGCCCAATAACATCTCTCTGTCATGTTATGTTTCGGCTCAAATGGGAGCAGGTCCACAGGTGGATGCCACAGTGCCTCCCTGGCCCTTGCTTGATTCAAATATGATGCCTGCCTGAAATGGATTTACCAAGCAGGGTAGAAGGCACAAGTAAAAACAGGTGCTTGGTTCAACATGTTCAAGTAAATAATAGTACAAGTTAAGCACTGAAAGAAAGTGTTGACTGGTAGCATTTTAATCCTGAACCTTCACTCAAATTACAAGGGGTAAATAAGTTAACACAAAATGTGGGAGAGATTCATTTTTGAACAAAATAACTACTATCCTTTCACAGAACAAACCCTGAAAACGTGTTTGTGATTCAAGGCAATAATTTGAAATGCAAATGCAAATCCAGCATGACTCTTTCCTGCTGTACCTAAACTGTAATCATTCTGAAATCACCTTCTTTAACTGTGAAGTGTTCAGAATAGCAAAACCAGAGATTTGCAGTCTAGTCATGCCTAGAAAAGTTTTTTTTAAAACTAGCAGTAAGAAAATGCTTATGAAACACACTGTGACATTTACGGGTTCCTTAATTTTTAAGAAGTTACAGGGCTCAACTCTGCCTAAAAATAACTCTTCAACAGGATTATTGTTTATGGTGAATGTCCTTTACATAGTTACAGAAACATTTAGTTTGTCACTTGTTTCAACTCCGATCCCTGCCACAGAATTTGGAAACACGGACTTGCTATGAAGTGTCTTTCTGGTCAATAGAGAGTGGACCCAACAGGAGGGAAAGAAACAATTTCCACCTGCTGTGGAAAGAACAGAATGAAAGAAAACCGGATGGAATAAAGGAAAGGGAAATCTTAACTTCCTAGCGGTGGTACCTCCTTCTTCCTGGACGACCTCTGGAAAACCATCCATGTTGTTGGATAATTTTTTTTATCAGCTGACTATCCTGAAGGGTAGAATGGTATAAACATGCTTTTAGATAGTTCATTTGTTTGGGAGCTGTTACCATTCACCCACCAGCCATAGAGATTAAACCATCCCAGATCTGATGGAACAGAGGACCCTGGGACAGAAAGCTGTGATGCACCAGGATCTTCCAGTAGGAATAGATGCTGAGCTCAGAAGATTATGGCCGGTCTGGCTGATAAGAAGCCTCCACAATTACCTCAGCTTTCAAGGTTGTCATATTCCTCAGGATCCCGGTGAGAAAAGGGAATGGGGGAAAGGCATAGAGGATACCTTGAGACCAGAGGAAGGAGATTACAATCCAGCCTCTGCCCTGGGATCCTCAAATTTTGAGATAAACCAAGACACCTACATGCTGGACTTGGTTGAAAAAAGATCAGTGCCTCAAGTTCTTCATGCTCATGCAGTTGTCAGGAAGGCCTGAGGATGAAGTATCCAATCCTCCTACTGAATTATGGCTTGGCTCAATCAGTCTGCCTGGACATTTAGTCTCCTTTTACATATCTGGCAGGGATGGATGTTAGGTGACTCTCTGTCTAGGAGAAGACATGCAAAGCTTCCTTCTGGGGATGCCTGGAGAAGGAGTCCCCTGGGCTTTTGTTGCCATGCTGTCTGACCTGCCTAAAATGTCCTTATCTCCAATGCTGTCTGAAAACTTCAGCTTGCTTCCAAGGAAAGATGTGGCCACCTCTCAATGCTTCAGCCACAGATCCCACAGGGCTAGCATCCCAGAAGCCAAGGCTCTGGATGAATATTGGATATAGCCCATGAAAGAAACTCTGGTCACCCTGTTCAGCTTGTTGAGATCTTCCCACAGATGCTTACAAGCAGGTGGAACTTCAGGCAGCATCCCAGAGAATGGATGGCCCAGGCAACCATGCCATTAGCCACAGTAGCTCTAATGACCAGAGCTGAGGCTTCGTGGGCTTGACCTAGTGCTGCCTCATTCTTCCACTTACCCTGATCAGTTAGGGCTTCATCACCCTTCTTAACAAGAACTGCTTTAGGGGTAAGAACAGCCATGGGATCATCCTCTGAAGACACCTTCAGATGGTCCATGACTTCCAGTAGAAGAGTACGGTGGGAGTATGTATGGTATATCTTTGGCAGAGGCCTGTTAAAATGTCTCTTTGCAGAGTGAGTGCTAACAGATTGTCCTGTGACAAACAGCAGGAACCTCCCTGAGGCTGGTGCTATAACCATTTGGTTGGTAAAAGGGGAAAGGGATTCAGTTTGGAGGTGAGCTGTTGGAAGCTGGTCTTTACCCATGCCCTTTCTCCTTCCAACTTTCTAGGCAAGAGCCTTCTGACTACAATTTTGATTATGTTAAAGCAGCCTAGCCGGATTGGCTTTGTGATACTAAAAGAGTATTGCAGAGGTCATTAGCAAAAGACATCAACTAAGTTAGAAAGCCAGCTAATTAGAGAAATCTGCTCATGCCAAGAAATGATCTTTCCCTAACTGGATAGCTTCCTAACTATGCTAAGAAGATTCAGCGGTGGTGGAAAAGAATTCCGTCATTGCCACCCTCATCACCATGGAGTAGGCTTGCTATGACTGGTTTGGCTCAGCTTAAAGCTTCAGAAGCTTGTCCAGCAACGCTTGAGCTAATCCTTGGACACTGCCAGGGAAGGTGAGGGAAGGGAATACTCTTCCTCAACAACTTGTCTTTTAAAAAAGGCAGGACTACCCAGGAGCAGCCAGAGAACCCTGCTCTTCTTTGTGAAGACAGAACCAAGACTGTGGGAGGTTTTTTCCTCTCAGGTGGAAATGAGATTTCTGTTGACCCTGCTTTTGAGCTGAAAGAGTTAAGGCCTTCCTGTTGACTCCACTTTTCCACTGACCAAGAACAGTCTCCAGAGCTCAACCAAGGTAGTAATTCATATAAGAAGTCAACTCAAGTCCTGCTAAAGAACTAGCATGCCAAAATATTTTACCAAGCTTTATATACCTTTCATGACAGAGACAGTTTCTATTTTCTCCATGATTTCTCTTGCCATCCTTGTATCTGGAGTATAAACAATTTTAACTCCAGTAGTATTGAAGGAAGGATCATCTAGTTGCCCAAGGAAAGCATGGGGTACCTCACGAGTTGGACCAAAGTAGGTCATTTGTTTCAGCAGAAATATTGAAAGGAAAAGACTCAGCACTGAGAACCATTCCTGGAGATAACAAGCAAATCAGTGACAATAATAACTAGAGCAACACATCAGAAATCTTATCCTGTGATGACAGGATCATTCAGGTTACAGGCAAACGATGGAAGACCCATGGAAATGAATGTTTAGTGATGAGAGGACACAGAAAGACGCAGCCTGCACACTTGTGCCGCCTTACATATTGCACTCATGCACAAATGCATGCACATATTTCACAAACACACCTTGAATCACATGTGATACATACATATACAAGGGAGGGAACAGAAATAAGAAAATGCTCTGTGCTGCTCCACTTCTCCATCCATAAATCCATTCTCTTATACTCACACACACATGCGTGCTCCCTCACACAACACATTCATGGGTGATGAAGGCAGGGCAGATGGACAGTTACTTGAAGTTTCATTTTAGAGCTGCACTCACAGTGCTCAATTATTCAAAATGCTGGTGAAATAGACCCTCTGGCCCCTAGGCAGTGTCAGAGGGATTTCTGGATGCTCAGCTCCAAGGTCACAGGCCGTGCTGCAACCTCAGAACTGGGAATCAGGCCCCACCACCACCCATACCACCATAACCAGAACTTACCTGGCTACTTTCTAAGGCTGCAACCTCAGAGAAAGATACAAGGGGGAAGTTCAGGGAGCAAGGAGGGAGAGACTGGGGGGCCCAGCCTCCTTCCCAATCCATGGACATACTAGCTAGACAGGCAAAAAGCCCCCAGATGTGTTTGACTACTACCCCCTCCATCTCCTGCCACTGAAGTTCAAGAGTGGGAGAAGAGGATTTAGTCGTGCTGCTCTCTCTTACCTGAAAAACTGCTGATCGAAATACCTTTTTAAAAAGTTTTACCCATGCTATACTGAATTTAAGCAAACATTGGTGTGTTGTAAGATCAGTTTATTGTGCAGATTTAACAACCTAAAAATTCTATCTACTGCCAGTCAGGATAGTTTGAGAGAATAAAACCTGCCCACTACTAAATCTTACATGTTTATGGGAAATGTCCTGCACGTAAATGCAGCCGGTATCAATACCAACCATTCCCTTGCCATGATTGTGGTTAAGAGAGAAAAGAACAACCAGTCCCTGTTCTAATTGGTGTGAATGCTTCTCCCTCCTTCTTGCATTAATCAAATAACAAATTCCATCTGTTTACTTCTCCCACCTTTGTACTTTGTAATTCTTTGTACTTACCTGAAAACTCTGCATCCTCATCCTCCATTTCAGAATCATATTTTTCCTTAGCAGTGCAATTGTCTGTTGATACACACTTCTGTTTCTCTGGTATTTCTGCATTTTAGGGCCTCCTTGAATACAGAAATTAAACCTATACAGAGATCTTTTACAGCAGGCAATGTGAAGCCGTGAGCAAAAGTTAAAGATTACAACACAACTCCCCCATCCTCCCTATTTGGACAAGGTCCTCTGCGTGTGTGTTTTGCTAAGCAGATTGTTATCTTGGTATGGGGTGATATACCATGGCATGCTTAGAGTTAGCAGATGCAGGATCTGTCCAAGAGTGTTTGGGACTACTTCAAATATAACGGGATTAATGTAATCACTCATTGATGCTCTTAAGTGCTGGGCTTGTGTTCTAAGGAGTGAGTTAGGTTCCCTGGAGGCAGCAACCAGTCTGTCTTCCTGGATCATTGGACTTAAGGGCGCAGTCCGGTGGAGATGCCTGAAACTCTCTGAATTTGGAGGATTATGGGCATAATCCTATGCAGGGTGGGAAGAGCTTAGGGGAGACTGCCCTCCACTTAATTGGCAAAGCACTTCGGAAAGCTGATTTCAGTTGTCTACTGCATTATATTGTGGTGCCAGTCTCTCCCCTGCCCTGAGAGCCCTTCTGTGATGATGCTCTTATAACCTTAGCAAAGTACCTGGCACAGCTCTTTCCATGCTGGCTGCAGATTCCCATCTATGAAGTCCAAGCAATTTTCTACCCTTGTAGACTTCAAAAATCCTATGGCCACCTGGACATTATCTAGTGACCAAAGGATTGTGCTGTTAGCATTCATGGGCCTAGTGCCGCTTCTAACCTTGGAGTAGCAACTCTGTCTGGAGGAAAAAGCTGTAACCTTTTCTGTCAGGTTCAGGCAAAACAAAGTGAATAAAAGGCAACTTTTCATTTCTCTCTCTCCCTTCCCCGCCCCTCCCCCCAAACTGGCCACCCTAAGAACGGAAGGATTATTCCAGGGCTTGGTCTCCACATGTCACAATAACCCTTCGTGATGATTTGCCACGATTGGTTGGCTGTTCTGTGAAGCACACACAATGATCCCAGCAGATGCCCAGGATCCTCGCGAGCGCTTCACTCCCTCCTTCCCCGCAGTCCTCCAGGTGGTGTCTCCAGGGCTGCCATGGGAGCAACAAGTCTCGTCTCTCTCTTGCTGCTGTGAAGCTGCACCTTTTCAGCTTGCCACAGTTGGGCCTTTTCCATTGCAATTTGTTCCTGAAGATCAGGAAAGACACACTGCCAGCCACCTTCCTTTCCAAATTGCACACCAGCTCTTTGGAGGGGCTGCCAGTGGCTACCCCGTGTTCGCTTTTGTTTTGTTGATTTTTGTGTGCCTAGAGACATGTGCAGAAAAATTAAGTTCAGAACAACTCCCACTGATGCCAAGCGGTTCACCTCAAGTGCTAATTGAAGCATCTCAAGCCTCTGCTGGGCCGCACTTTAGGGGAGTCCCAACCCTCCAGGGGCAGCAGGTTTATTTTCAGCAGAGGCTGGAAAACCTTCCTCCTGCCCAGCCTTCTCTTGACAGGCCACGGAAGCCAATCATCCAAGGCAGGATCGTCTGCTGAGAAAGGGATGTCTCGGAAGATTCCTCCCTCTGCCCAGCAAGTTCCTCACTTCTCAAGTTCCCCCATTCAGAGCCCATGGGGAGCCACTTTTGCACCTTGCTCCTGGCATCCGAGGAACTGGACAAGGGCTAAAACTGAGTCCTCTCTTTCTTTAAAGAGAACACAGGTTCTCAGTTCAATGACAGGTGGCTGTCAAAGTGTAAGGGCCTATATCTTAGCAATGCTCTTACTGCCTGTAACTGAGGCTTGGGGAGCCATCTCAATCTCGTAGGATGGGGGCGGGGAAGCTGCAAAAGAACTGGGAAACCACCAAATGATGGGTGGCTGGGGGAAAGGGAAGAGGCAAGTGAGAGGGAGTGTGGCCTTTGGGGGAACCCAAGCAGGCCAGATTTGGCCTCCTGGGCCTTAGTTTTACACTCCTGCAATGCAAAGCAATGCAATGCAATGGTCTGAAAGAGAAGGGAAAGCATCAGCTGACTGCTGAGAACCCTCTTCCTTGTTTCCGCAAGCACCTCCAGATTCGCACATGGAGATGCTGTTTGAAGGGCTGCCTCTGTTTGAAGGTTGCCCAGTTTAAAGATAAAGTGCCCAAGCAGGGGGAGGCCTGGACGATGCTAAGCAACCATCAGTACCTAAGCGAGTGATGGAGCAGACTCAGTGATTGCTCCTAACCACTATGAGAACGTGCTCTGTATTTCAGTTTAAATTTGAGTAAATGCTTCTCAAGGGGCACCTATTCATGTCAATGGGCAGATGGACTTTTCATGCAAATCTCTTCTGCATATCTCCTTCTTTCTGTTAACATATAAATGGCCATCCTGTTGAAAGCAGAAAAAGGTAGGAAGGATAACTGAAGATTTCTTAAACAAATCAATAGTGAAGGCAAATCAGGTCAGAACCGCATAAACAACTGTGAAGATTGTATATAGTTCTGTAAAGCTGTCTTGGAATTGCAATATTGGAGCTTAACACATAGAGCAGGATTCTTGGCTACATTGACATTTGTAGTTTTGAAATGATTTTAACTCTGGCTTTCCCACAGTGCACTTTTGAAAGTTCCTGAAAAGAAAGCCTTAGCATAGAACATTGCTCTAATGATGGCAAAGCAAGATATTCTTAAGTATCTGGCCTAATTAAGGAAAATCCACAAATGGAAAATCCACAGTCCTTGCAGGAAATTCTAGATACAATAATCCTATGGCCCATGAAGCCACATCTAGGGGGCCAAAGGATGCTGCAGATTCATAGTTCCAAGATTAAAACAGATCTCCAACCCTGCCAGTGCAGATCTGCACTGATCCCCCTCCCCTCCCATCACATGAAGCACTGCTGGCTGCTTCTCCAAGGCTGTGAAAGCAACCTGGGGGGGGGGGGTGGCAAGGAGGTGGGCAAAGGCAGAGACTGGGGCCACCAGCAAAGTGTATCCAGCCTCCTTCCCTCATCCTCCAAAGTGCCACAGCTAGATGGCCAGAACTGCCTAGTTCAAATGCACAGCAGAGTAGCAGAGGATGCTTGTAAGTTCAGAAGCTGCATCTCTGAATTTATAGGACTGCACCCCTACTATTTATAAATTATATCAATCACTTGACAGCCAAACAGTTCTCTAAGTGACTGAGTTTCAGTGCGAGTAGTAACTCTTTTTCATTTTAGTGCTCCAAAAAGGAGTGCTGTTAGAACATCTGTTAGTACTGACAAGAAAGTAGCTCAAGAGTCAAGGAGAAAGCAACATGAAAGAGCTTACCTTATGCAATCAGCTGAAGCCAAAAGTTCATCAAAGGAATTCAGAAACAACTGCAGAATAATGGTGATGTTCTTTCCTTGTCTGAAATATGCTTTCTAACGCCTGTTTCAGTCCTTTCTGCTTCTTTGTACCTTTATTTTTCAACCCAATAACAAAACAGATTAAGCCAGTATTTCACAACAACTTGGGGTTGTTCAGATGTTGGGCTTTGTTTTGTTTTTGTCAGTATATAGTCCCCTCCCTTCCTCTTGCTGATCTTCCCCCAGGACAATTCAGCAGTTTTCTTTGTGCCAAATACTTAACAAGTCTTGATACAACTGGCCCATTGAAGAAAAACTACTGCAGAGCCCAACAGAATCAAACCGCTTTTTAAATATAGGAAACTTATTTCTGCACGTAACTGAGAAGATGCTAACCCCTCCCTACTTTGGGATGTTACATAACTCAGAAAGTGAGCAGGGGAACTCTTTTATAATGTCAGGATTTACTACATTTATCTTTCGAGTTTAAAAATATCCACTGTGAAGTACAGCATGAAAGCAGTATCCCAAGACCCACAAATGCATGCAGTTGTGCACGTGGAATAGTTAATCTGGAGTAGTAATTTAGGTTATGTTCCTGAATCCATGAGGAAAAGCTTAATGTCTCCTTGTTACAAAGATAACTGAAGTACCGGTTGATTTTTGCTCAGTCCAAAGTAATTTACTGCTAACTCCCGCTTGATGTAGCCGGGAAGCTAGCCAAAAGCAAGCACACTTACAGTCACATAGCATGTGTCCTCAGGCAAAAGTTCCCTTCCTGGGAAAACTCTTGGTTGAGTGGTGGCCAACCTAATCCAGGAATTCTTGGATGAGACTAATTATCTGGGTAAATTTTAGTCTAAATTCGCTCTGGATACATTTCAGTCTGGATTCAAACTGCTCCTACTTGGGTGGCCTATTCCAGAGGGTTGAGGAATATTGCTCAGTCCAGCAGATTCTCAAGCGACTGAGTGCGGACATCTGACGTCTTGGAGTGTTCTGCCATCACTGTATTGGTGATTTCTCTTTCTCATCTTCGGCAGGCGAGTCTGTGGATGTGCTAAACTGGCACTTGCCTGCGGACTGGATGAGGGCTGATCAACTGAAGTTCAGTCCAGATAAAACTGAATTGCTATGAATGGGTGGCTTTTCTGACTAGTTGGAGGGATGTCAATCTGTCCTGCATGGGGTTTTTGTCCCTCTAATGGAGCAGCATCGTAGCTTGGGAGTTCTTTGTGATCCATGTTTGTTACTTAAGGCTCAGGTGGCTCAGTGGCATGGAATGCCTTCTACCAGCTTTGTACTTAACTGGACAGAGACACTCCAGTTTCAGTAATCTACACTCTGGTAATCCTTAAATTAGATTACAGCAATGCACTGTATGTGAGGCTGCCCTTGAAGACTGTTCAGAAGCTGCCGCTTATGCAAAATCCAGAAGCCAGATGAAGAGACGAGACGAGACAAGGGAAGAGGAGAGGAGAGAGAGGACAGGAGATGAGTGGGAATGGGCCCATAAGACTACTGAGTCCAACCCTCTACCCTGCTTGTACTCGTGGTCACCCATCCAGCTGCAGGCCCACACTTTTCCAGCTTAGCAAATGTAACTCAGCATTAATAACTGGATGAATATTTAAGACCAGTTCTGCCCTGCTTGCATGGGTTGCCCATATGCTTTCAAGGCCAATTCAAGGTGCTTCTTTTAACCTACATGACATGAGAATACAATCTATGCCCTCTTTGTTCCTTACTTTTGGTAGTGATATGTTTCTTTTTTGGTAATGAGCAAGTGGCCACCATGAGTAAATAAAATTTTTGTATAAGTTACCATGACTTTTTTGTCAATTTGCTTCTTTTTAGTGGTTGTGAATTACCCTCCCCTGCTTAAAAGTGGCAGAACATGGCAGGACTATGGAGTGTCAGTCACAAAGGCTTCTACAGTGTGGGCAATCATGGTCCATCAGGATAGCCTATATAAATGCAGCCACACTTATAAGGGACTAAGGGCCAAACTAGGTGTGATGCTTCTCACATGGCTTGGTCTTGTGTAGCCTCTTCCTTTCTTAAACAAATAGCAGCCACTTCATTCTTCAGGCAACAGATAGGAGAATGGCAAAAGGCATTTTGCTCCACAAACGATCTTTTTGATCAGGCCCTGTAGCAAAATTGAAATTACTTAGAAATATGGAATTCAGTTATGGAACAGGTTGTGTAGCTGGGTTTACACATGAAACCTCCAGCTTGGACACAAATTGGAACCATTTTTTTCCTTCCAGTGAAAACTGTTTCACCATACCCTTGATTAAAATGTGGTATGATCCCCAGGAGTAAGATAAAAATATTTATTTCCCAGGTCATATTTGACCACCTAGAAGTTTACACACTTATGGAAATCAAGAAGGTGTTGGAGCTGAAGAGGCCGTGTGTCTTACGTTACGCAGGACATAACATAAATGTGGAAGAATGGTCAGAAGACAATCTCCCTGTTGTAGCCAATTAGGCAACTTTTATTATTTCTTAGTGCAATATTTGGTAACTTTGCTATGTCGTGTGTATGAATGTTTTTAAGGCGAGTCAATAAATCAGCATATATCTGGAAGCAGCAGCAGCAACAGCATTCCAAGACACATTTGCAGCTTAACTCTGTGCAAAGTTGTGGAAAAGAAATTGGAAGCCTTAGCATAATCATAGCCATCCACAGAGGAGCAGCGAATGACAGCTTTCTTATGTTTGAACTAAGCAAGCCTGAATCATTAGCTCAGCCCAAAAGGTGGAGGGAGTGCATTGTTGCTCTGGGACAGGATGAAGGAGAGAGGAAGGTAAACAAAAAGAGACTCCACTGGGGAATATCCAGCTGTTGTCAATCAGGGCACTGCAGATAGGTCAGATAAAGAAAAGAAAGCACATTGTGTTCCACATTCATTCAGACAGAGTATTATCTGTGTACTCTGGAGGCTAGCATTAGACAGTGTAGTAGGCTTCCTATGAACTCATATTGTGGGCAGAATAATGGAGCCCATTTTCTTTTCAGCAGAATGGAAAACAGAAGAGTTTGGAGTCTCAAAGACACACAAAAAACCAACATTTCATAGATCAATGTGCTCTGTGAGATTTTTCTTTAGTGGCACTTGCATGAGGAACACTGTCCTGTTCCATGTTTTCCAAATAAATGGCAGAGCTGAAATACCCCTGCAGAAGCTGGGTCATTAAAGACAGATAGACAGACAGACATAGTACCTTTCTGATTCCATTTCAGCCTTCCATCTCTCTCTCTCTCTCTCACACACACACACACACACTGGTATTGGTGCTTTCTCTTCATTTTGATTGCCATCTGAATCACTGCACAATAAAACCTGAAATTGCATGCAGCATTCCTTTATAACAATATATAACCAATGTACATTTGTCTCTCTTACACAATTTTTGTTAGACTATGTCCCATGAATATGACCCAAGAACTCATAACCTTGAGTTCATACAATTTTTCAGGAACAAAAAAGAAACGCAGGAACAAAAAAAAAAAAAAAAGGTGAACAAACCATTCAGTTTAGTTCCTCATGTGCACAATCTACAGCAACAGTTTTTTGAACCTTTAATCTTTTTAGCAGCCACTTTGATTAAGTCTGTATGTCTTTACATTAGTCATATAAGGACATATATTTACAAGTAGCTTACACATTTATTCAGCCAAAATTCTATCTGACAAAAATCCAGCAAATGTGCAAAAAATACCTTCCTGGGACTTGCATAAAAATGCACATAATGTTCACATGAAATATAATAACATCCTCTATCCCCTCACACACACAAGGCACTGGAATACAAGAAGACTTATATAACTCCCGTCCAGGTATGCAAAGGCATCATCTGGGTGTAAATCCCATAAATGCCTTCTTTACCTCCAAATTACTTGGGGAATTAAGATAATTAGTGAAGGATCATTCACCCTTGAAAAGATTGTACCAACTGCTAAATCATGTTTGCTGAATGGTTTCTACAATATTATTAGCACACTGCAAGTATAAACAATCTCTGTTTTTACTTTAGAATCACTTAGATGAAAGAAAGCCACGAAAGAGAAAAAATGAGCTTGCATCTCAAAACCAGAAGTCCAGCTGTCCCTGTTCCAAATAGCATAGTTTAGACAGTTTGTGGTGAAGCATGTTGATAATCTTTTCACAGAAAAGGAAAAGGAAGAAAGCTCTTAGAATTGCACCATAGGCTGTGATGGCAAGGGCTTATGGGAAACATTGGCCAAATATATGTAGGGTCACCCATTGTCCACTCCTGCATTACAGACTCCTTAAAGATATTCAATGCAGTAGAGGCATGTATCTGATCAAACTCCATGTGAAATTCATGTCATTTACTATGCCAGGGACTAGCTTCATGAATGCATTAACTACGCTGCCATCTAAATACATTTCATAGTAGGTACTTTTACTAGGTTGACAGGAGGAATTATAAAATGGTAGGAGAGGGAGGAGCCCATAATTTCCTTCTTTTGACTTATCTATTTTTCCCCTGAAAATAAATAAACATAAATTCACATTTTGTCATTGATCATGCTAAAGCTTAACATGTATGCTAGGCTTCAAAGCAATGGAAGACGCACTTAGAGCTACTGGGAAAGTTATAGAAGCTCAAAGTATTTGGAAAAGAGAAGTGAGTAAGCTACCAAATTAGCAAGAAACCTCAGGAAATGGAAACTTGTTTATTTCTCTGTTACTTTTTACTTTGGTATTTTTCCAAGTATTTATTGCACATGTCCATATATAAATTTGTAATCTGTTTGGGAGGGGGGCACAATCCAACAGGACTTGTTCAGAGGGCTCTCGACCTACAACTGTAACATTTACACTTTCCGCCAATAATGGTCCAATGGATTGCATATTAGAATGTGAGTGAAGATTCTGCTTCTTTGATGCCTTCTTTGGAGAAGGATACAATCCAGGGTCAATTTCTTCCATTCATTTCTAAGATAAGAAGCGAATTTTGTAACTGCAAATCTTCCTGACATCTGCTTTCTTTTACTTCCCTGGTATTTAATGCAGCATAGTACCCAAATGCTAGAGAGGAGCAAATGTAATCGCTGGCTTTTTTCCAGCCAAAAGTTTGTTGTGACCAAGTTCCATTGAAACTACTTAAATGAGTAACTTCAGCTGGCCTGGAGCCACTGTCTGTTGAAAAGGACAGAATGGTTGAAGAAAATTAATGAATTCTTGGCTTGTTTTCTATTCCTTGAAAAAAAAAGCTAAATAATAAAACAATTAGGATACATTCCAGCCAGAGGTAAGCACTTTTCAGTATTGCCACTTTCAGTGGCAGAATATAACATGTCCTTAATTTTCTCCCAGTAGATATACAATTACTTAACTTTGTCTAGATTATATTCTTAATTCTCAAACACAGAAGAAGCTGGAGTCAATATTTATTTATTTCAAATATTTTGATCATGCTCTTGAGCTCAAAAAGCCCCGTAGCATGCTTACAAAGACCACGATAAAGCAGTTCTTCAGGCTTACTAAAAGAAACAGCACAGAGGAAAGGTATTAGGAGGGACGGAGGAAAAGGATCAGGCACCAGAGCTAAGTTCCAGTGGCTGCTTCCATGCTATGTGTCTACTATGAAATAGCCACACTTGGTTCATTCTCTTTATAAAGGGCATCTACATGATGTCATCATGAATTATTTTCCTGAATTTTCCATGGTGGTTTTTTTTAAATCAGTGTGTAGCAATCAGTTATTTTTATTGGCTTGGATACTATGCTTAGGCTGGTCATGTTTGCCTTTATTTTCCTTTTCAGTGCATTTCGTTTGTTCTTCAACAAACAGGCTGAGTACCCTTTATTCTGAACACTTCCCTGCATTTTCCTGAGCAGCGGGTACACTTTATAGGAGTCAGGGTTGCAGATGACTCCAGGTTTTGGAGGGTTTCTTGCTCTTCCTTCTCAGCAATATTGTCACCAGTTGCGAGGCTGCGCTCCCCCTGCTCTCCTGCCACCATTCTCATCATTACTAGCACTTGCGTGGCAGGTAGTACAAAAGGCGGGTGAACAGCCAAGCTGCAATGAGGAAGAGGAGAAGCAGATCCAGGGGGTTTGTGCTGGAATATGGGCCCACAGAAGGTGCCCAGACAAGCCCACCTCTGATACCAGCCCTCGACAACATATCTCAAAGGGAACTTGTCCAGGACCATTAACACATCTGAAGGTGGTGGCAATTTGTAAAATCCATCCTGATGAGATAGGTGGAGAGAATCACTCCGAGCAAATCCAGAAAGGTTGTCACCAGGGTTGCGATGCAGCTCCATGGAATCCTCTCCACCAGCATTTGCAGACCCCCTCTTCTGCTCAGTCCTGTCTTAGAAAGTGAGCCAGGCCTGCAAACACTCGCAGAACAAAGTTTGTGCAACTGGCAACCTTCTTCCACAGTGCATGCCACGCCATGTGCTGCACAAACAAACGCTGTCGCACATGTCATGGAAGAGGGATGCCACTTGCACAGCAGTTGCATGGGGTTCGATTCCTGGCAAGCACCACCTAAACACCGGGCACTCCTGCCAAGAAGAAAAGCAGACCGAGTCCAGGGAGCTGAGCTCAAGAAATCTGACAGTTTGCCACCCCAGACAGATTCCTCAGACCTCCCTAAGTAGAACAGAAGGGTTTACATGAATATGAACAGTTACTTGGAAAAATACAAAAGCAGAAGTAATATTTTAGATAGGACAAAGGCTTCTAGATACAAGCAAGTCAGCATCTCAAGAAATATTTCATGATTTTGCACATAGCAACTTCCCTTCAGCAACACTTTGATTATCATTTTAGAAGTACTCCTCGCCCCTTCCATGATACTTCAAACCTTGGCATGGTCACTGAATTCTGTACATTAATCTGTAGTTCGTTATTCTGGAAAAAAATCTCAACACTTTATTTTATTTATTTATTTATTTAGAAAATTTCTATGCCACCCCATGTGCTGAAGCCTCGGGGCGGCTCACAGAACATCAATTAAAATATAATACACTACAAATATAAAACGAATTAACAATATAAAATAAGTCGCCCTGGCCAAAGAATAAAATAAGCAAATAATATTAGCAATTAAAATGACGTTTGAATAAAAAGGTCTTCGCCTGGCGCCGAAAAACAACGACGGCGCCAGGCGGACCTCTCTTGGGAGCGCATTCCATAGATTGGGCACCACCGCAGAGAAAGCCCTCCTCCGAGTACCTACCCTCCTAATTTCCTTCACGGAGGGTTCCCAGAGAAGGCCTCTCCCCCAGATCTCAGGGGGAGGGCGGGCGTATATGGACGTAAGCGCCCCTTCAGGTAGCCAGGACCCAAGCCGTTTAGGGCTTTATAGGTCATCACCAACACCTTGAATTGGGCCCGGACTTCAATGGGAAGCCAGTGAAGCTGATGGAGGACTGGAGTCATATGAACATAACGCCCAGTCCCCGTCAGCAGCCTGGCAGCTCTATTTTGAACCAATTGAAGTATCCAGACCATCTTCAAGGGCAGCCCCACGTAGAGTGTGTTACAGAAGTCAAGACGGGAAGTCACCAATGCGTGTGTCACTGTCGCCAGGCAGTTGTACTCCAGGTAGGGGCGCAGCTGATGGATCAGCCGAAGCTGAAGGAAAGCGCTCCTCGCCACTGCTGTCACCTGAGCTTCCAATGAAAGCTCTGGGTCGAGGAGCACTCCCAAGCTGCGGACCTTGTCCCTAAGAGGGAGTGCAACCCCATTCAGGACTAGGTTCAATTCACCCTCTCCGAAGCCCGATCCGCCAACCAACAGGACCTCCGTCTTGTCTGGATTGAGCTTCAGTTTATTGGCCCTCATCCAGCCCATTACCTTGGCCAGGCACCAGTTCAGCACAGCCACAGTCTCACCTGGATTGGTGGAAAATGAGAGGTAGAGCTGGGTATCATCAGCGTACTGATGATTCCGCAGCCCACACCTCCTGATGACCTCTCCCAGCGGTTTCATGTAGACTTTAAACAGCAAAGGGGACAAAATGGACTCCTGCAGAACTCCATGGCATAACTGCCATAGCGCAGAGCTATAGTCCCCCAGCACCACCTTCTGGAATCAGTCGTTGAGATAGGAGCGGAACCACTGCAAAGCAGTGCCTCCGACCCCCAATCCCGCTAGCCTATCCAGAAGGATACCATGGTCGATGGTATCGCAAGCCGCTGAGAGGTCCAGAAGAACCAACAGGGACGCACTCCCCCTGTCCTTCTCCCTGCACAGGTCATCGTACAGGGCGACTAAGGCATATTCAGTACCGTACCCGGGTCTGAAGCCGGACTGAAATGGGTCCAGATAATCAGTTTCATCCAAGAGAGCCTTGAGTTGTCCCGCCACCACCCACTCCAACACCTTGCCCAGAAACGGGATGTTGGCCACTGGTCTATAATTAGTGGCCGTCTCTGGATCCAGTGACGCTTTCTTCAGGACCGGTCGGACTACCGCCTCCTTTAAAAGGGCAGGTACCCGATCCTCCCTCAGAGAGGCGTTAACCACTTCCAAGATCCAGATCCCAATCCCGTGCTTGGAATTATTTATTAACCAAGATGGGCAAGGGTCCAATAGGCAAGTGGTGAGACATACTCATCCAAGCACCTTCTCCACATCATCAGGCTGCAATAACTGAAATTCATCCATTAATTTTGGACCAGACGGCAGCATTGGTGTCTCCCATTGGTGTCTATCCTTTATCACAGGATAAAGAACTAGAACACATTCCTGATTTTCATTTTTGTAAGTGAAGAGGTGCATTCAAAAATATGAGTTGCAATGCTTGCTAGATCTTGTATTGAATTGATTTTTGGCAGATTTAGTCAATCATGTGTCTTCTGTGAGCACAACATCTGCAGCAGCTGCTGAAGAAATCTGCAAGGGAAAACTACTGTCCTTTGCTATATCATGTTGTGATGTTCTTATATAAGTATGTACTCTTTTTAGTAATGGTAAACTAATGCCTTCTGTCTTTCATATTCCTCTCTTCAATTAATCAGAAGTTAATATCTTTCTTTAATCCCTTTTATTTCTTTTTTTAACAAAAAATCTCCAATGCCACATTTCCACAAGCTATCGTGATGTACCATTGTCCCAAACACTGTATTGTTGGGAAAACATGTTCCAGCAGGCCACGCAGACTGTAGTTCTCCCAACCTTGTCTGTAACTCATTGCTTTTAAAACAATATGAAATGTGCATAATCTGATCAGGTGAAATTAACATTTAACTATTTATTGCCTTCCATTGTAACATTCCGTGAATGGATTTTGTTTTCTAAGTCTTCTTAGTTTGTGCAACAAGCCCAGATAAGGAAGAGTTGCAAATTTAACCTGAGAACAGCTATGGCGGGATAGTTCAGTGTGAATAAGCCATTTGTGGGGTTGTCGCATATTTTTAGCAGACCAAGCTGCGTGAACCTATCTGAGCTGTTGAGATTGTGATGAAAGAAGTTCTCCTGCCCTGCTTTTCCTGGCTTTAACCTCCATAGCACAACAGCGATACTTAAACTGACCATACTTGAAATACGTGAGGCTACAAAGGGGCCAGAGGGGTAAGAAGGACCTCTATAAGTGACAAATGAAATATTGCTTGGCGGAAGTAACTAGGCACCACAAAAACCAGCTGCAACATGAGGAAATGACTGGCTGCTTGGTTCTACTCATCCTTCACTCTCTTTTATCTATCATCTAGTCCTTCTACTTAGCATGGGAGCTGGCATGTCTGCGTTTAGCCAAGGTACATCTCCTGCTGAACTGTACTCTATCTGAGCAGTACACACAAAAACTGATATGCTTGCTCATGTGTCTATATTACTGTTCAGGATCCCTGGCATGGCCAGAGTGGCACGCCCAGAAGCCTTTGAGAGCTGGTGCTCCCATGCACGTGCTGTTCTGAAGGAAGCCGTTCCTCTTTTCCTTCTCTTATTCTCTTAGTCTCCATTCCTTAAAGGGTCTAGCCAGAAGAACTTCTTTATCCACATGCTAAAATGTGGTTTTACATGACTAGTAAAAAGTTATGATTTTTTAGTGATATTTATATTTTAGATTGTACTTTATTGTGTTTGTGTGTTATTGTACACTGCCCAAAGAGCTCTGGCTATTAGCCAGTATAGGCTTTATATTAATATGGATCAGGAAAAGAATGATAGAGTAGCTCCATTCTGGTGGGCTCCAGTCATTCATTGAGTTTTCTCCAGCAACTGGCAACTTTTCTGGAAACATAGAATCAGAGCAAGTGAGAAGGGGTCCCCTGGGCCATCTAATCTGACCCCCGGCTCCAGCTGTCTTCACTCATGACATGCCTACCATGTGTGAGTCCAGTCTATCCTTGAACACCCGCACCGATAGGGCCTCAACCACCTCCCGTGGAAGCCCCTTCCACACCCTCGGGGTCCTGACTGTCAGGAAGTGCTTCCTGGTGTCCAAACGGAACCTTGGCTCCCTGAGCTTTGCTCCATTGGAGCGTGTCCGGACCTCCTCTGCAGAGGAGAACAGGTCTTGACCCACTTCCACATGACACCCCCTCACGTACCTGTATGTCACCAACAGAGTCTTTTTGATTGTTTGTATGGAAGCAATAGCAAATAGTCACCAGCAGTTTCATATCATTGAGCTGTTTTCACTTCTCAGAGCATTTGGGAGCTCCAGGAGTGCCTTCCTTACCAAAGTTTGGTGCCCTTTGGAATGAGCTCAGTGGAAGACGATGGCATATTGCATTGTTTTAACTTCCTTACACATGTACAAGTTGAGGAAGGATAGAGGCTAGGCCCAAATATTGCTCCTAATGAAGCCTACTAATCCAATGCCAGCTCTCCAAAGGGAGGCACACGAGCAGTGTGGTACTGTATACAAGACTTGTTCAGACATCGTGCCAGAACTGGGCAAGCCAATCTATGCCTCTGTGTACCGGCCCCATCCCCATCGTGTCCAGATGGGCGAGTTCTGCCCGCTTGGTTCCTGAAATTGCTGTGCTGAGCAAGCAGGTCTGAAGGGGGCTTCTTTCGGTGCGTGCCCCCTGCCTAGTGGGGAGCTCTGATGAGTCGGGCTCCTGATCTTTCAGAAGCCGTCGCTCACGTTCAGACAAATGCACAGAATTGCCTCAGAGCTGTCATCTTGATACAAGCAGATTGGGAACTGAGTGGGTGGGGACATGGAGGGCAGTGCCCAGGGTCCAGTGCCCCTTGACACAAACTGCTGCACCCTGTCTGGGCATAGAGCTGGAACAGGGCTGAGTTTGGAACCCAGTGTACTTTTATGACACACATTTACGCAATGAGCTTCTCTGTACGCTTTTGATCTCTGTGTCTGTTCTGGGGAAATAAACAGAATTGCACAGGTGTCCTTGGCTTACATTCTCCGCTCCTGCATTTTCTTTTGAAAGGACTGCAGTCTCGTTTTAAAGCGGTCTTTGACGTGGCTGAAAACCCTTGTGTCAGGTCTCATAGCGGCACTTTTTCCCGTATTTCAAGTCACTGGGAACTGGTAAAAAGGTGAAGATGTTGCTCATTTTTTTTGTTTGCTTGTTGATTGATTAGATTTATATCCCACTTTTTTCAAGAACTTAAAGCAGCTTATATCATTCTCCTCCTGCTGCTCTCCATCTTATCCCCACAACAACAGACTTGTGAGGCTCACATTGTAGCAGATTGTGAGTTTTCCCTTCTTGCTGCATGAAGACCAAAGTACTGTATATTTGTATCAGTTTTACACGAGTTTGAAGTGTACACCTTCCAGTCATTAAAGCACATTTGTGTGCACTTGTCATGCACATTTTCCAACTGCCATTGAGTGTGCTTTTTTCTTGGTCTGACAATCACATTGGGGTGGCTCAGAGATGTCAGGACTTCAACCACAGAACACATCCAAAATAAATTTTTAGGCCCGATAGGTACAAACTGGATTTTTTAAAAAGTGAGGTGAATTTCTCACACAATCTCAGCTCAGAGGTGGACCCAGCGCATTTAAACCAGAAGTGGACCAGCAAGGTTGTTCTTGCTACATTTTCTTTTGGTGCACACTACTGCTATTACTTTATTGATAGACTACCTAACCCACCCATTGCTAAGCAGCAGCAATCTGCCTGGGGCCCTCCGAAAGCTCGAGCTGGACTTGTCAGGGCGGGTTAGAGGAGAGGATGCCAGGCTAGGAGAAGAAAGCTCCATGTTCACAACTTTGCCCATGCATAAAGCTCACTGGGTGTCTGTGATGTGACTCAGGCAAGATCTTAAGAAACACATTGCATTGCTGAGATTGCACCTCAAAAAAGAACGGGGTCCCCTTCCCAGCAAAATTGCTACTTCCATGCTATTTTGTTTTTTAACTGGTGCCCATATACATTCAGCATTTCTTGAAATAATTAAGAAGAGCAAATCCAAAACCATCCAGAATAACACATCTCAAGACCAAAAATGTTCCCATGAAATCTCCTTAATTCTATTTAGTCAAATGAGGACAGAAATGAGGAAAGAGGAAAAGGAGCAGAAAAGGGTCCTTTTGGGGTCATCGGGAAGCCAGCTTTGCTCTACTTCCTCAGAGGCTATGGGTACAGAATGTTCTGTGCTGGGGTGTAGATTTGTTCTCTCACACAAAAACTTAAACTCTTCTGACCTTATCTATTCTCTTGACAATAAAACCATTCTTGTGTGGCTGCATTTATTTTTAAAGAATGAAATAAAGACTTTCCAAGAAAAGTCACAGGATATTTTTTTTCTTTCTCAGAAGAGAAACAATCTCTAATACATAAATTTGGCTCTTGCACAGTTGTGCTGTGAATTTTGCATAACATCTGGGTCCTACAGAATCAGTACCTTCTGGATATGTTTTCATAGCCCCCCATCTACAGGTCGTATGTGAACATTGCAAGGTATTTGGATTGGTCTTCCCAGTATATTTTACTTTATTTTATGTTCTACAAGATTTAAGCTCCTGTCAGTCATGATTTCCAAGGCAGACAATGCTATTAGTAAAACAAAGCCATATAACAGTGCTCAGCTTTCTATTGCCTTTGGATGTTGATTTTTTTAATCTACATATGTCTGTCTTGCTTTATTGTGTTTTTATTTTATTTATTGTCTAGAAAGTCACCTTAGGAATTTGTCTGAAAAGCTGGGTAAAGATTGCCATCAAAAATAAATATATCAGATAACCTCACTAAATAAAACAAATGTACTCTCAACATAAATTTAATACAACAGCTATGGTCAATTTCTGAGAGAAAGTTAAAAAGACTACACCACTTTCCCAGCTCTGCCATGATAAACACATGCCTTCATGCGATTATTTGTTTATTCCTCTTTTATTTCATAAAGTTAAAGTGCTCCAGCTTTTTGCAGGCTTAGCTATTTCCACTCTCAGAAAGTTCTTTGTGAACAAAATTCACCAGTTCTATGTTCTTTGCAAGTCTTTCTCCAGGGCCACATTTGAATGCTTTATCTGATTTGTTTGTAAGAATATAACATGATCCCTTCTCTGTATCATCTGGGAAACAATATTTTTGATTCAGCAAGAACAATTTGGGATGTGCGTCATATTCAGACAAAGCCCAAACAGAACTGGGCTCCTTTGGATGTTTTTTAGATCTTCCCTCTGAAGCCACCAGACCCAAAGTTGGGCCACAATGATGCTTTGTTACCAATTGTGCTCAGACACATGGACATCCTGTCTTCTTTCCAAACAGTCCTTTCCAGATTAATTTTTTCTTTTTTTCTTTTTTTGTGTGTGAATAAGTTTTATTCTTAATATACCTAACAAAAAGAAACTAAGAAGCATCAATCATCAAAAACATCAGACCTACTGGGTCAGCCCCCCACATTTTTTCTTTTTGTGTTGAACTATAAACATATTCAAGTCTATGCATAGTCCTGTTTCTCTAGCCGATAATAAAAAGAATCCCAGGTTTGATAGAAGTCTGTATCTTCTTTCTCCCTCAGTGACAAAGTCAGTCTATCCATTTCCGCACAGTCCAAGATCTTTTTTAGAATCAGTTCATCAGAAGGTAGTTCTTCACTCTTCCAGTGTTGGGCAAATGCAATCCTCGCCGCAGTAGTTACATGTAGAGTCAAATACATTGCTTGTTTACTAAGATCATCAGGTGCAATGCCTAATAAGAAAACTTCAGGTTTAAATGTTAAAGGTTTTTGTAACATTTCCTCAAACCATTTGTGTATTTTAATCCAATACTTTTTTGCTTTATCACAAATCCACCACATATGATAAAAAGCGCCCGATTTGTATTTACATTTCCAACATCCATTTGACATATTAGGAAATATCTTAGCTAACCTATCTGGTGACAAATACCATCTATAAAACATTTTATACAGATTTTCTTTATATGAAGTTGTTAATGTTACTTTAATATTTCTTTCTTACAGTTCTTGCTATTTCTCTAACTCAATATTATAACCAAAATTTTGTGCCCACGTTATCATAGTTTCCTTAACCTGTTCATTTTCCATTCTCCTCTCCAGTGGGGAATTGTACAATCTTTTAATCATTTTCTCATCAGATTTAAGAATCATGTGATCAAATGCTGTTGACTCCTTATGGAAGCCCCACATTCTATGATCTTTGGCATATATCAATTGCATTTGAACCTTGTGCCACCAAGAAATATTAATTCCTTGTTCTTGTATTTCTTGATTCAATTTTAATCCTCCATCATTAATTCAATTAATATCATCCAAAATATCATCATATCTCACGATCGTATCAAAGTTCAATGCATTTGGATATACGAGAGCTTCCATAGGCGAAACCCATCTTGGTAATTTAGTATACAGTTTTGTCTTTTTTTTTTTTTTTTTTTGTCTTTTTGTCTTTTTCCCACACTGACATTAGTGATTTCCTAATATAATGATTTGAGAAACAACCATGTACCTTACACTTGTCATACCACATATAAGCGTGCCAGCCCATCTGCAAGTCACGCCCTTCAAGATACAAGATTCTCTTCTTTCTTAAAGTTATCCATTCTTTTAGCCACATTAAAACCGAGGCTTGGTAATACAACTTCCAATCAGGAAGACCAAAACCCCCATTCCCTTTAGCCTCCTGGAGCATTTTTAATTTAATCCTTGGTTTCTTCTTTTTCCATATAAATCTCGAAATTTGAGTGTTTAAATCATCAAAAACATTTTATCAATTTTTATGGGAATCATTTGGAATAAAAACAAAAGCTTTGGTAATATATTCATTTTAACTAGTGCTGTTCTTCCCAACAAGGATAACTGCAGATTTGCCCATTTTTCCAAGGCACACTTAATTTCCTTAGATAGTTTGTCATAATTATCTTCTTTCAATGTAGTACACTTAGCTGTAAGAAGAATTCCCAGGTATTTAACCTTTTTAACAATTTGAAGATCTACTTGTTCTACCAGGGTTTTTCTCTGTTCCAACATAAGGTTTTTTACTAACAATTTCTTCTTGTCTCTGTTTATTTTCATCCCTGGGGGACCATGCTTGTCACTGGTCGCCATCCTGATGATTCCCCAATAATGGTTACCTCTGCTTTCAGTCAGTTGACCATGCCCTAATCCACCGGACAGTGCTTTGGTGTATCCCAAAACTCCTCAGTTTCTCAACCAGGATAGCATGGGGCACTTTGTGAAAGGCCTTGCTGAAATCCAGGTAAACCACATCCATTGCATCCCCTCCATCTAGCCATCCTGAAACCTTGTCATAGAATTCCACAAGGTTTGTCTGGCAGGACCTGTTTTTGCGGAAGTCATGTTGTGTGACTGTCAGTCTCCCTTCCCTATCTAGCATCACTAGATCTTTCTCTATTATTTTATTTATTTATTTATTAAAACATTTTTATGCCGCCCCATTCGCCGAAGCCTCGGGGCGGCTTACAACAAAAAATTTAAAATAACATTTTAAAATATATACATAATATATTATGAGCCTCTCCATTGTTTTTCCTACAATGGACATAAGGCTAACAAGTCTGTAATTCCCCACGTCACTTCTACTACCCTTTTTGAAAATTGGGACCACTGATGCTACCCTCCAGTCCTCTGGAACTTCACCCGTTCTCCACGTGGCCTCAAAAATGGAGGCCAGCGGGCGTGAGAGAACCCCTGCCAACTCTCGGGTGTAAACCGTCAGGGCTTGGTGCTTTTGTAACGTCCAACACCCTGAGGAGCCCCTTGACTTCTAGGGGGGTGACTCTAATCTGTGCCCCTAAATCCCCAGCCTCATCTAATCTCCTATGCAGATCTCCCCTGTCCAGCTTTGGGGAGAACACAGAGGCAAAAGAGTAATTTAGCATCTGTGCCTGTTCCCTCATATCAGTCACTGGATCTCCTTCCTCCTTATTTAGTGGTCCCAACACTTGTCTCCCCTTCCTCTTCACATGCTGAAAGAAGCCCTTTTTGTTGCTCTTGATATTCTTGGCAAGTCTCAGCTCATAATCAGCCTTAGCCTTCCAAAGAATCCTTCTGCAATGGGACTCGTCCTCCCAATATACCCTTTTGTCTATTTGCCCCAATACCCATTTCCTACAGAGGTTCCTCTTTCGTCTAATTCCTCTATCCACCTCCTTTCGCATCCATGGCGGCGCTCTCCTCCGCCTCCCCACCTTACTAACTAGAGGTATCGTCAAGGCTTGCACCTCCAAAACCTCCCTTTTGAGTGCCATCCACCCCTCCTCAACTCGCTTGCCTTCCAGTAACCCATCCCAGGAGTCTTTCCCCATTCTGGCCTTCAGTTGGCCAAAGTTGGCCCTCTTGAAGTCCCAGCTTCTAGTGCTCGACCTGCTGCATGTCCCCAGTCCCCTGATCTCAAAGCAAAAGAGCTGCCCTAATCTGTACGTCATCTACCAGCTCCTCTCTATTGGTCAAGACCAAGCCAAGGATGTTTCCCCCCCTCGTGGCCTCTCGGACCCCCTGTGTGAAAAACCCTCCCTCTATAGCTTCCAGGAAGCGACGTGACCTGGCTGTCACCACTGAGAGTCTCCCAACTAATATCCGGGAGATCGAAATCTCCCATAATTACTGTGTCTCTCCCCCGAGATATCCTTAGAATCTGGTTTGTCAGGACATCATCCAGGATCTCAAGTTGACCTGGAGGGCGATAACATACCCCCACTGTCAGGTCTCTTTCCCTGTCAAAACCCCTAAGTTTCACCCGGACTGCCTCTACCAAATCCCCCTCTGTGCTGCATTCTATCTCACTGCATCCCAGCCCTTCCCTGACGTATAAAGCCACGCCCCCACCCCTTTCCCTTCCTGTCCTCTCTAAAAAGGTGATACCCCTCTATGTTCACATTCCAGACTTGCCTTTCATCCCACCAAGTTTCTGTGATTCCCACCAGGTCATACCCTCCTATTCCCAGAAGAGCTTCAAGCTCTTCCTGCTTATTGCCCATGCTCCTAGCATAGGTGTACATGCACCTCAACTCCTTCCCACCGCTTCCCTTCCTTGGAGTTCCCAGCCTCCTCCTTCCTCCCATCCTCCCTGATACCTGGCCCCTCTCGGTAGGAGTCCTGTCAGTCCCTGCAGTACCTCTAAAATCCTGCTCCCAGAGCCCTGCTCCTCTCCCCACACTTGTCCAGTGCAGGACAGTCGTTACCTGGTACCAAAAGAATAGTAAAGTTAGCACCAGGTGAGCCTTTGTGGGGAGCTCATTCCATAAGTGGGGAGACCACCACTGAAAAGGCCCTTCTCCTCGTTGCCCCCAGCTGAGACTTTCTTGGAGGAAGGCCCAACTGGAGGAAGGCCCAAGAACATGAGCATAGTGGCTGGGTAGATGAAGTTTAGGGGAGGCATTCCAGCAGGTATCATGCTTCCAGGCTATGTAGGGCTTTATAGGGCAAAACCAGCACCTTGAATTGGACTTGGAAGCATGGGGGTAGCCAGTGCCAGTGGGCCAGAATTGGTATAATGTGATCAGACCATCTGATTCCTGTTATTAGTCTGGCTGCCACATTTTGCACAAGCTGCAGCTTCCAAACTATCTTCAAGGGCAGCACCATGTAGAGTACATTGCAGTAAACTAACAGAGATTACCAGAGCATAGATCACTGATGGAAGGCTAACTCTGCCCAGAAAGGGGCATAGCTGAGCCAGCAGCTGAAGACGGTAGAAGGCACTCCAAGCCACTGAAGCCACCTGGGCTCCAACGATGGAGCAAGCAGCACCCCTAAGCAACGAACCTGCTCTTCAAGGGGAGGGCAATCCCATCTAGAACATGTTGGGTTCCCTCTGTCCGGTCAGAAGAACCACCCATCAGCAGCACGTCCGTCTTGTCTGGATCGAGCTTCAGTTTGTTAGCCCTCACAATCCAGCCAGGCTCTGGTCCAGCACATCCACAGCCTCACCTGCTGAAGATGGAAAGGAGACACAGAGTTGTGTGTCATCAGCATACTGATGGCAGCGCACTCCAAACTCCAGGTGACCTCATTCAGGAGTTTCACATAGATGTTAAATAACATGGAGGACAAGACTGACCCCCAAATAACCCCATACTGGAGAATCCAAGGGGCAGAGCAATATCCCCCAAAACTTAAAATCCAAGAGTTCAAATGCTGCATCAGTGTGTTCAGCTACTAGATTTCATGTACAATAGCTAAACAATAAGGGATGCTTCACATGTTTCCAAATCAGCACATTTAACCTCTGTGTAGTTGTTGATGCATGAGGTGTAAATCACCGCATGTGCACATGTGCAGAGCTGCCCTATTGGACAATCTACATGTGGGAAATGTGTCCATTTTATAATATATGCTGCTGCCCTAAGCATCCTGATTGTAATTGCAAATGCTTAAATTCCATGTGAGTACAGAAAGTGTATAATTGAGCACAGAGAATGTCAGCTACAATTTAAAAAACAAAATAACCTTTCTAGTACTTCGACTATATAATTGCAAAAATGCCTGAGAAAATCTCAAACACATGTAACTTGCTGGGGGGAAAAAAATCAACAGAGCTAGCACGCATTGTGCACATTTTGGGAGTGGCAGGAAGCAGGGTATATTATGCAAATGTGAAAAATGCAGTCATGCTTATCTTGGAAAAGCTATATTAGCTGCAGGATTCAGCTTAGTGCAGCATTTCGACCATCTGGGCACAAACAAAGCACATGGGACACACAGTCTTCTCAGTAACCTCTCTGGTCAGTGTAGTATATATGGCCACTAGGTAAAAAGATAGTACAAGAGAACATAATACTGATTTTAATTGACGTATATTTTAGTATTCATTCGTTCGTTCATATCCCACCTTTTTTTCTTTCAAGGAATTCAAACTGGCTTCTATGATGTTTCTCCTCATCTGATGACAGCCCTGTGAAGTAGCTTAGGCTGGGAGTTGGTGACTGGCCCAAAGTCATCCAGTGAGCTTGTGCCCAAGTGGGGACTGGAACTTGGATCTCCTGGATCCCAGTCCAGCACTCTAACCACTAGACTACAATCTAACAATCAAACCTAATATCCTTTATACTTAACTAAGATACTGTCTAGAAGTTGGACCAGGATATCTATATCTATTTCATATATTTCACCCTTCCCCAACCATTTTAGCTCTGGGCATATTTTGGAGTGTTGAGATTGTTGTGGGTGCTCTCACAGAATGGTCACTGCAGAGCAGGGGTGCTTCCCTAAAGGCATCCCAGTACAACTACAAGAACGATAACCTGTTCGAAAACCTATGAACAAGGCAAAGGTTGGGTGTGCTCTCCAAGATGTAAAACCACTCTTTTGAACCCAAATAAATATGCTTCTGCAGGGCAGCACTTCACTTCACAGCATGCCAGTGTGTCTGTGGGTGTGTGCATGTGTGTTGTGGAACCACACCTTTGTCCTGTGGCCAGGATCAGGTGGAAGATTTAATGCATCATGTCCTACGTTGCCCCTACTATGGTAATACAAGAAGGAAGTTATTGGATCAGATTACTGCTAACTTCTCCAGGTCAGAAGAATGTAGTCATTGCTTCCTGGTGGCTGCATTTTCTCACATTAGTTATCAAGTGGTCATTTTTACTAGGTTATCTCCTTATATTCATAAGAACATTTTATCTATTAATTGTGTTGAATATCTGGCCAAACAGTATTTTAGACTGCTTTTAGTATTTTGTCTATCCATCCAGGCTGAAATTGTAGGTATTTTATACTTACAGTCTGGCTGTAATCTCTGTGTATATTTGGACCTTCTTTTTCATTATGACCCATGGTTACAACCCTAAAATAAAAATAGAGTGCAGTAAGGAGACCGACAGATGCCAAGACAGGGGAAAATGAACTGTACTGGAGACCCCAGACAAAGCTGCCCTGTGTTTTCTTTCCTGCTTGCTGCAAGTTAAATAGAAGACCTCCATTTGCAAGAAATACTAGAATTAAATCACTCAAATGGCAATTAAATCAACTGGAACAAATGTTTGCTAACTCAAGTTCAGCCAAAGAGGTCAAGGATGAAAGAAAGCAAAGAATGATGAAGATAATTGGGTAAAGCTGCAGGTAAAGGGGGGGGGGGGAGTCCATAAGGTAATACATCTGTTTTACAACTGTTTTAATATGCTTTTTTGAGACTTATTCCAGTGGACACAAATAATCAGTAACCAGTTAGAGAAGCTCTGAATCATAGCACAGTTTTGAAAGGAGTAGATTCGTGTTACTCTGTCCTGTATAAAGGTGCATACTGGTATTTTGTGTGAGAAAAGTTTATTTTCCTTTTTCATAAAAAATGGTATATTTTTATTTATTTCAAAGAATCTGTATGATTTGTAACTATCAACAAAGAAAACATCCTTGCAAGCTGAAATATTATTTATATATTTGGGAAGTATATGAGAAAAAGAGGTTTGCTTCCTGTATTCACCAGTTAAAATATGTTCTTTTATATTAATTAATTATTGTGCAATCATATGCATGCCTTAAAAACCTACTTTTAAGTGTAGTTAAAATAAATTTGGATAGAAATAAATGTCAGCGGTTATTGGTAGCTTCTAGGCTGGAGATCTATCTGAGAGGTTATATACTCAGTTCACACGTTAGAGGGCGCTAGAGTATTGCATACAAAACTGATCCCTTTCCCTTCAAAGTGCTCATTTTCTGGTTCACAACGCATTCCAGAGAATTGTTTGCGGGAAAAGGGATATTTATATCATTGTAGTATACAGGTGTAGTATTCATGTCAACTATGCATAACCTCAAAATGACCACTGCAAGCAGGGATATCTGCTTTGCAGATAAATCTTTTAAAAATCATTTATTTGAAAAATTTTCACCAACAGACATGGAGACCCAATGACCAATTTATTTTATAAAGACTAGGTATAATTTAATCGACATTTTACACAATTTGTTTTTCCAGGGGACAATATTTCATGCAACTATTTAAAATACATATGCTGACATAAGCAAATCTAAAATTCATATTTCAAACAGAATCCCACCACACACAGGAACCTACTTGTTTATTAGCATACTTGTATTCTGATAAAGAGATTAAATTGGATAGGGAAATCTGTATCCCTCAGAGACCTATGAGCATAACCTTTAGCCTTTGATCAGCTCTGTATGTATGAAGCAGTCATTAAACACTTAACACTGCAGACCAACCTTTTCTATCACCCAAGCCCACCTGTAATGTGATCATTTTCAGCCCCTCTTCACACGTCTGTCCTGAAGCATGGCAGCTGCTTCACCAGGGGGTGATCCTGTGCTACAGGAATGGGTATGTGAGCAACCCAGCCAGAACTGGGGGCTTCTCCTTGCTGACTCCACAGGAGAGACCCCATATGACTGGCCTGGTGCCTATTCACAAATGTGTCTCCTTAGATGTGATGCACCATGCCGGAGCTGCACCCACACAGCAAGGTGCACACGGGATGATAGTTTCAGTGCAGTCAGATCATGCGTTCAGCTGCCAAGTGAGAAGACATCAAATGATGTGCATATCGCAACTGAGAAAAAGTGTCTGGAAATGTCAGGGGTGGGTATGGAGAACGAAGGAGCATGCGTTTCCCTTCTTGTCTTCCATTATTATTGCTAAACCAAATCTAGAACTGGCAAGGATCAAGGGCTTACTTTCAAATAGGTAACCTCCATCTTCTCAGAACAAGCAGCCTGCAGCCCAGTAATGAAACAGTAGGCCATAGACTGGAAAATGTACTAAAGGCATAAAAGTACTTCTTTTTGGATTTCTAACCCCTTCTCCTTACCAGAAGTACTATCAGAGAGCAATCTGGAGAATAAGGGTGGGGGGAGACAGGAGAGTGAGAACTTTCATTGGTACTTTTTTCTAAATACATCCAGAAAAATTATAACTAGACAAAACCTAGACTCCATACCATAACATCATAGTATCCATTTTTTCAAAGGACTGACATGATTGGATAAAAATATATATCTATTATTTATTTATATATTTACAATAATAGTATCCCTAAGCAGATTCCAGAGCAATGAAAAACTGAAACAAATAGAAGAATAGAAGCAATACATTAAAACACAGGATAATGTTAAAACTGTGGTTGGTCAACAAGAAAGGCTTCACAGGACAAGGCAGGTACAGAAAACAGCACAGTACTGTGCCTGCCTGGCTTCCCAGGGCAAGGAATTCCACAGAAATGGGGCCACCACATCTAAGGATCTTCTCTAGTAGCTGCTAATTGGATCTGTGGAGAACCACCAGGGGACTGTGGTCTAACAGCCTCAGTGATTGGGCAAGTTGATAAGGAAGTGGGTGCTCTCCCAAGGATCCTGTCCCAGGCTGTTACTGGCTTCATACACCAGTACTGGAACTTTAAACCTGACCTGGTAGCAAATAGGTGGCCAGGGCAGCTCCTTCAGCAAGGGAGTTGCATGCTGAAAAGGGGCAGCTCCCAACAACAGCTGAATTGTTGCATTCTGCACTAGCTCCAGTTCCGGGCCAGCCTTAAGGGCGGTCCTGGATATATTTAGATATAAATGTATCTACATATATATGCTACATACATACCCTAACCCTGACCCTGTTCCATTGAATCACAGTTGATAATAGTTTCTTTCCTTGATTGTGCCCCAAATAAACCCTTAGATGACTATAGTAAGAGAAAGCTTAGTGACTTAGTTAGTGCCACCCAGAAGGTGGGCTACTGGTGGTGCGACTCAGACGTTTCCCAGGCCCAAGACCAACAGTGAGCCAAATGTGGGTAACACTGTTGAGGTTCAAACAGCACAGAGGTTCTAATGGACCAAACCACTTGGGTGGAGAATATGGGGGAAATAGCTATTAGGTGTCCTCTATTTTTTGTTGTGTGCGTGTTTTCAGCTCTGTGCAATATTCCAATGACATTGCATTACTGGCTTAATGAATGGGGGCTGGATCCAACTTCTTCAGTACACTCATGCAATAAGACTTCCACATCCTTTCCTCCTTCCCAGAGTGTCCTCCAGATCTGCTCTGGAGGGTTGAAGGAAGAGAACTGAAGACTGCATGGGAGGCAGCAGTGGGGTGAAGAAGACATGGACATCCCATCCCGTCAACAGTATGTGTTCTGCTGGTGATAAGAGAAAGCTGAGTCCAATCCCAGGATGATTCAACTAAACTGCTTATGTCTCTGTATTTAAGGTTCAATGCTTGTGGGTTGATTAAACTGACTGATAGGTCTTGAGAAATGGAATATCATCTCAGGATACAGATAAATCACTTTTTGCAGTTGACCATCAGCTCATGATCATTGCATCTGTACTGTGCTAATCAATGCAGGAAAAGTGTTTTCTTTTATTCTGTTGCTAGTACCCAGATTAGTTCTGCTAGGAGCTTACAATGATATGTACAGATCTGCTAAAGCAAAGACAATGAGTGGCCAGGGTAAAAAGTGTGTGAAAGCAGCACAATCAATTTCCTAGCATCTAAATTTACTTCAAATTCCATTGTTTGCACCTTCAGCAAAGGCTTAGGATGCTGTAAAATACTTAATATATTTGTCATCCCCATAATGTATGGCTAGAAATACAAATCTAGTACAAGCTCACAAGAGCGAATACAGGCACCATATCAGAGAAGGTTTTGGAAAAGGGGCAGCTTTATTACACTCCACAAAAAACAGTTCCTTATAGCTTTGGAGGCAGAAGAACAGCAGGATCTGATTTGGCCATTGCAACTGTCTTCCAATATCTATGGAAGCCCTTCAGGGCTTGTTCAGCTCATCAGAGAGTCTTCATAAAGTGGATCCACCACTAGGCCTTTCCAGCAGATTATTTTTGCCCCTTAAGCTGTTCCCTTTAGGTGTGTTTCTGTCTTCCTGATATCTTGCATAGCCATGTTACTGAATCACAAATCAATGGTGAAGCCACTCTGGATTTGTGGTTCCTTTTAATATGAATTGTACAGACAGCAAGGCTTCTTTCAATCCAGGTTTCACAGTGAACCATCAAAATGCACAAATTAATAAAGAAAGTGCCTTTGACACATGCTGTTCTATCCAAAGCGAAGTCCAGTTGGGATGTTGCAGCCACCCAGCATCACATTAGTATCTCCCACTGTAAACACCTTTAAAGTCACAGCATAGGGAGGGGACCCAAGGGACCACAGGCTATCAGGATTCCTCACCACAAGTCCACCGATGCTCATGTACATACATCTTCTTTCATGCTTCACATCTGCCATTCCCAACTCAGTGCCCTTCAAGTACTTTGGACTACAGCTTCCAGCATGTTTGACCGATGACTGTGCTGGCAGGAAATAATCGAGGGTATTGCTCAAAACATCTGAGGGCACCAGCCTGCTTTACTTAACATTATTGTAGCACTTCCAAACAGAAAAGCTGTATAAAATGTGAACCTATCTAAATGACCAGAAGGAATTCCAACAGGGCAAGTTGCCTGGGAGACGGGAAGCAGGGCCCTTCCAATTTCATTGGGCTTCTTCTTCGACAGCAGCAGCAGCAGCCATCCCAGAAGGCTGTGCAGAATTGCATTTTGAAGAGTTATAATCTGTGTAAACCACCCAGAGAGCTTTGACGGTTGGGTGGAATAGAAGTGTAATAAAATGATTCTATCGGGCCAGCTTGGGAAGAAAAAATAATATTTGCCTTTCCTCCTTCTCCCTTCACCATCCATTTTCTCTTCTGTGTTGTTTCTGTAGATTGCAAGCCAGTGGACAAGGACCACATTGCTTTTCTTTGAAAAAGCAGTCGGCCAGTCTGTATGTTAGGAGCATTTGCAGCTGAGGAGCAAGGTAAAAATGAGCTAAGTAACCCTTTAAAATATATCCCTCTTTCTCTGGTGAAAGAAATGTGTAGTAATGCAGCAATAAGTAAATAATGCAACACCAAGGCAAAGGATCAGCCCTAGACTCATGTAGATCAGGGATCTCAAACTCAACTTACCTGGGGGCCGCTGGAAGTAGAGTCTGGGTGAGGCTGGGCCGCATCAAGCATTCCACCATTGTGGTGGTGGTGGGCCGCTCATCCCGCGTGGCTCCCGGAGGCGCTTTGAAGGCCGCAGGGCCCCTCCCTCGTGCCCCGCCCGTCCTGGCAAGGGGCCCGCGGGCCGCGAGTTTGAGACCCCTGATTTAAAGTGAAATGTTTGAGGTGGGGTTGGATGACAAAACATTCAAGGTGTTTTTGAAGGAGACAAAAACATTTTGGAAGGCTAGAAAATTTATTTGGGTGCTTTCAAGTGAAAATGCAAGATTTTGGCTGTTTCTTCTTGGGTAAAAATGGTCGTAGAATTTTGAGGGGATTTTTTAAAATAGTAAATAGGACCAGAAAATTTTCTTGGACGGATTCTGTACATCTTTAAGTTGCATCTAGAGTCGATTCTGTACATCTTTAAGTTGCATCTAGAGTCAATTTCACCCACTGTGTTCTAATAGGAATTCATGGATCCCAGCAAATTCATGGAATACGAGCTTATTCAAAATATGCACAAGGAAAGAATTAGTCAAATCCAGTTTGTCTCAGAGGACAATCCCATGGAGGTTCTCTACATGCGGTTTAACCCACTGCCTTACTGAGCCTTCTTCCATTTTACTCTGAACCTGGTACTCCCCCCTGCCCTCCATGGGGTAACTATCTAAACAAAAGATTGGCTTGTGTTAGGGTTTTGTAGCTACCCATGACCTTGCCAGGTCATCAAAATCCAAATGACACAACAAGCCCATGTGAAGCCCCAAAGCCTACAGAACTGCTTGGCAAGAGCAACAGGAAGTCTTGCCACTTGGACACTTTGGGCAACTGTCACTGACTTTTCTGTCATCATGTGCCCAATCCCCACTCAGGGCTTGCGTAGGTAGAAGACAGGAGTGTCTCATTCATTCCCCCATCACTTTTGCCACGGCTGCTGAGTAGTCACCACGTGGGGACCAGTGGGCATGAGCCATATGTTGCTGGGCCTCCTCAGGAAGGAAGAGGCAAGCAGAATACAGTTCAACCCACTGGTTCCCATTGCTGCCAGTTCTGGCAAATTGGGGTGCAAATCACTCCCTCTCTGCCAGGATCGGCAGTGACACATGTCCCCATGTGCTACTTGGACATTTGAGGGCAGCTGTCATCCTTGCTCTTCTCCCCTCCTGAACTCTCCCCTGGGATACCAGTGGGGAGAAGATGTCTCAGGACTACAACCTTGCTGCATTATTTCTCAGGTAAAGCAAAGGATCCAGGCTACTGTTAAGCCCAGAGTAGCTTAAAATGCCATGCAAACCCACCCACAATGTGACAAATTAACATAATAGTAGAAGTAAATAAGAAGAAATCACACAGCACTAGATAAACTTGTCTTGCCAACCTTGAGCAAATATTTCAAGAACTGAGAAACTTCCACATTCAAACTCACACTGTTTGATAAGCCCTTAGTGTGAATAAAAATATTATTATATCAAAAATACAGGAATAAAGGCATGCAAATAACAAAATGTCAAATCTCTTATTTGAATTTCTATGGAATTCTATCTCAGTACTGAACTGTCAAACTGCCCCATATTCTGACCCTTTGCTTTCATACCATATTTTGGAAAAATAATCCAAGGTAACATACTGTGATAAAAGAACAGAGGATTCAATTTTTGTAATTTTCATTTAGACAACCTGAAGAATGTCAGTCAAACCTCAAAATAAAGGCTCAGACTTCAGATCTGCATTACTTTTGATGCCATCCAACTCTATCAGCCCCAGGCATATCTTGGATCTGAGAGAAACTCCACAGCTCTCAGGCTGTGCAAATGCCCACCGTGCCCTTCGCAACTTTTTGGGGAGGTTACAGAGAGCAGTGGACACAAACCTTCTGCACTGTGCCAGGAATGCTGAGACCAGTCACAGACAATGCCAGTGCAAGTGGAGGGCCACGTCACAGGCGGTTACCAGAGAGAGTGTCATGTGTCACATTTTGGTCACTGGAGGGGCACAGGCTAGTGCTATGGTTGCAATCCTTGCACATTTAACATACACAAAAGTCCCAATGAGGCTTATGTAAATTTAACATGCACAGAACTGTGGACTTTTTTTTAAATTATTTGCGCACTTCCAGGAAACCACATTTCAAAGGTTGTTCAGTATAAAAATGTTATGATAAATGGCTAAGATACCCCATTGACATTAATATCATCCATGTACAGTAAAAAGGCTTTATGGTGCTATTCATTCAGGGTGTGAGTAGGTAGAAAATGACTGCCTTATAACAAACCTATCAAATAGTTAATACCATCATCTCCATATTGCAAATGTAGGGCAAAGACAGATGGCAAAGGACTTGCCCGCAGCAAAGCAATTATTATGCACTTATCATTCCCTACTCATAGTTGTTTCTGGGTTATTTAGACAATGTTGTGGCCATTCCATTTCATTTCTGTGTCTAATGAACACTTTTTATGAGTTTTTCTTGTTTGTTTTTGGAGCAAGAAACATGTGGCATTGAATTATAAAAATGAAAGAAAACACAATTTCCCTTTGCCACAGTGCCACCTATTGGTTATGTAGCAGAAGGGCAGGAAAGGAACCCATCTTCATGTTGTGTCCACGCTCAGTTCGGCAACAAAATGGGGGGTTATTTATTTATTTATTTATTTCATATGACATAGCAGCATGTAGATTTACTGCATAAAAATCCATTGAAACAATACATAAAATGTGTATAAAATGTAAATTATTTTAAAATAGGGGCCATAAATTATTTTAAAAACATGCAATATGGATGATGAATAAAATTATGGATGAAATTAAGTTGTGTGTGAGCAATTACTAAAGTGGCTTGGCCTATGGTCGAGTGTCTACGTCATTTAGCCATTGGACAAAAGTACCCTCAAGATTGTGGTTCAGTGTAGATTAGCCTCCTAACAAGGATCTCCCAGCAAGAAGCAGCAGCATGAAAATGGGAAGTGGGAACAGCAGATTCATAGCCTTGTGCAGAAAAGCTCACAGTGATGTTGTGATTAGCTAATTACTACTTTCAGTTCTGTTGCAGAACTGAGATACAAGCACTGCATAAGGAGCATTCCCTTTCTTGCTTTTCCACTAGATAAGGTCTAGGTAATTTTGTGCATGAGAATTCATTGTGTACTCATCATTTCCTACTCACAATTGTTTATAGGTTCTTTAGATGACATCATGACTCTTTTCCTCTTGTTTTTAAACATCACTTTCAGCTATTTTAAAAGCAAGGAAATAGGGTGTCACTGATAAAAGCAGAAGGAAACATCTTTTCCACTTGTATAATTGCATTATTCTGCTATACCACCAGGCCACCTAGTAATTATGTAACAGAAAAAGAAATATTTGTTTCCTCTGTCTGTTCTTTCACAAAACCTAGAATAGATACAGTGAATGAACAGCCTCATGCAGCAAAGCTCTGGGTGGCCTGGTGGTGTAGCAGAATAAAGCAATCACACAAGTGGAAAAAGTGTTCTCTTTTGCTTTTAAAATAATACCACTTTTTCCCCAGCTTTAAAAAAAAATCATTGAAAGTACATTTAAAAACAGAAATGAAACTGAAGCGTCATTGTGTTCCAGACTCATCTGACAATGTCATCTAAAAAGCATTAGCAGGAAATTATGAGCACCTAGTAAATGTCTCATGTAGGAAAGTGCACTGTAAAGTTGGTTTATTTATTCTACCTTTTCTCCAAGGAAAAGGTAGAATAAATAGCTTTTCCAAGCTCCCCTATGCTTACCCTCACAACAACCTTGTGAGGTAGGTTAGGCTGAGAGATTGTGACCAGTCCAAGGTGACCCAGTGAGCTTCACGAATGAGCAAGGACAAGCAAGGGTATCCTGGGTCTCAACCAGAAATTCTCCTTGCTCCCCTGAGTCTTGAACAGGAATGCAGGGGGTGGACAGGTCCTGCAGCCGCTCTGATTCTCTTAGGATATGGTGCTGGCCGCGGCATGCTGAGAGCTGGAAGGCTTACTTCTGTTCAACCATGAATAAGTTTGCACCCTCAGCCACTATACTTCATTAGGAGAAATTTGCAGTTATATGTTTGTCTGTTCAGACTGTTGGCACAGATCCAGTCCCTAAGAGAATGTATTTTGTACCCTTGGGAATTATGGGAGGTTATTCTACCTTCATTGAATGCTTTGCCAGGAACCTCTCTACAGCCCATGACATTCGTTTTCCTAGAGTGTGAAATGTTTTTATTAAAGCTGATCCTTGCCTCTATTGGCTAAAAGGAGAATGAAACATGCTGTCTAGCTCAGGAAGAAATATAATACCAACTGGTTGATTCTGGGCCTAGCTATCCATGAGCCCCATGGCTATTTGTTCAAAAGCTATTTGAAACACTCAGTTTGTAACAACTACAGAGCTGCTTCTTTTAAAAATTAGAGCCTGCCTCTTCTTTTGCCCCATTCCGTTTTTATAGCACAGATGGGGGGAGGGGGATTGCCTTGCCAATAGAGAGTTGGCTTCCATTGTGGTATGCTGCTTCTTTTCAATCAGTTTTATACAAACTACTACTGCATTCATTTCCTCACTAATGTTATTGCCAACTAATAGAAGCTAGTCCTTGCAAAGAGCTGAGCTTTTCATTTAAATTTGTTTTTATCTCTCGTTACACTGCTTTTTTTATAGACATTGCTGCTTTCAGCATTTGCATTTCATATTTTAATTGCTTTTATTGTATTCTTGTGTTCTGTATTGTAAGTTACCCTGGGAGTTTTTTGAACTAGGCAGTATAAATTTAATTAATGAGGTGACTGATTGAGTTTTTGATCAAACCAGAACTCTTTGTAAATTAAACTGTGTAAAAACCAAACCAAACGAAACAACAAAAACACAACCAGCTTGACAAGAGGTTAGCTGCAAAGTAACCAAGCCAAAAATTAGCTGAAACTGACAAGAAAAACCAGAGAGAGTAAGTCCACTGGGGGTGTGCAATCAAAAGAACATTAACAGTTTATTCAGACATGCAGGAAATACATGTGGCATGTAGGTAGGCCCCAAAGGAACTACAAAGATGGAATCTGGACAAGATGCTTTTATATCCTATCCATTTGGGATCCAGGGAGGATCACGTATGCAATTTGCTAGATGCACATGAGAGTAAAACAAAAGGGTTGAATGGATTAAGACTGCACAACAGAAAAAAGAAAAACCTTCAGGATAGGCAGACGTTTGCATGTCTAAGCTGTGCCACAAGGGAAGACCTTTCAGGACAGGCACATTAGCTGGGATAGCCAGACTTGCAATGTGAATTCCACCTTAAGGCTCAAGCTGTTCTTGCAGTGTCAGGCTATTAGTAGCCATATTATTTCAGAGCTTTTGCTCATTTTTCCTAACAATATAGATTAAAAGAAAACTTTAAATTTCTAGTTATATGTGCTTGATCTGCATTACCTCAACCTAATCCCCGCAACTTTGGATAAGATTCCTTTTCAGTGCTCTCTGGGGAAAATAATACATTCCTTTGTTCTTCCTTTCCCTTTCTTAGGGTACAAACCTTGGCTTGTTTAGAATGCCTGGCTGAGAAACCCTAAGAGTTCCCGGATCTTTGTTTGTTTGTTTGTTTGTTTCAGCATGCATAGGATCATGCCCTTAAGTGCTAAAAGTCTGGGGCAGTTTCATGCCTGCAGTGTCTGATGCTGAAATTTCATGTTTTCATCCAGAAGAAACTGTAGAGCAAAGAACATTTCCACTACTCCTTCCACCACAACTGCCACACCTTTCTGCATTTTCCTGTGCTGAGATGCCGAAGCTTGCATATGGCAGCCTTGCAGGAGGAATGGCAGCTACCCATGCTGCTCCACTCTGTAATTCCCTCCATAGGGTACTCCTGCACCACATAGGCATACAGCCAGTTGGCAATATTTGCTATTGATAGTTTCTATCCTTCACAAATCACTGCCATTGTTTTTGCGGTTTGAGGATGCCTTTAAAAAAATGAGAGTGCCATTTGTCATTGCAGCCTGATTTTGCAATCCCAGCCCAGTCTTGGATGACATTTCCTCACATTCTCTGCCCTCCCAGTTCAGCTGGAAGCATACAGTGAAGCCCTCTGTGCTCTTGAAATCTGGAGCAAATCAACATCAGAAGTCAAGGAGCTCCATATTTGTCATTCAGTAGGAAAGTCCTGTGGCAAAGAGCAGGAAATATGATGTTAGAAGCACCCTTTTATTATTTTTAAAACCCTTCCTACCAATTTATCCAGATGTTAAATCCAGGAACCTTTTTCAATCTGCTACTTTTCCTCAGGCCACTGAGTTCATGCTGTGGTTTGGTCTTCTGTCCCGTCCTGTTTCTGAGTCTTATTTTGGAGATCTGGGAGGAAAAAGTTGGCCAGAGAGCCAGGAAACCCTGAGGAGACTCTGAAAGTCTCTGTAGGTGTAATCCCCATTGGCCAAGGAAAGTGTGACTTGGCACTGGGGTCAAGAGCACCTCTACTGTGCAGTTTTTCAGCCTCCAAGGCCAAGCTACCCTTTGGAATCAGGCTAGGAAAATATGCATATGTCTGCTCTTTGCATCACTTGACCACCTCTGTTCTTCCCTATAAATCCCTTCCAGGGTAGCCCTTTGACGCAAGCCTACATGTCACCCTTGTGCTGTGCCAAAGCAGCTGCTCCTGCTCCAACACAGCTGATCAATTTCTTTTTAATATAATACTCCCCACGCCTGCTGGATCAACCATGGCCTTTTGCTGTTTTCACACACCCATTCAAAGCCTGTCTAGTGCCAAACAAAAGCTCATTACCCGCCCCAGACACATGCTGTCTGTTAGTATATTTATTAAATCACACAGATGTCGAATGAGGTCACAACACTCTTTATAATGGAGGGAGTGGGTGGGAATTAGGAATACATTTTAATTTTCCCCCCATGCCACTTTATGCATCCCTAGCTGACCCCCTCATTCCTGCATTCCTCATTCCTGAGCCTACATATCGATACACCCCATTTTACCAGATGCCAATAACAGAAATCCAGCAGGAGAAACAGCAGGAGGCTGCCTCCAGGGCTGGGTCAAGTGAACACAGCCAAGGGCAACAGAGGAGATTAAAAGTCCCTTTGAGGTTTATGTGGACAGTCAAAAGCCTTGAAAGTGCAGTTTCTCCAACTCGGCCTCAGAAACGTTCCTCCACCCACCCCACCTCGGGGAGGGAGCAAACAGCATTTATACTTTCTACTAGTTTACAAGAATGTTTTTTATCTGTACTTAAGTAGAATTATTTTTAGTCTTCCATTAAGGGTAACACCCTCTCAAAGCAGTACAAGCTACCAGTCTGGTACTGAAGGTGAAAATACCAAGGAGCAAGTCCTGCCCACCCTCCCAGACTTCCTTCACACACTAACTGATATTGCTCCACAACAATTTCCCTCCCTCCCTCCCTCCCTGCTGGCTATCCCCTCCTCAGGGGTGTCAGGGGTGTTGAAGCTGAAGCCCAGGGACCAAATACAGTTCAGTCTGGCACTCCGTCATTGCCCGGATGACAACACCCCCTTCACATACTGCAGCCTGCTTTCCTAGCTTTTGTGTGCTTTTTCTCCCTATTCTAAAAGCTTCAATGCCTCCCCTAAGGACTCATTACTGGAAGTTGTTGTTGTTGTTGTTGTGAGTCATGAAGTCGTGTCTGACCCATCCAGACCCCATGGACCAATTCCTCCAGGCCTTCCTGTCCTCCATCATCTCCTGGAGTCCACTTAAGGTCAACCTGACTGCTTCAGTGACTCCATCCAGCCACCTCATCCTCTGCCATCCCCTTCTTCTTTTGCCCTCAATTGTTCCCAGCATTAGGCTCTTCTCCAGGGAGTCCTATCTTCTCATTAGGTGGCCAAAGTATTTGAGTTTCATCTTCAGGATCTGGCCTTCTAAAGAGCAGTCAGGGTTGATCTTCTCTAGGACTGACCGGTTTGATCGCCTTGAAGTCCAAGGGACTGAGCACATATTCATTCTGATTTCTGTGTTGACCATCTGATGATGTCCATGTGTAGAGTCGTCTCTTGGTTTGTTGGAAAAGAGTGTTTGCTATGACCATCGTATTCTCTTGACAAAATTCTACCAGCCTGAGTCCTGCTTCATTTTGTACTCCAAGGCCAAACTTGCCTGTTGTTCTGGTGATCTTTTGGCTTCCTACTTTAGCATTCCAATCCCCCAAGATGATAAGGACATCATTTTTTGGTGTTAATTCTAGAAGGTGTTGTAGGCCTTCATAGAACTGGTCAACTTCAGCCTCCTCAGCACCAGTGGTTGGGGCACAGACTTGAACTACTGTGATGTTGAATGGTTTGCCTTGGATTCGAACTGAGATCATTCTGTCATTTTGGAGATTATATCCCAGTACTGCTTTTCCTGCTCTTTTATTGACTATGAAGGCTACTGTATTTCTTTTGAGGGATTCTTGCCTGCAGTAGCATACCTGATGGTCATCTGGATTAAATTCACCCATTCCTGTCCATTTTAGTTCACTGATTCCTACGATGTCGATGTTCAGTCTTGTCATCTCTTGTTTGACCATGTCCAGCTTGCCTTGATTCATAGATCTTACATTCCAGATTCCTATGGAGTATAGATCTTTACAGCGTCGGACTTTCCTTTCACCACCAGATACATCTGCAACGGAGTGTCCTTTTGTGTTTAACCAAATCACTTTATTCTTTCTGGCGCTACCAGCACTAATCCTCTACTCTTCCCCAGTGGCACATTGGACACTTTCCAACCTGAGGGCATTATCTTCCAGCGTCATATCTTTTTGTACTGTCCATGGGGTTTTCATGGCAAAGATACTGGAGTGGGTTGCCATTTCCTTCTCCAGTGGATCATGTTTTGTCAGGCTCTATGCTATGACCTGTCTGTCTTGGGTGGCCCTGCACGGCATAGCTCATAGCTTCTTTGTGCTATACAAGGGATACAAGTCCCTTCACCATGACAAGGAGTGATCCATGAAGGGGTACTGGCAGTAAGAACTTAAAATATGCTTTAAAAATTAAACTATGATGGTATTCCAGCACTACTATCCTATGGCAGTGGGGGGTATATACCAAAGGGGGGATATATTTGGCTCCTTTGACCTTGCCTTCAGCCATGCCCACCACCATAATGCCTTCCCAAGTGCTTCTCCAGCACTGAATTCAAATGTCAGGTGAAAAGAGGTTTGGGCATCCCTGGTTTACACAAAAGGTACTTTAGTAGGTAGAAGAGGAAGAAAGGTGACAAAAGAAGTACACTTGGGAAGCAGGACTAGGAGTTTCAGAAAAAGTGTTGGGAACGTGTTCTACATTTAGTCATATATAGGTTCAGCAGAAGAAAGCACAGTACTGTAGGTTTCATTGCGATGCTGTTGCTTGCAGCTGAATCTATCAAAATCCACACTGAAAGGTTTACCACAAAAAGTAAAAAGGGTTTCTTTACTCACAAACAGTGCATTCATGACATGCATGAAGGATAGAAGTTAGCATGTTCATGCAGAATATCTTGGTTCAGAAGGAAGGTGTATTGTTTGACACTTAGCTTAGAAGAGAACAGAGTACCATGCTTTGCCTTTCAAGGTAAGAAGGTAGTGGAAGGTCATGTGATCCTTTTGTCTTTCCAGGTGAGGTAGAAGGAGAAAAAGGGACAGGAAAGATGCAGCTTGAGCAGAGAGTTCAGACTCATCTTGTCTACAGCATTAGCCCCTATCTCCCCACTCTGGTTGGTGGGCAGGACCATTCAGTATTAAAACGTAAAGGGTTTGACCAAGGAGAGAGAACAGGGGTGAGGCAGAAGGACGCAGCCATTGTTTGGACCTCCTGTCAGCCTCCCTGTAGGCTGCCTCACAGTTTGGAAAATTTGCTTCCAAGGGGATGCAATGCATGCATAAAGCCGTCTTATATTTAGCTGAATTATTACTGTATTCTTCTCGCCCATCACTGTCTACCTCTGGGTACACCAAGGTCTGGAGGACGTTGCCTGGTCCTGCTGCTCTACAGCCTTATTACTGAAGATGCCAGCAACTGAACTTGAGAGCTGCAGAATGCCAAGCACGTGCTCGGCCGCTAAGTTATGGCTCCTCTCCAGCTATTCAGTGTGCATTATAATATTTGGAGAAGGGCTATAACTTAGCAGCAGAGCTACACACTCTGTTTTGGTAACTTCATACAAGGATTGGAGAGAGCCTGCCAAAATGCAACTGTTAAAAATATATTATACTGTTCCTCATCAGGAATGATGTAGTGGAAGTTTGCTGGATATTGATCCATTCTTATTTTGGAGAGTTATTTTGCTACATAAACAAGGCTATTATCCAGTATTATCAGATACCTGAATAAAAGCCTGTGAACTCAGTGGGGCTTGCTCCTGAGCAGAGTTGCACAGGGCTGTGCTATGAGATGAGGCAAGAAAGCAGGCATCCTTTACACATTCAAAAGAGCACCCCAACAGAGAAGAGCAAGACATTCCAGCCTCCCTTGGGTTGCATAATCTTTAAGTATGCACAATTAGATCTTCCTTCCTTCCTTCCTTCCTTCCTTCCTTCCTTCCTTCCTTCCTTCCTTCCTTCTAGGGTGGCTTTATTTCAAACATAATCCACCATCCCAGAATTTGGAGTTATGTCTGTATAGTCTTAGTTATTTCAGTGAATGCCATGCTGAGTATTATGTGTATTCGTATAAATAACAAAATATACTTTAAACCCTGTAAAATATATAATTTAACAAACATTAAAAACATCTAAAGGGAGAGTATGTTTAACAGCATAATGGTTTTATGTTTCCTCCTTCCTTCCGTCCTTCCTTCTTTCCCCTGGATTTAAGCATCTTGGGGAATAACCCTATGCATGTTTGGACAAAAAGGGACTTCCAGCATCCCCCAGCTGGCATAGCACAACTGGCAGGGGCATGCTGGGAGTTGTAGGCCTTTTTTCAGTTTAAATTTGTGCCTTTAGTGCACAGGAGTAAAGCACTCAAGCCAAGCCCCTTCACTGATTTCCTGTCCATAAGAGGTATTTGCCAATAACTGCCGCCATTCTTAATTGGATTATATCAAACCGACAGGTAACCTCCCAGGACACAATGCTTTCAACAGATTCAGTTCCAAAAGTCTGTGGTGAGTCATCAAGTTACAAGTTTGATTTGAGATGCTTTGTGGACCTGCCCTCAGGTAGCAAGCAGCTACGCAGGCAGCAGTATTTGGCACTTGTCTTTGTACTAAAGCTTTTGATTAGGTTATCTTTTCAGTACTGACTATTTCCTCTGTGTCAGGTACTGGCAGGTTGTCAGGGCTCAGCTATTGTTGTTGGGATGTGGAGACAGGCATCAAGATAAACAAGAGCCATGGTGATGAAGAAGCAGGGACAGCCTTTCAGCAGCTCCCTGCACAGGCACAACCTTATCACAGAGGCAAGGGGAAAAGCCATGAATGTTGGTTGCTCACAGAAGGGAAACAGGGCTGATCTTTTCATCCTTACAATAAACCAAAGGTACACTCCTATGTATATAATCCTATGTCAACTTCTTCCTAAGACCTACAAATCCCCACATGGATGTTGGGGCATGCTGGGAGTTATAGGCCTTTTTTCTGTCCAAAGATGCATAGGATTGCACCGCTGATATATAAAGGTGCTTGGACCTTGTTGATTCACTAAGCTTTCAAAAGTTTTTGCTGACTTTGCAACGAGCTGACTTTGCAGAGTTCAGCCCCTGAAATTTGGTATATGTGCAGTTCAGACATGACATATGTATGCAACTTCCTCAAAATGTGACAGGACAGGCAGACCAATATACTCCAATATGGCAGTGGTAGTTTCAAATCATTCAGAAAGCTGTCATTTTGGCACACAAAAAGCAGAAAATACATCTGAAGTTCTAACATGTTTCAAGCATTTGTCTCATAGGGATGGGAAAAGTCTCCCTTTCATGTGCTTTGAGAAGAACCAATTCCTGCACTAGATATTCAGCATTACAGAGTGCGGCCTGGTCCCCTCCAAATGCTTTGTACCACAACTCCTGGCATTCAGACCATTGGCTGGGGATGAGGGGAGCTGAATACTAAATCTCTGGAGGGCACCAGCTTAGGGAACCTTCATGTTGTGTAAACTTTGAGTCAGAAACAAGGGCCAGCTTCAAGTGTCTAGGAGCTGCTTTCTTTTGCTCCATGGTGGCTCAATTCAAATCACTAGCCAGATAAGCCTGAGACATCCACCAGGATCTCTGAATAGCTGCTGCACAGACCTGAGGAAGGGCCAAGTGACAGCATCTATTCACACAAGAAAGGAAAAATAGCAGTATTGAAAACTTCTAAAGGTATCCCAGAAGTTTGTCATTTTCTCCCAAACTCTAAGGAACAGGTCAGTCTTCCACACCTGTTATTCAGTGCCTTTCATATTCCCTGCCAGAATTTATGTATTAGCAATTTTCACTTACAACTACTCATCAACATCATTCTCTGAGCAGTTTGTAATAAAAGGCTTAAACCATAAAATTAAAACAGATGATAATTACACCGAATAAAGCCACCATAGTGCAACAGTGTTCTCCATTGCCAAAACACAACGAACTATGAGCAGTGCCATTCAGCAGCAGACAGGTTCTTTTGATACAGTCACAGTTCCAGCCATTAGGCAAACACAGAGCACAGTCCCAGCAATTTCAGCAAGGAAGAACTCACACTTTTATGATTTTAAGTAACAAAAATAAAAAGCTCTTAATAGGATCCAGCTCTAATGTTTCACAATCCTGTTTCAGCCATTCCACTGAGCCATAGTTCCTCTCTTTAAGACTTTGCAATATCCTTATTTCCAACAGAAATTCAGGTGGTGAGCGCCAACAGGATTGGAACCAAAATGGGGCCATTGAGAAAAAAAAGGGAGATAGGATCAGGCTTACAGGAACCCAGAGTTGGCAAAGGGACAAAAACATGTTTAGGAAAAAATTCTAATGGGGGCTACTCATCCCCTTGCGCGTGCACACACAGTGCAAGGAAGATTGACCATAGTTAGTGGTCTTCTGTAGGAGAGAGATCAAAAAGAACATCTGGACTCTTGGGCTGGAGTGAGCAGGACCAGTCCAAGATGTTTTGCTCCTTTTGGACATTTTTCTTTCTCATGTCAAGAACAGTCACAAATGTTTTGCCCTGGAGCGTATAATACTAATTACAGTCCTTGAATTAGAGTCCCTGAAGCAGATATTCCCTGTCAAGCCACCCCAAATTAGCTGCCTGAGACTGATTTCTCTCTCTCTCTCTTTTAAATGTATCTTTATTGAATGTATCAAAGCAAAGCCTAAGCAGCTATGGCAAAAAGAGAAAAACAGTAGGGCAAGTCCCAGGAGGTGGGGAAATCAGGTAATGTACACAGCTGACTAACTGCAACACAGAACAGAAAGTCTCCATGCTACATTTTGTTGCAAGTTCCACTTCTAACAATAACCAACCAGCTTTTCATTTATTAACACCATCACAGGGGTGGGGGTGGGGGGAGGGAGAAAATCCAAGAGCTTCTGTACATGAGGCTTTTAAACCACAACTTTACTGAGATTTCTGCTTCCAGGATTTTTGCAGAATTAAAACATACTCCTTCATACATGTTCCCCACCCCTGGTTTTTTGTTTTTGTTTTAAATCCTGCCTTTCTGTATGTTCCTTCACACAAACACAAGATGGAACTACAGTATAGTGGGGACACACACACACACACACACACACACACCAGGAGCTTCCCATTTCAATTCATTTTGCCATTTCCAGGAAATGCTACACTTTTCTCACTCTAAAAAAAGGCCCCAACGATGCTTGGAAAGACGCAGGAGAGGCCCTGGAGGATGCTGCTGTGTAAGCTGCCTGCAGATGACAGCGCATGAGCAAGCATGAGATTGTAACAAATGCCTTATGTAAGGAAGCCCCAAGCGTTGGTCCTTCTCACACCGCTCCCCAATCAAGACCTGCACTATGGTGCTCCTGTAAGCTCCACCAAACTCCAGATACTTTCTCGGGATGTCTAGGAGAAAGCAGTAACTACTCCAAGCACAAATATCTACCTTAATATATTATCACTTGCAGGACAGAGTATATCATGAAGCCCCATTCAACATGCAGATCATATTCCTTCACAGCCATATATGTTATGGTTGCCTATCTTGATGAAGCAAAGCCTGTCTTCACTGTGTGATGGCCTTAGCTTACATTTCTCCAGTGTTCTACATGGTGTGTTCTGGATTCATCATATGTTGCAGGGTTGTAAGGTATGCAAAGTAGGCAAGTATTAGCTCCCTGCAGCAGATGAAAAGCTGTGGTAAAAGAGAGTGGCTGTCCTGCATTAAGATTTACTACACTAGAGAGGAAAGATGCTCTCTAGTAAACTGTTTACTAGAGAGCTCTCTAATAAAGTGTTTAGATTAGATGCTCTCTAATAAACTGTTTCTTTGCATCCATTGAAATCCTTGTCTGTGTAAGTTAAGAAAATGTTCAAAAGAAATTAGGTAACCTAGTTCTTTTTTGAAATAGGTCTAGAATATAGAAACCGGCCAGAATCAGCACGTGCTGAAAATGGCAACGTGGTAAAGTGACTGGCTTTGCTGCATTGAAAGTAGACCGAAAGTAGACTGGAATCCAACCATTATGGTACCTCCAATTCATCAGTAAGTGTCATTTAGAGAATCTGCCTGGAAGCTATTCTCCTGGTACAGCTAAGACTCCATAATTGTATGGTCATGTGAAATTATATCCTGCTCTTCTGGAGACTAACCATTAATGACAAGCTGTTATGACCTGAATAACATATAAAATAATAAAGCATTTTTAAAAGAGACAATAAAATAATGAACTCAGCTGATTCCAGACTTCTGAGAAACTTAAAAGGTCTTTGCCAGCAACCAAAAGGTATAAGAAGGGGTGAGAAGTAGCCCTTCCAGGAAAGAAGCATTCCAAATTTGGAGTCCTCCTCTCCAGTTTCATCTCCCCCATCCTATTTGTTTTATATGTATGGTGCTTTCCACTGGGAATATCAGAAGATTTTAAGCTTGGTATGTACACATAGAAAGACATCTGTAGGGCTCATACAGTGGCATTGGTTTCAAGATACATAGAGCTGTAATCAGAAAACCAGAAGAAATATTAAAATACAAATATTAGTATTTGTTTCATGCACAGCTGGACACCTTACTCATCCTGTTCAAACGCCTGGGTGGCTGTCAGAACTTTCTGTTTCTGCCACTTTTAAAAGAGAGGCAGTTTACAGTAAACAGTCTTTATAATGTTTCTCGCCCTCTGACGGCATCATAGCATGCTGAGAAAATAATTATTGGTCTGCCAATATGTTTTCATCATCATAAACATAATGAATGTTTGCAAAATGCTTTGAAGTTGAAAAGAGGATATAGAAATGTTCAGTGTTATTACAACTACCACCACAAGGATGGCCCCTGTGGTTGGTTATGCAGTTCAGAGTCATAAAATCCAGGAAAGAAGAGATTGCTTAAATTCTGAAAGCAGGGCCTTGTTTAAGGAACAACTGTCTATAACAGTCTTCTCCAACCTCCAGATGTGTTGTACTACAACTCCCATAATTCCCAGCCAATGTTTGTGTTGTTATTGTATTTTTGGAGCTTTATCAGCTGACAACAAGCAGAAATTCAACACACATCTCTAGCATAACTACAAATGGCTACAACAGAGGTGGACAAGCTTTCAACAGAGGGCCACATTCTCTTACTGGTGATTTATTGGAGCAGTAGGCAGGGCCAAAGGTGGATTTGTCACCTTTTCTCTCTCTTCCTGCTACTCTCTTTTCTCTCTTTTTGCTGTCTCCTTTTGTTCTTCCCCATCTTCCTTCCTGCCCAGCAGGATGTGCCTCAGAAGGGGCAGGTTGCTTTTGCCAAAAGTCTGGACAGATTACATGCAGAAGGCTTTTGAAATTGAGGCAAAACCTGCAGGAATGTAAGCCAAAGGCAACATACAGTCTTAGGAGTGCCAGTTGCCCAGTCCTAGTCTACAATCACACTCCGCTCACATGTTCCTCTTTCCGAGGGAAGCTCTCCATCTGACAGGGTTCTCCTGCTTTGGGGACAATATATGGCATTTTACTTCTAATAACCACTATCCTTTGCTTCGCAATCCCTAGCAGAACAATTCCTAATAACACTCAGCACCTGGCTCCAGCTATAGACATGCACTGAAAGAGTGACATTTGACATTTTATCACATTTCACAAAATACATGTGCCCCTCATCAGTTCTGAAGGGCATGTGCTAGTAAAAATTGCTGTGTGTTCTTCTAAAGTGCTGAAATCCAAAATTACTTCACATTGGAGTATTTAAAGGGGATGTGTATTGGAGTTGTCACACGTAATGAAATATGTGTGTGATTTGTACTCAGGAATCTGTACCTGAAATGTAATAAGGGTTGGACACGTGCAGATGAGAATGTGAGTGTCAGGGACTTTAACCCCATCTGTCCAGAGGAGGCAACAAACCACCAGTAAGATTTTTAAAAAAGAAAAGCACTTTACTGAAGTGTGCACCCAACAATACAGAGCAGCCCATTCCTGCTTCATAAGAGACCAGCATTAGCCATTAAGAATCCAAATGTTTCTATACCTTTAAGAGCAAACTCAGTCATTCATTCACTTGGGCCTATTCCCACCAGTACATCGATCCCACCTTCTCTACATTGTGAGTAAGAGAAAATGGACCACTTCCTACACTTATCTAAACAGTGGACATTTAAGCAGGCTGGTCAGTGCCAATAAAGGTCTCCTCAACATAATCACAACTTAAAATGCTATATCAGCTGAACAATTTCTGTTACACAGGTGTAACATTCATACACAGAAAAATGTGCTTTTGTGAGACTTGAGAAATGCTTTTTGAGCTGAAACCTCAGCAATGTTACAAAGAGTTCAAGCATAGGGAATCAGAAATTTATATCATGAGAATAGTCCCTCAGCATTTTGGAATGTGTTCATACCCACATGTAAATCCACAATTTTTCAGGTTTAATTGCAAAATATATAACATAATGTATACCATAATATATAGAAGCAGTTTGATAGCAGTCTACCTCACAGAAGCTTGAAGAAGGAAAGATTCCAGAAGGTTTTGTTAGTATTCCAGGAAGTGTCGGTTCAGAGTCCCAAGGCCCTTTGAGCGGAAAAGAAGGGTTTCCAGATCTTTCCATTAGACATCAAGGGCAAGTAGCTTTATGCTAATTATCATTGCTTCATTTTGCTTACTCTCGTGGAAAATTTGAACTGAATCCAGCCATCATCACCAAGAAGGTCTGGTGAGAACTGTGTGCAATAATGTTCTTGTCAATGACTTTTTAGAATTAGTGGACCTGAGATTAAAGTAGTGAGAGAAAGGAAAATAGAGGATGGATGGGAATGAAAGCACCCCCCCCCATCTCTCTCTCTCTCAGCACAATGCTTTACAATTATTTGGTCACAGGTATTGACCAAAAGGTCTGTATCCTGGTGTGCATATGCCCAAAATAGACAGCAGGGGAATGTTTTCTTTTAAAGATTTATTCTCAAGAATAACCAGCTGCCGATGAATCATTCCAGATGGCATACCTGGGAAGTCCTCAGTTGGCTCTTTTATACATTGATCATTAGAGGGTTACATGTAATACATCCAACACTTTCCAATAGGTTTCAGAAGTAAAAACTTACAATAGCATGATCTTTCACACTTGCATACCAGCGAAGATGCTCCAAAGGAGGGGAGAGGACAGGGTGTCTTACATAAAAGAGGAGGAGGATGGGGTGGACTGGTGTGAATTGCCCTTTATTGGAGCTGCTGTTATCTGTCAAGTACCAGCTAGTTTTCTCTGGACTGGTGCCTGGTCAGTGTCTGCTACATTTCAAGGATGCACACATGCTGATTTCTAGAAAGGAGGGTTTTTCTCAGGTCTGGTTATGTGTCAGTGATTGCATGATGTAACCAATGAAAGCTCATCCCATTGATTTGTGCATCATAGGTCAAGTGATATGGCAGCCAAGCCATTAATGATAGTCCAGGGGGCATGAACACAACACTGACTATTATGTATTATGTTTTTGAGGGTATTGTCATGAGACTAGCAGTTTCGAATCCCTTAGGACTAGATGCTTTCAGTGAGCTGTACCTGAAAACCACCTAATAGTTGTGTTCAGATTTCACAGCTAACTGCCAAAGTTTTTTTCAAAACCACATGATGCTTAGAAGTACTCTTTCTGCCCCAGCTACACACTTTTATACATATTTGACCCTTCATTGTCCTAAATTGTATAAACTGAGACTAATAACCAGTAAAGTCCAGTCCTGTATCTGTGCCCTGTTTCAACCAGATCTGCAGTGGTTGACCAGCTGATATCACCAACTTGAAAGCAACTTGGCTGTTCCTTGGAGGAGCGCTTGGTGACCTTATTAATGGGTCAGCAAATATGCACACTGCAGCACAATTCTCCATTTCCACACATTTTGAAAAGGTGTGCTGGATCATGTTCTAGACCAGGTGTGCCGAGACTCTTGCCGCATAAATGCTGTATCCCGTTTCAAAGAAACCCTTGGGGGCTTCATTACAGCAATGATTAGTATCAAAGGCAACAGGGACAGAGCCAGCATGCTAACATTACAGCACATTTTGATTTAAAGCTCTTCCTACCAGTAAGTAAGCTTTAAGGGGGCATTTCCTCCCTTTAGAATGGGGAGAAAAAGTTGAGAAGCTGCTAAATGATTCATGATTGTGGGGGGCGGGGGGGGGGGGCTTGGGAAGGCTGTGTGGTAACCTGGGCATCCTGGGTTGAAGGTCTGCACCCATTCTAGACACATCTTGAAACTTTTTTCAGCCTAATTCAGTGTGTGCGCAATATAAAAGGACATCTTATGTTGATTTCTGTATGTAAAATGAGTCCCAAATATGAACTGTCCATATTCAATTGCATTCAATTCTCATTTTCTAAACATGGTTCTTTAGTTGTGAAACTTGAGTCCCATTTGGCTAAGTTATAGGTCAAAATTAGGGAGGAAATAATACGGAAGATCCAAGGCATGGCCCAGTTTCCTACTGCTCATCCTTAAAACTAATTCCATTATTCATATTGACCCCTAGTTGTGGGATACATTCTTGTGGGATTCATTCATTCAAGGTGAGGTTTATTAAAATCCTACCTTGAATATTCTCTTGTCCACCTTCTCTTATAAGGTGTTTTTCACTGGCCAATGTGAAGTTGGCTTCAATGGGTCTAAGTCAGTGGTATTTGTGTGTCAGTTGTCAGTTTCCTACTAGGCATACAGGATGTCAGCATTTAGTGAAAAATCTATATAAAGAATCTAACCACAGCATAACACGGCTACATGTAGTACTATTATTAAATTTTGTGAGTCTTCTTTTTAAAAACACACAAAGAAATGTACAAAAATCAATTCCATTGTTAAAGAGCTAACAAGATAAGAAATGCATAATTTTGACCATTGAAACGCCAGTTAAAATGCACCATGAGAATTGCAGCATCACCCAGAGCTAGGAAAAGTTCTTGCAAGCAGAAATTGGACTGATTTGTAGCTGCAGGTGTGTGTTGTAGGCTTATTTAATGCTGGCATTATTACAATGTTTACTGCTCTCGCTGTTTCTGCAGTTTTATTGCCACATTGGTTTTAGTATTTAGTATTTACAAGATTTATATACCACTCCTTATTCCAGTATGGAGATTTCAGAGTGGTGAACAACATAAGACGAAACAAGTAAAAGAATAAAGCAATATGTTAAAAATACAACCATAACCATAAAACCATGGCCAGGTAGATCAGGATGTTGAGGTACAGCTTGAGGATGTTGACAAACAGCTTTGGCTATTGGGCAGTATAGAAATAAAATAGTCTTTCTGAAATAAGAGTGTTTTTAGAGGCACTAAAAACAGTACAATGTTGGCTCTTGCCTGACTTCAAGAGGCAGGGAATGGCAAGAAATGGATTTTTACTCTTACATGAGTTTTATCGTTATACAGTGTACACTGCCTTGGGGGGGGGTGCTCCTGTACTGAAAGGTAGCTAAGAAATATTTTACATTTTTATCTATATCTATATCTTCAACTGTTAGTAAACAGAAGCTTGGAAAGGATTTGATAGTTCTCCCTGGACTGCTGAGCTCAAAGTGTGGGCATCACTGCAAAGAAATGTTACCTCTAGGAAAAGGAAATAGGCAGCAAAATCTCATTTATGCTCAGAGGGGGCAGGGAAGAATATATGAGAGGATGAGCTCTCCAAATCCATTTCCCATGTTCACCTCCCTAGGAAATACAAATGAAATTGCCTTTATTCTGTTCCTGAAGGTGCCATCACTGCACTGTTGTGAGTGTTGAAGACCACATGTTTGGTTCAGATTCTTTCATCTTCAGTGGCTCCTCAAATAGAAATGCCAGGCTCTGGAGCAGAGAAGCAAGATTTGAGGGGACCTTTGGGCAAGAAAAGAGATGGAATCTGAAAAATCCATCAATATTCACCCATTCCAAGTAAGTTTTTTCAGTCATTTTCTTTCAAACTTCTGTTCTACACAATGGTCCTCGGACTGGATCCAGAGATGTCTTGCATGGGCATGAAAGCACTTCTGCTTGTACAAAGCATCCCTGCCAAATCCCTCTGATTTCCTTGTCCTTCTGCAGCTGCACTGCTCATGCCTCATCTAACACCCATGGACTCTCAGGAGTGGCTTGTGTGGGCAGAGGGGGAGTACTGGGAGGCTACAGTGGTGGTCAGAATGGTGGACTAAACACCTTGGAGATCCAGGTTCTGGTCCCCCCTTGGCCATGATGCTCACTGGGTGACTTTGGGCCAATCATTCACTTTCAGTTCAACCTACCTCACAGGCTGTTGTTGTGAGGATAAAATGGAGCTACGTAAGCTGCCTTGGGTTACTCAGAAGAGGGGAAAAGGTGGGATATGAAGACAATGTAATAATACAAATGCAATGTCATAATTGTAGGGAAGGGGAAACCAGGAAAGTTCCACTGTGTGAGCAACTGTCCACCTAATGTTCTCTGGATCCAACCCCACAGCATTTCAGATTCCCTCCTCTCTATGGTTGCTGTGATTCCTACAGCCATTTATACTGGTACCCACCCATAAAGGATTCTTTAGATAGAACATCACTGCATTCTGTCCCCAACTAAGGCACAGTACCATCAAACTCCGTGCAGTTTTTCTGTATGTCATAGCTATAACACAGACATGAGCTATGCGAAATCTACTTTGCCTTTCAGCAAAATGGCAGCCGTTAAACACATTGTTCACCTCTGTTTTAAGAATATGTTCGGTAAATATGCTGCTGATAGAAATACACAGAATCAAGCCACTTAGGCAGAAAATACAAGTGTGCAAAACTGTGATTTTTTAAAAAAAAATTAAAGCATACGTGTCCTAAAACCATATTCTCAAATTATTAATCAAGGTCATAGAAGATTCCTTTAAAGTGAACAACATGTACTAAGCAAGATAAGCAAGGACAAAATCAGTATGCATATTTAATTTGATCCAGGTGGAGAATTCCAGACAGGCTGTCAAGAGACGTCAGATCTCAGACAACCTGGGCCAGATTATGGCGCAATCATTTTAAACAATGTTTTCTAAGGTGCTTGTTTCTTCATGTGGTAGAGGGCGTTCTTTCTTTCCATGAAAACAGCCAAAGCTGTGCAACCAGAGCGTCAATAAACTTACCCCTATCATTCCGAAATTCTTTGTGTTCTTTCCTACATATTCTGCCATATCAAGGAGAAAAACTGCATCATCTGTTTACAAAGTTAAAAGGTCATTTTACGAAAATGATAACAAAGCAGTCTTGAACACATGTGCTCAGAGAGGTTTGGATCAAATCCATCATAATCTGGCAAAAATAAAATTATTTTCATGGAAAGGCAGAGAGGGCTCCACAAGCTTAACTGCTGCTATTGCCAGCCCTCCTCCTTTAGCTGGTCTAAAAGACCTCACCCACCAGCACACACACCATAGATGTGAGAAGATGGCTCTTCCAGCATGGGATAGAAAACCTAATATCTCCTTTTCCTTCAGGTACAAGAACATGCTGTAGCTCTGCCTTCAGTACAGCAAACCTTTCTATACTCAATACTAAACTGTCTCTCTTAGAACTGTTCACACAATGCACATAAGACACTCTGTATTTGCAAGATATATAATGTGGTTGCATACATTACGGTGACAGGATACAAGATACGAGCAGAAGAAGCATACGCTGTCATGAAAGATGTTGGCAAATGTTATCACATGCTGTTTCAGGTTCATCAGCTTGGCTGGTTAATGCGGTCAACCAGTTTCCATAAACTCTTTGGTCATGAAAGCAACTGGGGCACATATCTGTGCAATCTGTAGCCATAAGAAGGAGTTGGAGGTTGCTCAGTAGGCAAGTGATTTAAAAACTCTGTTGGAACTGCTGCAAGTTTTATTCTGGACCAACGCAGTGCAATCCTATTTATGTCTATTCAGAAGGAAGCACCAGTGAATTCACTGCAGCTAACACCCATGTAAATGGGCATAAGAATTAAGCCCAAATGCAAGATGTGAACTGGCTGCTTTCTTGGATTGTGCATGTCATTGATACAGAATATCCATATTGCTTTTTGAAAATTAACAAACAAAATGTACACTTTGCCTGCACTCTCTAATGATTCAATTATTTATTTATTTACTAAAAGCTTTTTTATCCCAGACGTCCTGGGACGGCTTATTTATACTCTGCATCTTCAACTACAAAGGTCCATATAGCTCCTTATAACAATATACAAGTATTACTTTTGTCATGTATTATAACATGACAAAAACCAGAAAGCCTCCCCGCGAATGGGACAACAGCACAGCATCCAGCTTCTAAAACTACCCAAAATGCACAAAATTGAGTGCTGGTTGTGTTATTGTCTACTCAGAAGCAAGCAGCATTGAATCAGTGGGCCTTGAGGTAAATGGAATTTGTTGCAAGGGCAGTTGCTGTTCAAATTGAGCTTGTTGTCTATTTATAACTTTGTGGCTCATTTCCCCACAAATCCACCTTTCAAATTCTGCTATTGGATTTTGATGAAGAAATTCAAACATGGAATCCTTGGGGTCCTATTTCAACATCAAAACTCCAAACTTCGAAATTTGACAGTTTCCACAGCCTTGATATTTTGTAAATGTTCATTTCCGCTCTGAAAAAGCCAGTTGTGGAACCTGCATCTTCATCTCAGGGGTATATTCACAGCTGTTCAGCTTTTGTGGACAGCAACAGTATTTTTTCAGGCTGATGCTATTACATAAAGCTCAGAGGTTAAATTTGCAGCACAAAGACAGTACAGCCTGGCCAGGAGACCAACAAATGTTCTCCTGCAGCAATTGCTTTCATGTGCAAACTGAACCAGTACATTTTCCAGCATTTAGTCCAATCTGGCATTGCTAAGGAGGCATTCTGCCATTTCCATCAAGAGAAGCATGAGAGGCTTTCCCCAGAGTGAGAAATTCAGGCATACAGTAGTGAGGCAACTGTACTAGCCTGGCATTTTCTGGTTAATTCTGTGTTCTGTATTATATTCAATTTGGATAAACTTAGCCAAGTCGCATGGGCTATGATTATGAACATAGATAATACATGGAAGAGATTCAGAGTGCAATCCCTCAGCCACCTTTCCCTCCCACAATTCAGCTGTAATAAGATTTGATGTCAAAATAATTGCAAAAGATACCAGACTTGTCTTATTTGAGCCATACCAGCAATGTACTGAACATATCAAAAATATATAAAATTTTAATTAGAACTTTTTCAAAACTGGAGATTTTAAAGAATGCCACCTATCTGATGTGATGGTGCATTAAACCTTGGCAAATACATGGGAAACTATCACATGCATCGGCAAAATCCATCTGCTGCTTTCTACCTCAGTAAATTCTGTAAAAACAGCAAACATTCCTGCAACACCATTACATTTATAATTTTGTTAGTTAAAAAGTATTATTAAAATGGCGTAAGTATATGCTTATATAAAGCTGTCTGACAATCCCCCAAAGATTTGGAATCAGATGAATTTCAGGAGTCTGTTATCCATACTCTTTGCAGCTTTTTCAATGGAACCAAACTGGTCTGATTCCACTTGCAATTAGTTTGATGCTACATTGACTGAACAACCACTGTGAAATGAAAGGTTAACCTTTTCCCTTATACTTCTGGGCTACATAAGGCCTTCCTATGGCTGCCATTGTAAAAATTAAAAATTTAAAAAAGTAGAAATGGAAAAGAATTCATTATATGAAGATGACTTTCAATATACAGTTTTTCATTCATCTGGTTAAAGCCCCATTCATGTATACATAATTGGGTTACTCACATAGTTGATCTCACTAACCATTCTATTTCAGAGACTCCAGTGTTACATCAATCTGATGAGTAAAAAGCTTAATTGTATGCACGAGTTATTAGTTGTTATTCTTTATGAAGCCTGGTGGGCCATGTTCCTGTACAACATACCTCTAAGGTAGACCATTATTTCCATTCAGCAGACTGAAATGAACTGAGATTGAAAAGTTGTGATTTGTTAAAAGCTATCAAGCAACTCAGAAACTGAAGTCTGAGGATTCAACTTCAAGTCTTTGACATTCAGTATATTTATCAGCCAGCTTGTGCAGTAAGTTTCTGCACAATATTATAAGTTGAACACAAATGCGATTACTTATGATACATGAAAGCTAGTTTGATTCCAGGACAGGGAAGGGTTCAAAGTAGGTTGGGATCTCCTCATAGACTCTCTTGGCAGTAGGTTGGCAATTGTCTAAAAATCTATCATAATCAAATTAAGTTGCTGGAACATGTGGGGGAAATCACAGTGGATTTTTGTGTGAAAAGTTTGTGATCTTGGTTCTGATACTAATTAGAAAATCCTGGGCTAAGCATATGTTCAGAGACATCCCATTCCTTGATTAGTGAGTCTACCTGCCTGAACCACAATTTTGCATCTTGTCCCAGTTGATGGAACTCAGGCTTTTGTTAAAAAGTAGATTCTACAAGCCTAAAGATAGCACCTACTCCTGCTCTAGGGTGGCTAGGAGTCCTATTTAAAGAAGACAAAACAGTGGTACCTTGGCTTATGAACTTAATCCATTCCAGGACTCTGGTCGTGACCCAAACTGGTCATGAGCCAAGTTAAATTTCCCCATAAGGTTCAATGTACATAAAGTTAATCCATTCTGTAACTATTTTTTTAAACACAAAAATGTGAAGCAAAGTGACAAAGAATAACAAAGATCGTGGCCATCTCCCCCCACCCACCCCGAGCACGAGTGGGGCCATCTCCCCGCCCCCCAGCACAACCATCATCCCTGCACACACCTATCATCCCGGCATGCTGGCGGGGGGGGGAGGGAGAGACGGGCACGAACATGGGTGCGCTCGGGGGAGGGAGATGGGCGTGATTGTGCTGGGCAGGGAGATGGCCGAGATCGCAGTTGGGCTCCTGCAGGAAAGACGGGAGCCCCTGCCCGCCCCCAGCACAATCGCGGCCATCTCCCCATCTCCCCACCTGAGTCAATATTTTTTATTGTTGACCTTTTTATTTAAACGATATTTTAATTGTTAATTGTTGTTTTTATTTATTGGTTTTATACTATTGCCGAGATGCTCCAAATTTTTAATGTCTATCCTATGTGTGTTTATCTTGCTTTGTAAGCTGCCCCAAGGCTTTCTGTGACGGGGGCGGCATAAAAATGCTATAAATAAAAAAAAATATTTTTATGAAATTTTTGTTCGTGACCTGATTTGGTCGTGAACTGGGGCATTCGTGAGCCGAGGCACCACTGTACTATGTCTGAAGGGCTGTCAAAGGACAGTCCAGGGATAACACTTCCAGCCTGAAGAACCATCAGAAGAGAAAGTGAGGGCTTTCAAATTGCCTGTAAACAGCACTTAAGCAATCGTTTTCACCTCTCCTTCTAGACCCATCCTGATGCATGCATCAGGGCATGACTTCCATGCTTTCCCCATGTATTTACATCTTTTCTCGAAAATCCAGACTCATGGATGTAAATATTGTATCTAGTTACACTTTCACCAATTGTTTTAGAAGCTGGCAGTCCTTGTTGTAAAGAAAAACCATCACCTTCATGGTTTTTGCCTGTATAAATTAGGTTGTCATGTGATAGGAAGGAAAATGACCTCTATCCAGACTTCTGGCAGAAGCCTTGAACCACAAAGTACCAAAGAGAAGCCACATACTTCCTTCAGACCTCACCACTGTGGCATGGGGCCAAGCTAAGCACCAAGCAAGGCAGAGTGTACTAAAAGCTCGGCTCAACTCAGTGGCAGGGTGCCTGCTTAGCTCCACCTTAAATGCCAGCAATTTCATCTGCAAAAGACAGAAATACTCATTTGCAAAACTGAATTATTTCAGGGTTCAGCATGCATAAAGCCCAGGCTCATGCCCTAAACAGATTCAGTCACTGTTCAAGAGGCTTTGAATTTGAAGAGATACATTTATTACTGACATGAGCGTCATTAATGTTGCCCTTCTTCAGCAGACTCATGATCATGATGTTATCGTTCATGGCTCAAAGAATGGTTTGTTTTTTAGTGCTAGGTCAAAATGTCACCCTCTTGGCAGCTTTTAACTGAAGCACTACACACTGCCAGCATTATGGCCAAGAGCCACAGTGGTTGTATTTCTGTTGTGATGACTTTTTGTCATGTTAATGTTTCTTTTGAAACATTGCAAAATGAGAAACCCACATTCTTCTGTTTTGATATCCGCTTCTGTTTTAGAAAATACTTCACTTTTTAAATTATTTGAGCTAAATTTGTGCCTTATATTACCATGCTTTCCTTTTACAGCATTAGAACTTAGTGCACTGCCCAGAGAGAGCTTTGATATTGGGCAGTATAGAAATAATAATAATAATGATAATGATAATAGAACTTAGCTGGATTCACTGACTTCTTTGTTCAACCATATAAGGCAGCCATTTTCAAGCTTTCTACCTTCAAAGAAGGCTTTCCACAACCAGCCCCTGAATGCTGGGCACCAAATCCCTATTGTGTAGCAGGGGATCCTGGCAGAAAGGAAAGCATTTCAGCATGCATCCTCAACATGGAGTGCCATCAGAACATTTGGGTATTGCAGTGGCCATCTATGCCCTGGGGATCTGGTCTGTAGCAATCCATTGCTCTCTTGCAGCTCCTCCATGCAAGAGAAATGCAGTATGACAGGCACTGTCTTTCAGGGTAGTCATTGTCTTCCATTACTGATCCTCCTATTATTGCTTAAGGAATACCAAATATTCTTCTGAAGAATCTCAGAATTTACAAACAATACAGTTTGTAAACCAATACCATATGCAAATTAATAATACTAATTCCTCATGGGATTAGAAACCCAAGGAGTCACACCCGAGGTGAGAGAAAAAAGAAGAGGACATCAGCCAAGCAGTCAATATGTGAGGACGGGTGGCGCTTCAGTCCAGGTGAGCCTCTCAGAGGTCCAGAGCAAGAGGCTGTGGAGGTCACAAAGCATGAGAGCGGTGGGGAAGAGACAAAGACCAGCCAAGCAGAATCCAAGGACCAGCAGCCACAAGGTAAGCCAGATGTGATGCTCCCTGGAGCCTGCACATATTCTGAGCCTGCAATGGTGGAAGTAAATGGTAGTTTCATCCATGTGTGAGCTGAAACCACCCGCAGAACTCATTAGACTTTGGTAACATAACCCTGGGCCTGTCTGCCCAAGAGCGAGTCCCACTGAGCTCTACGGGGCTTACTCCCATGTAGGTAGGAATCGTGAGGAAACACAACTCTAGCTGTACAGTGCATAGTCGACTGTGGAATTCAATTTCACAAGATCTAGCAATAGCCACCAATTTGAAAGGGAACTGGACAAATTCATGGCGATAGTGGATATTAAGGACAACTACTCCTGATGGCCATGTGCTGCCTCTGGTGTCTGAGGTGTGTGTGCCAGTTGCTGGAGAATGTGAGCAGGAAGCTGCTGTGCCACTCATGTCCTGCTTGTGGGTTTCCTGTTGGCAGCTGGTTGACCACTGTGAGGAGAGAATGCTGGACTTGATGGACCCTTGGCCTGATCTAGCAGGGCTCTTCTCTTCTTATGAGACTAGAAAGAAATATCACTTTTCTTTCCACTAGTAAGCATTTCACATAGAAGCAAATGGAAAGTTCTGCTGGAATAACTTAGTGCTTTGGCCAGTCCATACAGGTTTCTTAGGCAACCCGTAAGCTTCCTTCACAGATCATGACTCTTCTCCTTAGGTCCCTTCTGCTTTCAGCCCTGGCAAGAAACCAGGCTCTTTTATCTAATCACTGATTGGAGGTAAAAGCTAAGCTTCCCCTGCTGAATGCTGCACACTGAAGCAGTACGATGCTACTAGTAGGAATGGTCTCTCAATTTTCCATGTGTTCATCTAGAAGCCCCTTCCCTCCTGTTTCTGCATTAACCTGGATTTTTTGAAAATCTGTCTGAAAATATACATTTAAATGCATATTTTAAAATGTGTTTTCTGGAGCAATGCATCTGTAAACACATTTTCATTCAAAATGTACCAGTTCATTCAGGAAGTGTAAATGGCAGTAGATAACCTAATTCCAATCTGCAAGGTCAGATCCGGTCAGTTTGTACTGGGGCTAACAAAGATAATATCAAACTCCTCGAGCATTCCTAAGCATCAGTGGTTGGCTTGGAAACCATCACTTCTAATCACTTCCTCTAGATAATTATACTGGAAAAAACGTGATTGGACAGCCACAGGGACTAATCTCTGAATAGCTCTGCCAGATTTCACCAATCTGGAGACTACCAGTGCAAGACACTATTTTAGGTTTTGAGGCAAAATGAGGGAAAGAGCAAGTGTGAGAGAAAGAAAGAGAATTTAGTAGAGGAGATGGAAATTCACAGCAAAATTGGGAGGCCTATTCTTTAATATTTTTTCTCTCTCTCTCTTTCTCCCTCCATGCACCTATATATGCCTGCCCAGGTATCTAGTTCGGCACTAGCCATGTCCAGAGGGGAGGGGGGTCGCTTTAATTTACCGAGCTTCTATTTCCCTCGCAGGGCTTCCTGTTCTCTCGAGACCAGGTCTAGAGTGCTTATACCTGGTGCTGGGTGACCGAGACAGACTGGGAATTCTGCTGGTGTACCGTGCACCCTTCTGCCCATCAGACTCCCTGACTGAGCTGACGGAGATCGTCTCAGACCTGGTATTGAAGACCCCCAGGATGTTGGTCTTGGGGGACTTCAATCTCCATGCCGAGACTGGTCTGACCGGGGCAGTTCAGGACTTCATGGCCTCCATGACAGCCATGGGGCTGTCTCAACATGTCATAGGCCCGACCCATGAACGTGGTCACACGCTGGACCTGGTTTTCTCGACGGGGCAGGAAGAGGGTGATTTGAGGGTGAGGAATTTGTGTCTGACTCCCTTTTCACGGTCAGATCACTTCCTCGTGAGATTTGAACTCGGAGCTAGCCCTTCCCTCTGTAAGGGTGTGGACCAGCTTGTGATGGTCCACCCTTGGAGCTGGATGGATCCGGATGGATCCCTGAAGGCTCTGGGGGATTTTCTGGATGATAAAGCTGGTGCTCCTGTTGATGCTCTGGTTGAACTGTGGAATGGGGAAATGGCCAGAGCAATTGACACGATCGCCCCTAAGTGTCCTCTCCGGCCACACAGAGCCCATCCATCCCCATGGTACACATCTGAATTATGGATGATGAAGCGGGTTGGGAGATGTCTAGAGCGTAGGTGGAGGAAATCATGGGATGAATCGGACCGAACACGCCTACGAGCTCATTATCGAGCCTATGCTGTGGCAGTGAGGGCGGCAAAGAAGAAATTCTTCTCCACTTCCATTGCCTCCTCACAGTGCCGTCCAGCGGAGCTGTTCTGAGTGGTACATGGGCTGATACATCCTGGCCCTAAGAAAGATCCTGTACCACCATCGATGGCCCATTGTGACGACTTTGCGCAGGACTTTAAGGAAAAAATCGCCCAGATTCGTCACGAGCTGGACTCCATAAGTGATTCAGATCCTTTAGGGGAGATGCCAATGACTCCGTCTGGTCAGGTATTAATGGATGAGTTTCAGTTATTGCTGCCCAATGATGTGGACAAGGTGCTTGGACAAGTACATCCCACCACCTGCTTACCTGACCCTTGCCCGTGGTGGCTGCTGACCAAAGCCAAACACGGGATTGGTGCCTGGATCCTGGAGGTCATTAACGGCCAGGTGCATGCTCCTTTAAAGGAGGCGGTAATCAGGCCTGTCCTAAAGAAGGCGTCCCTGGATCCAGAGATGGCCGCCAATTATAGACTGGTGGCCAACATTCTGGTTTTGGGCAAGGTGTTGGAACGGGTGGTGGAGGGACAACTCCAAGCACTCTTGGATGAAACTGATTATCTGAACCCATTTCAGTCTGGCTTCAGACTCGGGTATGGTACTGAATCTGCCTGGGTTGCCCTGTATGGTGACCTGTGCAGGGAGAGAGACAGGGGGAGCGTTTCCCTGTAGGTTCTCCTGGACCTCTCAGCGGCTTTTGATACCATCGACCATGGTATCCTCCTGGATAGGCTGGTGGGACTGGGAATAGGTGCTGCTGCTTGACGGCCAATTCCAGAAGGTGGTGCTGGGGGACTTTGGCTCTGCACTATGGCAGCTATGCAGGGTTCCATCTTGTTCCTCTTGCTATTTAATATCTACATGAAACTGCTGGGAGAGGTCATCAGGAGGTTTGGGCTGTGGAGTCATCAGTATGCTGATGACAACCAGCTCTACCTCTCTTTTTCAACCAATCCAGGTGAGGCAGTGGCTGTACTGAATCGGTGCCTGGCCAAGGTAATGGGCTGGATGAGGGCCAATGAACTGAAACTCAATCCAGACAAGACGGAGGTCCTGTTGGTGGGTGATTCAAGCTCCTGGGTAGGTGACTTGGGCCTTGTCCTGGACAGGGTTGCACTCCCACTAAAGGACAGGGTCCACAGCTTGGGAGTGCTCCTCGACCTGTCATTGGAAGCTCAGGTGACTGCGGTGGCGAGGAGCGCTTTCCTTCAGCTTCGGTTAATCCATCAGCTGCGTCCCTACCTGGAGGAAGATTGCCTAGCAACAGTGACACATGCATTGGATTTCTGTAACGTGCTTTACGTGGGGCTGCCCTTGAAGACAATCTGGATACTTCAGATGGTGCAGAACAGAGCTGCCAGGATGCTGACAAGGACTGGGTGTTATTCTCATATAACCCCAGTCCTCTATCAGCTCCACTGGCTTCCCATTGAAGTCCGGGCTCAATTCAAGGTGCTGGTTATCACCTATAAAGCTCTAAACAGCTTGGGACCTGGGTACCTAAAGGAGTGCCTTCTCCCTATTTGCCCTCCTGCCCCCTGAGATCGGCAGCAGAAGCCCTCCTCTGGGAACCCTCTATGAAAGATATTAGGAGGCAGAGCACCCGGAGGAGGGCTCTCTCTGTGGTGGAGCCCCATCTATGGAATGCGCTCCCCAGAGAGGTCCGCCTGGCGCCGTCATTATATGTTTTTCGGCGCCAGGTTAAGAACTTTTTATTTCATCAATATTTTAATAAGTTTTAATATGGTATTTTTAATATTATATTTTTAACTGCAGCCAGAGTGGGTCTATTTGTTTATGTTGTTGACACTTTGTTCTAATTTATTTATATTGATATTTGTATTTTATCATGTAAGCCACCCTGAGGCTTTTGCAATAGGATGGCATAAAATATCACACACACACACACACACACACACACACACACATGCATATGTGCACACATATAGACACATATATATAGAAATGGTATCATTATCAGGAGCAGAAAAATAACAGCAGTGTTATCAAAGTCAGTTTCACACATACTTTTTAAGCAATGACCTGTTTTAACCAAGGACGTGGGTACTATGTCACAATCCTATTGCTGTCCACTCAGTAGTAAGTCTCATTGTGTTAAGTGCAGCATCATGCTAGCAGAAGTCCCACAGTGCAATGGGAACTCCTCCCTTTGTCCTCCCACCAGAGCCCTCACCAGTGCTCAGAAATCTGTCCTGCAGCATTTCCAGGCTGCATGTAGATCGTACACATGAGGGCTCCTCTCGACATGATGGATATGTGAAAGTTGGGTGCATGCAATTCTTCACTGCCACCGCTTGCAACAGCTATATTCTCTTTCACATAGAATATAATGTAATTTATATAAGGGTAAGGGTAATCATTTTCTAGAAAGGTTTGGAAGCTGAAATGAGAGCCCAGTGCAGGCAAACAGCTAGTCATGGTTGTGGTTCTGGTTGCTCATTTCATTTCTTTACTGCCCAGTAGCCAAGCTCTCTGAGCAGATCACAACAATGAGCGCAAGCAAGCACAAGCCTTGGGTTCATATATTTCCTTTTCTTCTTTTTCTCTTCTTTAAATGCAAAGCAAGCAGATGAAAAGCTTCTGATATGCAGCCAAAGCACAGTTACTGCTGCATCCTAACATGACGAATGGTCGCTCATGGAAAATCCACTGTATTCTCAAATTAGGACCTGAAATCTACAGTCTGATCCTAGTTTGAAAACAAATTATGGTTTACATAAGCCACAGTTTGCCTTATTCAGAAACAGTGGCTTGCTGAAACTACTGAACAAACTAGTATCTGCTGATTGTATGTCAAGGAGGGTAAAGAGGAAGAGAGAGAATGAGAGTACAAGGTTCAAAATAATCTGTACTGGGCCTGCATGTTATGCAGAAGATGTGCTGCACGTATCTTTTTCCACATCTCCCCTGTAATGCTGCAAAAAGTGCAGTATTGTGTCATTGCACTTTGAGTTTCCCTGCCCCTCATGAGCAGGAACCAGCCAATGACACGGAGCTTGATACAAAGGTGGAAGGGCCACTGGAAGGGTGTGGAGACATTCTCCATTGTCTGTCATGTTGGCTAGCTCTGTCGCAAGGTTTTATGTATGCAAGTTATCAAATTTGAGAACAGAATCTATCTCAGAAAAAAAGAATAAATCTCACCCAAATCCCTGAAGGCAACTCCATTTTTTTTCTACCTGAGAACAGTGATCCGACAGCAGGGTTTAAAAACAAAACAGGAAGTGGCAGTTCCCAAAGAGTAAGGAATGCAGAGGCTCCATCCTGATCACAAGTCTTTGCTCAGTCCAAACTCGCATGGCAGCCAACAAGCACATATTTGAAATATTAGACATGTGAAACGGTAGGATTTCACACAAGGATGGAGTTAGCAACAGATGGTTCTAACAGGCAGGCAGCTTCATACAACTGCCAAGCGCTTCAACAGATTGCAAAGTCCTGACATACTGCTAAGAAACAGACTGCCCTTTTCACTTAAGGAATGCACAGCTGTGAAAAGGAGGTTTGGGCTCATTTTGTACAACGTGCTCTCCAGTGGTATGAATATCATATAAGCCATATAAGCTGAAGAGTCCCACTGATGATACTCTTAATACACAAAAGAATATTTGCCACTAAAGTCCCCCAAGCACCTATGAGAAATTGAAATAAACACATCCCAAGGGATAAAGAAACACTGCCTAATAAAACTTCTAGCTGGTGAATACTGAGAAAAAATATAGTACATGTAAAGAAAGTAGCAAGTAACCAGGAAGGGAAAGGAATCCTGAGATTCTGAAATGCTCACAAACTTCTTTGGCCCTAATCCCAAGGGGATGTGTAAATTAGTCACACTGACATGACCTAGAATTATACACCAACCACCAGATTCGACTTAGTGCTCTGCAGGATGAACAGTTACACCTTCTGAGGGAATCTTAGCTTGCCCTGTGTGAGATTAATAGGTGCAGGGATTTTTGTGTAAGAGGGCCGTTATATTTTGAAGGTGTCCAAAAATGTTGTGCTTCTCCCCATGTTACTTGTGGATCATTCTTAAGAAAATGACAGGTGGCATAAAGGTGGTCTAAAGTAACAACCTTCCAGGGTTTCAGGATAGGTGCAACTATTTAAGGGGAGCCCTCAAATTTGAGGAGTGGGTTGAGCAATGCATTTCCCTTTCCTTTTACCTATGGTTTTTATGACAATTTACATGAAAAGTGCATAATCTATTGTTTTCTTTTTAAATAAGCACCATCATAAACTGTAGTTCCCTGGCATGACCCTCATTTATTTATTTATTTAATTCATGACATTATTTGTGTATTCCAGAGGCCTCCTTCCACCCAGTGCCTCTTCCAACCTAAGTGGGGCCCATCCTGAATTCTAATTTGCATTCCTGTCCCAAGGCAGGGAATGGCAGAGAGAGTCCCACTGATATTTGGAGAGACCCAGTATTAGGTAGGTCACACACTAACTTAATAACTCACTGTTACCTGGCCTCCAGATCTGCAGAGAGTGGGTGAAATACAACATTGCCCTATTATCAGATATTCCCCTTCTCCCAACTGCAGCCTTCTGTGCCTTTTGAAAAGCCTCTATACAAAGGGACATCAGACCAAAGTGATACATGGGGCATACTTGTACTACAAGCCTAAATTTCTTTTGTAACAGTTTAACTGTTTTGACTTTCTGTAAAAGAACGTGCAGAACTAAGGTCATAAAAGAATGCTGAGAATTGAAATTTGGTGAACATTCTGAGACTCTTCTGCAAAGACATCCCTCTTTTCTCTCACCTACCCACCCACCACATACCAAAAGAACTCTCCAAAGTACCCTGGGGAGAAAAACAGAATGCTGTCAGTTTAAAACTCTTAATTGGGGGAAAAAAACATTTCTGGCCATAGCCGTACCAAAATATTCAGGCTTTTTGAGCCTTCTCCCCTGAGCCAGCATTTAATGGACTCACATAGTAGTCGGAATGTCTGGACATACTCACTGGTCAGGTTGTCTCCATGTCATCTGGGTCCTCTATCATCCCTCCCAGACCTGGATACTGAAGGCCTGCAGAAGGGTGTCATGGAGGCTCCTTGGATGGCTGAAACCCTGAGCTTGTGGTCTGGCTGAGCAAGGGGGCATAACAGAGTGGTGGGTGAGCTAGTGACCCTTCTGATTAAGTGAGGCCTTTAGCTCCCAAACAGAGCTAAAATCTCTGTCCTAACCTCCCCTCTGACATCCCAGGTAGTTTAAGCGCCCACCTCAGTGCTATGATTTTTGCATGCATTTGCATAAGGGATGTTGAATCTCTTTCCACCTGAGGGAAGATGTCATTTCAGAGAAGCTCTTGGGTGGAAGGGGAACAGATTTATCAGGCAGGTGGGACCAAAAGATGAAAGGGGCAGGGCCAACCCCCCCCCCCTCCAAATACCAGCATCATTTAGCTTCAAGCTCTTAAACCTTTCAGAACAGTGAAAAAGCTGCACAAAGGCCAGGAAAACACCAACCTATCAGTAGTCAGGGAAAGGGGAGGGGGCTGGGAGAAAGGATATGGCCCAGTGAAGAACCAGATTGGAACCCCAGATAGGCAGGAGTCCTGCACCCCTGGCTTAGATGAAAGTAAGATTCATCCTCTGCCCAACTAGACCTTCATACAATTTGCTTTAAGTATCGCTTTCCAAGTCTATGAGTCACCTGGCCATATTCCATATTTACTGGTGTTGGCCAGAAACACAGCCCTCGTGAACATGTGTGTTAAAACACTGGTTCTCTGCTGAATCCACGCTGCTGTTTGAAAGCATATATATCAGGCCTTCCCCCAGCTGTCAAAGGCAAAATGAGTGCCAGCTGTTCAACCAAGGATGATGCCAATGCCCTGCTTTTGCACAGTGCACTTTAGCAAGTTGCATCTAGAAATCCTTCTGTCTTCCCAGCCAAGAGAGGCTGCAGAGTTGCAAAGGTTAGTACTGGGAAACGGGGAAGAAAGGCTGAAGCAGATCATTAACTGGGGTTATGCTTTTATAAAGGAAATTTCTTCAAAACACTCAGACCAGAAATATTCTTCTGGTGTTGCTGTCATGTTCCTGAAAGGTATCAGTTCCTGAAAATTAGAAACGATTATCCTTTTTTTCCTGGCGGTACAGATTGTTTTAATCAGAACAAAAATGGTATTTGCTGTTGCTGCTGCTGCTGCTGTTTTGAAAAGAACTGTCATAGGGAGAAAATCTTAGCAGGTGTGGTGGTGAGAAGCATTCATTGGTAGGATTGTTTTATTTTAATTTTATTGCAATGTTACCACAATCAATTGCTTTTTAAAATGGGGCCAAATGAAACATAATGTTGGCGATCCCTGTAATATATCATCATGGAGAGTGTTGGAAATGCTATGCCTATCTTTTTTCCTCCTTTGCAGTTTCAAGAAATTGGTGTTTTAGATTTGAGAAATGGCAAAGGAAGAAACTTTTACACACTCTCACCTAGGGTGCCACTTCTCTGTTCTCCAGAGTTGACACCTAGGCTGCTTCTTAGTCCCAGTAAAAGAAAAACACCCACAAATGACCCTAATCATGGATCCCTATGTCACGCCTGCCTTGGCTTTGTTTCTCAGATGTGCATTCGTGAGCTAAATGTTCAGGGATGGGATACTTAATCAACTCTTCTTTTGCACTGTGTACTGGATGGGCTGTACCAGCAAGGAGATTATCAAGGTCCAACAAGCAGTGTGGTGAACTTTTCCAGGGTCCAAAAGCCAAGCTAATTTCTAGAAGCCATGCCAAGGCCTCATAGCCTTTCGTTTGTTAGGAAGCGTGCCAGAGGTCATCGCCTTGACGTTGCCTTCCCCAATCATTCTGTAGATAATAAGCACTGCTTTTGCTGTGAGAATAAAACAGTTCTGTGTGCCCCCTTCTTCCAGGAAGGGGTGTTAGAGCCTGTGTGCATCCTGCCCGGCTCTGAAATAGCAAGACAACTTTATAAATCAATGGAAAGAGGTGTTGTCTTGCTGCTTCAAGAAGGGAATTGATGCATCCTTCCATAAGCAGCTCTGGAGGTCTATGGAGCATCCCCTGGCCTATTGAAGGAACCGATGTGGCTGCAGAAAAGGGGAGCTTAAGCTTTTTTTTTTTTTTTTTTTTTGGAGGGGGTTACTTGTTTACATTCTGCATCCATATTTGATCACTGTGTTCAATAAACTACATGGCTTCCCTGACACAGGTGGTTTTATTTCTTCCTAAGTATTGTTGAAACTGAAGTGAGGTGCCATGGCTGGACCAGGCTCCTGGGGTTAAAACACATTCCTTATCCTTTACAGCGCTGATTTTAAAAAAGCTATTTCAGTCATATTTGCAAGCTGCTTGCTTTGTTCTGGGACTGGACCTCTTGGGGTGGAGAGACTTAAGCATTTTACTATGTGGCCATCAATGTAAAACCCACAAAAGTAAGAGAATAGCAATTAAGAGAGGAAACACTGGCCAAAACAACTTGCCTGGGTGCATGCCGAAATCCAAATGCACTTAAGTATATACAGCTTTGCAAAGTCAAAAGTCCTTTTACATATACTTAGATATAAGTAGCAGGCAGTGCGTAATTTACAAAAATGTAACCTCAACGTTTTTGTCATAATAAGCGGGGGTGGGGGTGTTTGTTTTTTACATAATGGGTCATCTTGGAGGTTATAGCAAGTGGAGAGGCAATTTCACCATTTAGCAACCCATGTGATGCTCCTTCCCATCCCTGCCAGCTCCCAGGTTGTTTTTGCAGCCCCCTGCCACAGCTGAATATGTTGCTGTAGTGGGTGGCAGACAAAATGAACAATTTGGGAAGAAACTGAAGTGAGTGGGGCAACATGCACCTTCTTTGGAAGCAGCCTTGCATTCCCAGAAGCCTCCCAGGTGCATGATTCTGTCTGTAAACAAAGCCCCCACTCCCTCATGCCTTGCTTCCTTAAATTGTTGGTGGCAGGTTGCTGCCACAACTTCTGTGGCAGGGACAATTTTGGTGCAGGGGAAGTGTGCAAGCTCCACTGGGTTTCTGGCTGGAAGTGCAGCTCCTGAGCTCACAGACATCACCCTCCCTGACTTAGGGCCAAAGAATTTATAGCATTCTGTACTGATGACCAATGAAAGGCAAGGACAAGGAAACACGGGTCAAGTTCACTTTCTCCCCTCAATACTTTTCAGGCCCTGTAAACCTGTAAGCATGGAAGGGAGAAAGGGGCACACGAGCCAGTCTCTCACCTCTCATCTGTGACCTCCCCATGGGAATGTGGCTTCTATGCTTTTAGACAAGCACAGTACAAGCTCCTCATTGAACTAGTGGGGTGATGCGCATCTCCCCATCTCCCCTCCACGCCTACAGTTTTTGAATGCCTGAACTAGGCTTTTGTTTATTGGGCAAGTAGCAGAAGCCTGTACAGCTGGGTGCAGTATCACAGCCTGTAGGCCTATTCCAGTAAGCTAAGCTCTCTGGTGCAGAACATGGACCCACACCGGATTCTGTAGAGTACAAAACGTGGCTTCCAGAATCTCTGTTACCTCAGAGCAGAGATAACTGTGAGTGTGCAGGTGGCTGGCTTTTACCTTGCCTCATTTTAGCCCAGAGAAAGTGAAAATGGGTGGGGATGAACCAATTATGTCACTGGAGATGGCCACACCCACTTTCCAGCCCATGAAAGTCCTCACAGGGGGCAATTTGGCCCTCGCCTCATATTAGTTTTGTAACCCTGCTGTAAAATGAGGCATGTGAGAATTCTTGCTGCTCTTTTTTCTCTCTGAAGAATATATAGCCAGGCACAGCTTTTTCACTCTGGAGCTGTTTTCTGCCAGTCTAAAGTTTTGCAGCTAGGATACTGGTTGCCCACTGACTTCCTGTTACCCTTTCCTCCTCCTCCTCCTCTACCACCTTCACTGTTCAGTCTCCTGCAGTTGAAAAAAGAAAAAGTTCTTTGACTGCTCATTGGAGCTAACAATGTGGATGGGACATGTTGTCTGGCTCCAGTCCAGAGGGACTGGCTCCATGGTGGTGGACCTACTTTGGGGATGAAATACAGCATCATCAATAGTTCCTGTAAGGCTCAAACTGCACTGGATAAAGAATCCCACTGAGATAGGAGTCACCAGCCTCCCCTGCTGGTTTTCACCACAACTACAGTGGGTGGAGATCAATATTGCCCCCTCAGAATTGCTGTTGATCACAAGAGTGAACTGGCACCAATAGAGGCATTCCTTCTGGGGAAATACTGGACCCCTAGCTTTGCCATTGGGATGAAATAATTGGAACTAGATATGCAGTTGGTTTAGCCCAAGTTACTGAGAAGAACACAAACTAGAGTTTAAACAAACTAGGGTTAAACAAACAGTTCCATGTTTGGACATCACAGATAAGTGTGGTTTGTTTAAAACTGGAAATGAAAACTTCTGATCTCCTCCTTGTGGCTGCAAAGGTTATGGGGAGGAGAGGGAGAATATGCATTATGTTTCCCATTATGTTCCCAGCGTGCCAATGACTCTGTTAATGGGAATTTCCTGGCATTTGTTTGTTTATTTAGCTTTTATATCCCGCCCTTCTCTGTCTCAGGATGGTCATTCCATAATGGGAAATACAATTTAAAAAGTATGCCCATCCTATTTCAATCGTATATAGTTCTGGATATGCACATTACTGACTACTTGCCATAAGTTCATTGGCTTAGCAAAATAAGCTGCCAAGTGCCACAGGAACTAGGAGAATCTTGTTAGCACAATGGAGATTCTGGCAAAAAACTTCCATTCAGAGGAAACATTGCAAAATATTATGGCAAACATTCAGGGAAGAGTGGTGTGCACTGCTGGTTTATGAAGTCTAGACAGCAATGTTTTTTTTTACCCCCTGCATAGCCCATTCTTTCAAATGTATTTCATATTTGAAGTGTCGGAAATGAGAATGAAAAGCAGGAATATCGAATTCTCTTGTTCAAACAGATGCACGGCATAATTTTCTCTAACAAAAGCCCATCTTCAAATATCTCAGTGATCAGCTGTTGCCTGTCTTTCACATAAAATCATAGTGTGATTAATCTATTAACCTTCAATCAATCCTCTGCAGTCAGTCACCTCACTGTGTCCACTTGTTTTCTCTGACTGGAATACAGAGGAGTCAGACTGAATGTTGCCCCAATGCCCAGACAGCATGAACAGGGTATCTGATTTGCCTAATGTCCTTGACTAGCATTTGCCCTTGAGCTAGACTAATAGTCAAAATCTAAACATGGAAAGTCAGGTGCCTAGGTGTGCTTGCTTGCAGCTTGTTTCACAAGATCTGTTTGTTGTGTGCAACAGGTCTGAACCTTCTTGACCGCAAGGTTCTCCATATTAAATGTTTTCCTTTGGGATGAATGAGGTAGGTAATAGCCACGTTTGAAACATTTTTTTCTGGTCTGTTAGCTTGTTCATTGTTTTATCTATTATTTATTAAGCACATGCTTTATGTCGAAGCATAAGAAGAACCGTGCTGGGTCACTCCAGAGTCCAGGATTCTATTCTTACAGAGGCCACAGAGGCTCCAATGGGGAGCCCACAAGCAGGGCAGGAGTGCAAAAGCTCCGTCCCACTGGGCATTTCCCCAGCACACACAGAGCAAAGCCAGGTCCTTACCAAAGTGAGGCTGGAGTAGCTCCATCCAGAGCTTCAGCCAGGGAGCAGGTGATGTCCCCTCCTGCTCGGTGAGGGTCATCTAGCCCCTACACCCATTCAGCGCAACACCACTGTCATAAGGGCATTCTGATACAGAGCTCAGATGACACAGCAAACCAAAAAAGGTTACCCTCCCCACAAACACACACACACACACACACTATTGCTTGTCATGTTGTCCAAACCTACCCAGTGTTTCACTGAGTTATCCGCGATAGCTCAAAGATCCTCTTCTTGCACAATCATGCGGATTCTGATCCCATCAATGTTTATCTGAAAGTGGGATTTCACCTCAGCGCACATCGCTCTAAACTGGCTTACATTGAACTGCCTTTGCCATTTTAACGTTCACTGGCTATCCCTTTTATTTAGTCATCCTAAATAATTTGTCAACAAACTTGGCCAATTTATATAGGAAATCAAAATGCAGGCAATTGCAATGTCTGTGGCAGGAGCTACATTTGGAGGCCGCTGAGACTTTGCATGTGAATCCTTGCCACCCAGTAAGAAGCTCTTCTTCCCAGGTATGTTTGAACTACAATCTTGTGGTGGCTTCAGCAGAGTTGCTCCAGATGCAGAAAGAGCTTACAGGTATCAGTGCATATTTTTCTTTCCATTGTACAGAGGAATCACAAGTTATTAATGTTTCCTTTCCCACAACTTCCCAGTATGTGAAAATTAATTCACTTGGAAGTTATTTCAGCAAAGGAATTACAAAGCTGGAAGTCTTTAAAGTCAGTCTGACAAAATCAGGTAAATTACACTTGAATTGTGCAATCAAGGAACCAACACCTCCTATAAACTGTATAGTATCTTCAGTAGACCTAAACAGAGGTGAACTTTCTTATCTCTCAGCTAACTGATATGACTGGATTAAATTGGGAAAATTAGGGGAATTCTGCAATACTGAATTCAGGAATATCGAATTCCTGAGGCTAAGATTTTCAAGAATAGACTATTTAAACCATTGTCTCATGGATATTCTGACTGCATCCCTTGAAGATGTGGCAGAATGTTCTCCGTCAAGGACTGATGAATGAACTCCCACCAGACTCATTAGAATAAGTTTTCCAAATAAATTAGAAATGAATAGTCATATATGGCCCACTCTGAAGCCTCAACATGCGCCTAGTGATTTCATCTAGAGGCCTTCACACACCAACACACCAGAAGTCCTCCTTAAACCCCTTTTTCTCTCTGAGCCACTTTGACAAGGAGCATTGAGGCCTCATATCTGGGCCCTCCATTAAGCCTTATACTTTGCTGAGCACAACCAAAGACCACGGGACCTACATTTATCATGGTTCCTCATAGCCTTCCTCATGTGGTCCTGCTGGAAGCCACAACTAAAAGCACCTGCGAATGCAGGTCCAGCACAATCATTAGCCCAAGTATGGAGGGTGCCCCAGATAGTAAACAGAAGGTGCTTTGAGTGCCACATAACTTGCCTCTGCTCTCCTAAGCAGTCCTTTTTTTGGGTGCAATAGAGGATGTTGTCCACTTGCCAGAACCTTAATAGTGGCTCTAATGCCAGCCCAGTTGACTTTTGAACATGGAATGCAAAGCAGGAAGCCATTTTATTCTCTCCCCCACCTCCCACCCCAGGCAATAAACTATTATAGACAGGCTCTGTACCACTGAGAGGTGTGAATCAGGAGAAAGGAAGATCTTGTGACCAAAATAAGGGCCTGCAATATTGGGTTCAAAATTCAGAGTGGTCTAGGACTGACTCAAGATGGGCTAAGGAGAATGGAAACACTGAAATTCACATTTCAAATTAAACTCCAGGCTGGTAAAAGGTAAAGGTAAAGTTTTCCCTTGACGTTACGTCCAGTCATGCCTGCTCTAGGGGGCGGTGCTCATCTCCGTTTCCTAGCCGAGGGAGCCAGCATTTGTACGCAGACAGTCTCCTTGGTCATGTGGCCGGCATGACTATACACCGAAGTGCACGGAACGCTGTTACCTTCCCGCCGAAGTGGTACCTTTTCATCTACTTGCATTTGCATGCTTTCAAACTGCAAGGTTGGCAGGAGCTGGGACGGAGCAACGGGAACTCACTCCATTGTGCAGATTCGAACCGGCGACCTTTCGATCAACCAGCCCAGCAGCACAGCGGTTTCTGTCATAGTATTAATCAAATATCATTTTTAGGCCCAGAATCTAGAAAATCAAGTGAAATGTTCAGCCTCTTGAGGAGGGTGGAGTGGGAGACAAGAAGGAGAAAAGAGATCCCTTCAGTCTGCCATAAGTCAATGCCAATCCGCATGGAATCTGGATGGGCAGCAGGCAGTCACAAGAGTGCCCACCACATGCAGGATTCTGAATTCACCAAGGTGAACCTCTCTAAAGGCTGGACCAAGACCATCTCTTCTTTCCTTCATTAGGATGGTATAACAGCTTGAATCAGTATTAACACATGCAGAGGCTGGTGAATAATTCCCCACCTGCAGCAAAAATAATGATGTCCCAGAAGTCAACAAGGCAATTGGTATGAGGAATATTTCTCAGCTGCCAGACAGATTAATCAATATAGCATAGAGGTGTGAATTTCTCCCCACCCTACCCCAATTTTCTTTCCCCATAAGCCATAGAACATGTCACTGCAACTGACATCCCACTGTTCAGGGCCAGGTCATTACAAGCAGTGTTGTGATTTTCTTCTTCGGGGTTTTGTGGGGGATTTACCTCTCCTTTTAAGAACAATAGTGTCTGATAGATATTTTTTCGGGTTTTGGCCTAATATTGCAAGGAACTGAAAGATTGCAGCAGGAAGAGCCAGGCCCTTCACAGAGACACATTGGGGGCAAAGGTTGCTGGGCTACAGTCCTTAATTGGGGGAAATAGGGCCAAACTGTAGATCTTGCAATTCCATATGAGCTGTCCAGATTTTTGCTGTACTGTTTGGCAGACCCAATAAGCAGGACAGCACATGCAACAGCCCAGGGCAAGGGCAGGACACAGGGATGGGATGTTTAAGGGAGGGATAGAGAGGCAGTGAGAATGTGTACCAAAAACTGTAGGCTGTATGGCTCTTAAAAGAATATAGGTGTAGTTCTTGAGAGAGCTCTTTAAAGGCATGAGGAGATCACAGGGCTTCAAGGTCATATTGGCTAGCCTCACCCCGTCACTAGAATACACGCTTATAACACAACCTGTTCACTGTACATGAAGCTGCCATAAGTGCATACAGATATATGTATATAGGGCTCTCAATTGTTAAGCGGGGTCCTGACTGGCACAGGATAGCTCCTGAGTTGGAGAAGCCCTACATACGTACCTCTGGAAGCACAAATGGCCTTTTAATGTGGCCATTTGTGTGGCTAGCATGTGCCAGTGGAAGAATGCAGCTCATCAGTGCAACTCATGGTGCCCCTTCCTCACTGAAAAAAATGAATGGGTGCAAATTGCAGGGAGATGTTGGCTGAACATGAGGAGAAACTTCCTACCTGTTCAACACTGGAACAAACTCTCTTATGAACTCTGCTGGACCTATTTAAGCACAGACAGGATGGCCATTTGTCAGGGATAAGGATAAAATGGAGAGCAGGAAGAGGATAATCTAAGCTGCCTTAGGTTCCTTGCAAGACGAAAATGAGGAAACAAAAATCAATAAACGGACCCTGAACTGCATCCTGAATTGTAGATCCTGCACTGTGCCGGGAGTTGGACTAATTATCTCCCAGATCTCTTCCAGTTCTACAATTCTCTGAGCAGTTTTTAATGAACCCTTTTGCAAAGCTTTGGAAATGTCCCCCAACTAGTATTTAGGAGGCACCAATTTTGGTGTGCTTTAGGCACCCCTTAAAGACCCATCTCTTTACCTGGCCCTTCTTCAAGTGTGCTGCCAAGATGGTTTGTGAATTATGGCATACTATTTAGTTTTAATGATTTTATATATATTTCATATAATTTGTATGGTGCATTTTAAAGCATTTAATATTTTCCTGTAAACCACTTTGAAGTATTTCTAAAGCTATACACTTTACTGTAACCTATACACAAATCAGATCAGATCAAAAAAATAAAATTCCTGCCTGTATCACCGAAATGGGAATCTATTCATCTTTAGGCATGTTCACACATCACAACTCACCCTCCAAATAAGCTATGCCGGATGGGCTGTTCATTAAACAACCCACAGTAAATCCAACAGGCAATTAGGCTCAATATGGTTTGTCACCTTCTCATACTCCCTTAGTCTTCCCACAGGTATTCCATGGGAGTCTGCAGCAGGATTGTCTTGTCTGGCCTCCATGACTTGATTGAGAGACCTTTTGAGTTTGCTGTGGCTTTTGTCCCCTTTCTTCCTTTTCAGAGATGTCAAAAAGCTATCTCAGATTTGCCAGCTAGTGTCAGCCCCCTCAAAATGCCCAAGCGACACATTTGAGGATCTGTCACTGATTTTTCATTCCTTTAAAAAATGTACCCTAGATATGTGCATTTTTTTTCTTTTATTCTTTTAGTCAGACTTCTGTGTTTGGACTGAAATGACATAACTCACCTGGGCAAAGTGCAACAGGCACCCTTCATAGGCACTGTCTCAGAGGGGTGGCCACAAGCTTTATTTTTCACTTTGATAACTGTCAACTGAAACCAACGCTGTGAGTCATCCATGCTCGTGAAAAGAGAGTGACCATTAGATAAGAACATAGGGAAAGCCATGCTGGATTAGACCAAAGGTCCATCCAGTCCAGCAGTCTATTCACATGGTGGCAAGCCAGCTGCCCACAGGATCCACAGGAGTTCCTCGTGCCCAGGCTTCTCCACAGCTGGTGTATGCAGCAAGATGCTCTGATGCTGAAGGCAGTGTTGATCATCCCCTTTGCAGCAAGATCCTCTGGTTGCTTTGTTTTGGAACTGGTGCCCCTGAGGATCCTATCACTCTTCCACACTTTCTTGAGATTCTAGGTCCTCAGGAAGGTGGAAACTGTGAGGTAACTCCCTCTTGGGGAGCTGTCAAAACTGACAGCTAGGTGTCACAACTCCTGCTACTTTTAAAAGGGATTTCTGACCAGTTTTTTCACAGGGATATATGCATGCATGCCTGCATACGCTACTGTGAAGAAACCATATGTATCCCTGTGTGGGGGAAGTGGAAGGTTTTTAGAAGGATCCAGAGTTGTGACAGCTGGTGTGTTGTTCACAGTGAACAAGCCACCCTGTAAGAATCAGTCTGGGTTTGCCTGACACAATAACCCAGGATGAATGATTGTGCAGCATAAAGCCACTCTTTTCATCAAGCAACAGCCAAGAATTCCTTACACCCTGCCAGCATTTCCTGTGCAGCCACAGTAGGAGCCATCAGGGTATCATGGCAGAATGAAGGAGCAAGCATTATAAATAAAGATAATTGAGATTCTAGATATGGATGGAGGAGTGGATTCTCTAAGTTGTCACAAACAGAATGAGAGACGTGGAGGTGGTTGTTGTCTGATCACCTTTGTCCAAGAATTGCTTGATTCCTAAAGGTGGCAGCAAATTTTATGGTAACAGTAAAATATATGTGCAGGCCTCCTATCACATTCCAGGTTATTTTCATTCCTCAGAGACTCAGTTACCCAGAATTGATCCAAGTCAGAGAGCATCTCCCACTCAGGCTCCTTCAGAGGACATGGTGCAGAGCCGTCTGACAACTCCACAACTGAACAGTCTCCTAGCACAAAGGAACCACGAGGTAACAACAACAGCAACAACACATTGGCCCTTCCTGCTGTCAATGACTCTGAACTGGTTGTTCAGGGTGGGTTCAGGTTGATTTGGAGATCTAGTGCTTCTGATGTGAGCACTGGTTAGTTTAAAAGGGCTTCTAGTTGCTATGTATGTATTACTTTTCTATATCACCCAGTAGTCATAGCTGCCTGAATGGTTCACAAACTAAAGTAGAAAGCCATAAAAGATAAGCACATAATCTTTAAAGGTTTAACAGAGGAGCAGAAAGTCAAAACTAAAATTGAACCAGCAGTAGTGTTAGTATCTAAAAAGCATATAACATAGTTTAAAAATAAAAACAAATGCCCTGAAGAACTAGAATGTCATGGAGAATTAAAAAAAAGGGGGTCTTCATATGGCATTGCAAATATTATAAGCACCAGTTAAGCCTTGCTGGGGAAACCACAAGTAGAGTGCAACCAACAGAAGTTTCTGGACAGTTTTCAAAAGCAAACCGATTGTAGAAATCCACCCAAGGTTACTAGAACATAGATCATTGTATGTAGACTATTGCTATTCATATAGGTTCATAACCAGTATATCAGCTCACAAGAGCTTTTTCAGACTTGGGACCAGCTAGTGAATTGTGACCTCCAGTCACAATGCTGGATTCAAGAGTATCTCGAAAGTACTTACAGAATAACCTCCCCACTGTGGCCCAAATGGCACCAAGTTTGCCATCTTTCAAAAGGGTAGTAGAAGGGACATGGGGAATTACAGACCAGTTAGCCTTACGTCCATTGTAGGAATAACAATGGAAAGGCTCATAATAGAGAGAGATCTAGAGATGCTAGATAGGGAAGGGAGACTGACAGCCACACAATATGGCTTCCGCAAAAACAGGTCCTGCCAGACAAACCTGGTGGAATTCTATGACAAGGTTTTGAGATGGCTAGATGGCGGGGATGCAGTGCATGTGGTATACCTGGATTTCAGCAAGGCCTTTGACAAAGTGCCCCATGCTATCCTGGCTGAGAAACTGAGGAGTTTAGGGATACACCAAAGCACTGTCCAGTGGATTAGGGCATGGTTGACTGACCAGAAACAGAGGGTAACCATTAGTGGGGAATCATCGGGATGGCGGCCAGTGACAAGCGGGGTCCCCCAGGGTTCTTTCCTGGGGCCGATCCTGTTTAATCTTTTCATAAATGACATGGAAGAAGAGGTGAACAGTCTGCTGATCAAATTCGCAGACAACACTAAAACTGGAGCAGTGGCCACAACTGAGGAGCAGGTACTCCAGATCCAATATTTATTTTATTTATTAAAAACATTTTTATGCCGCCCCCATTGCAACAAAGCTTCGGGGCAGCTCACAACAGAAACAAAATACATAAATAAATAACAATATAAAAATAAAAAAATTATTTAAAACCCCCGGTGCATCTCGGCTAAAAATTTAAAATCCTATAAATACAAATAATTTAACAATTAAAATAAGTTTTAAATAAAAAGTTCTTAGCCTGGCGCCAAAAAACAAATAAAGATGGCGCCAGGCGGACCTCTCTGGGGAGCGCATTCCATAGATGGGGCACCACCGCAGAGAAAGCCCTCCTCTGGGTCCTCACCCTCCTAATATCATTCACGGAGGGTTCTGGGAGAAGGGCATCTGTTGCTGATCTCAAGGAGCAGGAGGGCATATATGGATCTGGACAGACAATGGAAGTGGGCAGGAGACAACAGGATGGCATTCAATGTGGATAAGAGCAAGGTCTTGCACTTGGGGCATAGGAATAGGTGTCATAAGTACAGGTTAGGGGACAAGTGGCTGGAGAGTAGCACTTATGAAAGGGACCTCGGGGTGCTGGTTGACTGCAGGCTGAACATGAGCCAGCAGTGTGATGCGGTGGTCAAGAGGGCAAACGCCACGCCTCTTGCACGCCTTGGTTGCATAGCCAGAAGGGTGGCTTCTAAATCGAGAGAGGTATTACTACCACTCTATACGACTCTCGTGTGCCCGCAACTGGAGTATTGTGCTCAGTTTTGGGCCCCTTATTACAGAAAGGATATAGCCAGGTTAGAGTCAGTGCAGCGCAGGGTCACAAGGTTGGTGGCCAGTTTGCAGGGGATGCCATATGAGGCGAGAATGAGGGAACTGGGTCTCTTCAGCCTGGAGAAGAGGAGACTCAGAGGGGATCTGTTGGCGACACACAGGTATGTGAGGGGATGTCACATGGAGGTGGGCAGAGACCTGTTTCCCCTGCAGAGGAAGGCAGGACGCACTTCAACAGAGCAAAACTCAGGGAACCAAGGTTCCATTTAGATGCCAGGAAGCACTTCCTGACCGTCAGGACCCGAGGGTATGGAATAGGCTTCCACGGGAGGTGGTTGAGGCCCCATTGGTGAGGGTGTTCAAAGATAGGCTGGACATGCACATGGTGGGCATGTCGTGAGCTGAGCTGGCTGGAGCCGGGAGTCAGACTAGATGACCCGGAAGGCTCACTCTGTTTCTATGTTTCTAATACGGCCCTTGATGCTAAGGCTTATAAAGACTTATGTGGATACCCAAGGGGTCTGAGGAGGATTATCCATCCTGGGTGTTTTACAGTCTTTCCTTGTTACTGTTCAGTTTTATTTGTTTTAATTGTTTAATCTATTTCTGCTTTTACACATTTTATGATATATTTTATTGCATTTTATTATCTCATTGATGGATTGTTGTAAACTGTCCAGAGTCCTTCAGCTGTGGGGAGATTTAGAAATGAAATAAACAAACCAATAAATAATATTTCCAAGAGCTAAAGCTGGTCCAAGAGCACCTAAAACCTGCTCTTTTAGAGGATGTGCATCCTCATCCCAAAAAGGTTGAACACCAGTCAGTTGCACAGACAAAGCACCCACTAACAGTACCTCCATCTTGTCTGGATAAAGGAATTTTGCTGAAAGAGATTCAGCAATGATCCCCAAAGATGCTCCTGGGGAGTCAAAAGAGAGATCAGAAAATAAGCTTTCAGCCTATGTTGGATGCAGCTATGCAGTCTTCTTTATTTATTGATTGGATTTGTATCCTGTCATATTACCAATAAGGTTCTCTCAGCAGGTTACAGATTTTAAAAATATACAATAAAAGTACTATTAAAATAACAATTAATAGGACAATAAAATCCAACAAACCAATGATCCAAAGCAACACCATGGTAAAACTTCACAGATCCACAATTTATCCACAAGGACAGCATTAAATGCACAACAGTGTGTTCACACAGCCACAGCTGATATGTAAACCATTTCCATTCCTGTAGATATTGAATATAGCCATGCCTCAGTTCCACCCATGTGGCCTAGTGTATCATGCTGTATATGAGGCTCCTTTTGAAACAGGTTCTTTTGGAGCTTCTGCTGGTCCAAAATGCTGCGACCAGACAGTTGACCAGGGCCAATTGTAGGAAGCATGTGATGCTTTTGTTAACAACAGCATCCTTGGCTTTTGGTCTGTTTCCAGGTATTATCCAAAGTGCTGCTTAGGACTTATAAAGCCTTGTCTCACTTGAGATTGAGCTATTAGAAAGACAGTAGAGGTGAGGACTTTTGCTCTTAAGATATCAATATCTCCTTTGCGTGCATACAGAGTGACAAATTTGGAGTGCCAAGGAGAAAGGACTATGGATCATGTTCACCCTACATGTGGGCAACATTTCCATTATGAGAAAGATGGAGAAAAGGATCTTTTCCTGTTTCCCAGATTTGCTGCTCTGGGGCCCACTGTGGTCTATTAAGTGCATTTCATAGCAACAGCAGTGACATTTCATTGATTTGCCCATCCTTGTTTTATGAAACATCCTAACTTGTAAAATGGACAACATATGGGTTAAGCTGAAAAACAAATCTAACCTTGTGAAATTCTGTAGATGTGTTTAGGAAGTTTGATGTGTTCTTGCTTTAACCAATAACAGTAACTCATCCTCTAGATGATTCTTTACTTCTTCATTGTGTGGGCCAAAAAAATCTGAACAATAATTGATGTGAGACAGTTGCTGCCATGCCCTTCTGATTTCTTTTAGGTTTACACTGTGTCTGCCTCCTCTTATCATATTTGCTTCCTCTTATTTAGGGTATGCAGTAAGTCAGAATCAATTGATAGCCCAGAAACACGTGCAAAAGAATAGGCCGTGACCAAAGAATACAGATGGGTATGATGTATTGCTGGGCTTGTGGCATTCTATTGCAGGCATCCCCTACCCAGTGCTCTCCAGATGTGTTGCCATCATTCCAAAACATGGCGGCCAATGGCTTCCCCACCACCAGCACAAAAAATGTGCAGAAGCTACCTGGACTGGCAGTTGAATCTCACTGGACAGCATCTTTCACTGCACCCCAAAGCAGCAGGATAGCTTTGGGGCAGTGGGCCACATGGCCCAAAGAACTCGGGCTACTGCCCAGCATGCAGCCTCTGTCACCCTTCCCTCCAGGCTCATTCCTCCAGTCACTCTTCCACCTGAGGATTCCATCAACCCCTGCAAATAGGTGCCTCTGATATATCTGTAACTGACCACTCTTAAATTGGATAGCAAAAAGTACAACAGCTTTAATGTTCTTTCTATGTTTGATTTCAATTACTAGAGCCTTTTCAAACACAATCTAGAAGAAGGACTCCTGAAAAGGATAGCAAGGCGAAAGTTTCGTCGGCGTATGTTTGGAGAAATTAATAGCAAAATAGTCAACCAGTTTGGAACAGCCTGTTCACCTTTTCATGCATTGGCAACTACAGTGCGTAAGACATGGACACTCATATTAATGCTTGTAGGGTACACCCGGTTGTCTGCTCCTGCAACAGCCATTGACTGTTCCCCTCTGCTTACCCTTCATGTTTCTCTCTGTATGTTTACATTAACACATGCACAATCACTGTAATTCTTGATAGTCTGAATAAGTCAAACTTCATGCATCATGTTATCATGTGACTAATCATCATGAATCATTGGTGCTTAACTTGCTAGACTATGACCAAAGAAGGTGTGCCTAGCTACACAGTAATCCTTACTTAAACTGAATAGAAGCTCATCCTTTTCCATAACACCAGTCTTATATTATCTGTCCCTGTTTAGGTATCTCACAAAAATGATGTTCTTCCTTTCTGCTTACTCCTATACCTGTATCCACTTATTAAATGACCACAGCACGCTTGCTGCATTCGTGTGAAAACCAAGACCAATTTATTTCAATGGCCCTTCATTTTAAGTTGGTGATCTTATGCTTGAAATCTGCTTCCCACACACTGCTCACTTCCAGGAATCCCTGCTGATGTGGGCAGTCTAGCTGTGTGAACAGGGTAATAACATCAGATCTGCAGGCTTGCACCTCCAGTTCTATAAGCCAGCAAACAATAATTTCCCTCAATGTACAGAAAAGGAGTCATGCTCTCCCAAGTGTTTTCAGCACAACAGTTACTCTGCTCACACAAGTAGAATGCTCTTCTAAACACTGCTTTTCTGAAATGAGCCAACAGCTGGTCACTGGGAACTACTCTTTGTGTATGTAAACATGCATTTGCTTGCAGCGCCACCCATCTCCTCTGTTCCTGTACCCATACCCTGTATCCCCATGCCTAGATTTTCCTAAGTAAGGCCAAACTAGATATGATGTTAATCTCATGAATGCAATCAGCACACACTTTTTTGCTGGGTAAGAAAGCATGGTAGAGTGGAAGGAAATGTTTGCCACAGTCCTGACAAAATTACCTCTCTGATGCTGCTATTTGCATTTGCAGGGAAGAGCAGGCTTCTCCACTACTAACAGTTGCATAACAAAAAGCATACAAGCAATTAACCAAGTCTAGTTTGGCCCTAACAGAGTATAAGCAACTCATAAAAGGAACTTGTGTCCTTTTTCCTGTGCAAGTCATCATATATATTGGTAATATTCTGTCCTTAATCATGATCATTCCTTCAAGGATGGCACCTGTGATTATGGTGTTTCCTTCCCATATTCATATAGGAGATAGAAACATTAACTTTACCTAGCAACTTACCCATGACTTCACGGATGATGAGCAAGGGAATCGTTTGTACCACAGAGTCTGACTTAAAATCTATGCAGCTGGCATTCCCAGAATTTGAAGAAGAGTTGGCAGAAGAACACATGCCAAATGAGAAAAAGAAACCCCTGGACCAAACAAAAAAGCCTAAGTTGCCCCCATTGATTAAACCCTCAAGATCTCGTCTCTCTGAAAATAAGAAGACTTCAGGTTGCCGTCTTCCCGCAGTTCCCACAGTGATTGCCTCTACATCCTTAAAATGGGGAAAGTACTAACATCATCTTAAAAGAGCCCAAATGGTTGCTATCAAGGGTTTCCAACTGCTCTGGTTTGTGGATTTGCATATGGACTATGAACTTTCAATCACTCTGAAGTAAGCACTTATTTGATACAAGGAAAGAATTTTGATCTCTATTGTAACACCACTGCATAAACTTCTAAATCATCCCTTAAAACAAGTGCTGTGGGCCAAACTGAAACCAGCTGAATCCATTGCATATGCCCCCTAAATAAAGCAAGGATGTTTTTACCAAGGAGCCTAAGCACACCTCTTAGTCTGAATGTGGCACTGATGAGTGTTGTCAAGAAGTGGTACAAAACAGAAGAGCACTGATTTTTAAATTGAAAGTACATACTAGCTAATATGTTTTATTTTTGAATTATAGTCTTGGGAAATATTAAAAGCCATTTAAGCATCACTTGTCAAAACAGCTTGAGATTTAATGTCATGTCTACAGATAATTCTTGGATCAGCTCTAAACATATTTGTATTAAAGGATTATGAGAGTTGATTCTACAGGAAGAGCTTCAATACACAATTTTCTGTATTCAAACAAAGCTTTTAATCAGGAAACTTTTGATCAGAATTGGATAGTGTCCACAAACAATCCATCACAATGACTAGTCATGATTAGTCAATGGCCCCTTGTTTGGAAGGCTGTTTGCTACCTCCAGGCAGTATTACTCCCAATTGGAGTTGCTGGAAACAGCAGCAGCAGACAGCGTGTCTTGTAGACCTCCCCCGCTTGCCACTATGAGAACAACATGCTGGACTAAGTAGCCCTTTGGCCTGATTCAGCATGACTATTCTTATGTTCAAAATACTGACCCAGGATTGCTCTAGGGGAACCTCCAGAAGGCAGTGCAATGGGTGGATGCATGAAGAGGCATCTGTTACAGCCTACACATTTCTGGATGATTTTCCAACTATTCCTGCCCCACGGGTGGCAGCAACTAGAAGATGACATAGAACTCATACTAAAAAAGGTACCTGCATTTTGAAGACCTCCACTTTGGTGGCTTTCCATATTTATGGATTAGCCTAAAACAGGTAAACTAAAGGAGGCAGAAGAATATGTCTAAGTAGGTCTTGAGTTTGTAATGTAGGTTGGAGCTTGTTCTAATGCAGTCTAACCCCAACCTCATTTTGCACAAACAGTGTTCCCCCATCTTGTTTCCTTCCAGTAGTGTTGGGCTTTAACCCTCAGAGGTCAGACAGAATGGCCATTACCAGTTAGGAATTATGGGAGTTGCTCATCTGGAAGATGTCAGGCTGGGGAAACACTGGGGAGTCTAAATAATCAGAAGCATCTAGTTAGCTCTTGTGCTGCTTCCAGTACTGTCTAAAATGAGATACATTTTTGGACTGGTTTGATGAAGAAAGGACTAGACAACTTTGGATGCATGAGAGATTAAGAGCTACAGCTTTAAGAGTTGTTTTGTCAGTTTTATAGTACTTTATTTAATTATGCCTCTAAATAAAGCAAAATGTTGCCATCTATGTTAAAAAATCCTGCAGTTTAAAAGACATTAATAACGAGTTATGAAGCAAAATCACAGCATTGACAGGTATAATTGCCCTGTAATCTTTACCTCATTCCTATCTCAGTAACAGCAGTAATCACCCCGGGTTTTCAATCCTGCTTTTTAGCAAAGGAAGGAGGAAATCACATTGGAAACACTTTGTTTATGCTAAATTCTGTCTTCAGGTTTGGTTTCATATACTTTCTGAGGTTTGGGAGTAGCTCTAAATATTAGAATATAGTATCTGATGTTGCTTAAATCATTTGATATCAAAGAATGGTGGAGTTATAGGGGATCACATGGTGAGTATTGCTTTAGGACTGGCTTACACAATGCACAATCCACTAAAGTGAATAAACAACAAGCCATGGATTGGGTTGGATTCCCAACTTTGAAATAGCCCTGGTTTCCTCACCTATCTCTTAAAAACAGGGGTGGATAAGTTTTTGAGGTAATGAACTGACCCCCCCGCCCCAGGTAAGGACTCCTGGGACCGTGTACCAGGAGAGAGCAAGACCATCTGCCAGCAGTAGGTGGAGCCACTGTGTGCATGCTGCCACAAATACACATTCACAGATGCTGCCAGGAACACAGAGAGAGCTGAATTTATTGCCCCTTACCTTTCTTACTGGCAAAGGATGAGCAAAACCCTGGGGGAAAGGCTTCCAGACACCAGGAGCCCCCTGTAGCAGGAGCTCCTCAGAGAATCAGCTTCACTCAGCCCTCCATTTTGGAGAAATGAAGGCCTGGAAAAGCACTGCTTGAAGCTGCTCTGAGCACCTTGGAGCTGACACTTCCTAGTGAATGCATAGGGGGAGAAGCTTCCCTAGATGCCTTCTGTTTGCAAACATGAGGGTACCCATCACTGCTTTCAGAATGTAACCACACTGTCACGGTTTATTTCAAGAGCATCTGAGTATTATATTATAATGAAGATGCTAAAAAATCCATTTGACAGATGTCTACTCTTCTCTCCATCAGAGACTATAGTTCCCAGGGTTTCCTGTGGAACTGCAAGGACAATTAAGCTAGTTTATTATCTTTGTACTGTGGATCACATACACTTGAGAGACATCCTTCCCCCTGGTTGCATTGTTCAGAATGGTACTTGTCCTTCCAACACAACCACTCTCCATCTTGTGTTGAATGGATGGTGCACATCCAGATACATGAGAAAGAGGAACACAGAGAGCCTTGGAGGATGACATGGAAAAGCTTAAAAGCATCCTTTTGCAGCAAGACTCTTTAAACTAGAGAATCCACTGTACCACCTGCCATACCTTCTGAAAGCCAAAAGGGGGAGGGGGGGAAGGTATTTCAATGTGGTCATGTTCTACCACTCCAAAATTTGTTTTGCAAGATAAAAACAATGTTTGTCTCTCTCCAAAGCTACTTTGCTTTGCAATTTAGTTAGTTATAGTCCTTAAAAATTAAATAAAAACTAGTGGCTACCTGCCAGCATGATGAGGACATTGTAAACACCAGGGAGAGGCAGTTCAGACTTCTTTTTTTAATGGGAAAGTTGTCACATGTTGAGCCTTTTCCAGACAAGCATAACCCATTTGGTTGTACACTGAGACAGCTTTTGGCACTGACAATCAAAGCTGTGCTAGGATTTAAGTCTTTATAAGGACAGAAGTTAAATAGAAATGTCTTCTGAATCAAACAGACATTAGCGATGTCTAAACATTCCCCCAGAGATGTTGCTCCTGATGACATTGCTGCACTGCAGAACTATGGAGAAGCTTAAGCCCCTGAGCAAAGAAGTGCTATAAAAATACGTCAAGGAGAATTTGCTTCAAAGGGCTACAATCTGTTTCACACAGCAATGGAAGTGGCCTGAAAAGTTGCCATGAATTGAGGGAAGTGCGGCATCAGCTTTCTTGTTTTCAAAATAAAAAATAGTGTATCAAATTTATGGTCCACTATAATGGACAGGTTGCATTTCTTCTTTGATAGTATCATGCAAGATATGAGGAGATTCCTTCAACTGATTTGCATTATTATCTCTACATAAGTCAGGGCAAGCCTACTGTTAGGCAAAGTGATGCAGTAGCCTCCAGCGGCTGGTTTTAGGTATCATAAAAGAACAGCAATTTGTTTATTTATTATTGCATGTTTATTGCAGGGAGACATGCTTATGAGATTTTCTGCCTCTGGGGCCAAATATCTCTTGTTCTTGATTTGAAAGGCAAAAGGAAGGTGTCATTGATTGCTTTGCATCAGGCAGAAACTCTCTTGGGCCAGTCCTATTGTCACCCCAAAAGAAGGAGGGGTGATTTGCAGAGGCAGGAAGTTTCTTGAGAAACAAGGTAAGATTTATTCCAAAATTGAGAAAATAGATCACAAGCTCGTGGGTGCCGAGAGGGGACAAAGAGAAATGGGAAGAGCCATAGCCTTTATACAACCAGCAATCACTAGATAACTCATTGTTCCCTGATTGGTGAGAAGATACTGTGATTTGCACATGCTCAGTTAGCAGCGCTCTATGAGGGGTCAGAAAATGCCGCAGCTTGCACATGCTCAGTTAATAGCACTCAGTATAAGGCGCAAAGGGGCAACAGTTGCAGAGGCAGTCCGGAGGGATGGGCAATTCTCAGGGATCTTTGCTCACACTATGATGAGTTCATCGAATGGGAATTCTCTTCCCTGCTAAAGCATGAGTGTATGGAAGAATGGAAGTTTCCACGCAGAATGGAAGTTTCAGAAATCAGACTTCCGTGCAGTCATTGCAATGACCAGATGGAAAATACAGCTCTCTGTGTCCCATCTAAAAAGAAAAAAAAAAAAGCTCTTCTGGAGTTCTGAAGATGACCCCACTTTCAGTGTGCCAGTGAATAAATCTTTGACAAAGATTTGGCAGCCAAAGATCTTTGGCAGCGGGGTGGCTGACTTGTATAAATACTAATCCACACTGGAGAACTAGTGTGGTATAGTGGTGAGAGTGCTGGACTGGGAATTCTGGAGACTGGGATTCTAATCCCCACTTGGCTATGAAGCTCACTGGGTGACTTTGGGCCAATCACTCACTCTCAGCCTAACCCATCTCACAGTGCTGTTGTTGTCAGGATAAAATGGAGCTATGGAAGCCACCTTGGGTTCCTCACAAGAGAAAAAAAGTGAGCTATAAATGCAATGTATTAATAGTACATTTGCCCCATGAAAGCATATAAATTTCCTTAGAATCAATCATATGTTATTCATTCTATATCTCATAGACAATCCCATGAGGATTTCTGACAGGCCTTATCTGATAGAACTGTGCCAGTAACAAAAACGAACAACACAAAAACACATTTTCTGATCTAAGCTTCCTCAAAGTTCATAATGACCAGTGATGCAAACTGTAGCTACCACCAGTCCCTCAGAACTCAGTTCATGCTCCTTAGTATCCACTGATGGTGACTTTGTTCACATATGCAAGTCTTCTTGACAAGAATGAGTGCATTTCATTACATAAAACAAATTTCTAAGCACTGTTCGGTTCCAGCAAAATAGATTCTTAAACAACCCGTGTTACTTCGCAGAATCCAAGTTCTCCCCGTACTTGTTCACTTTATGGAAACTATTCCTCATTAAAGGAAAAGTGCATCAGTCTCTACTTGCACACATTAAACCCGAGGGGAATGTATCCAAAATAGTCTTGCCTGTCTCAAAATCATGACATAGTCCACAAAATGATTAAACTGGCTTATCAGTTATTAACATCAGATCTACACTTCTGTCACTTGTGGTTTTCCAGCCTTTAACAATGCAATCCTATGCATGTCTATTCAGAACATGTCCAACTGAATTAAGTGAGTCTTAGTCCCAGATAATTGGGTATAAGCTTGCAGCAAAGATAATCTTCATCTTTTTAAAATTTTATTTTCATACAGAAAGACTAACAATTCATGCTCACCCACTGCTGACATAGCTCATTTTGAATTACAGAACACCTTGACTGACATGTCCTTACATCAGAGATGAAGGTGAAAAGGAAATAATTAGTTAAAACTGCATAAACCTCATCCCCAAGAACATTCCTTTCCTGGGCAAGGTTCTATGGAGGGTGTTTGCCAGTCAACTCCAGGCACTCTTGGATGAGACTGATCATCTGGGTCCATTTTGGTCGGGGTTCAGGCCTGGGTTTGGCCCAGAAACAACCTTGGTCACCCTGTATGATTACCTATGCCAAAAAGGAGATGGAAGTGCAGCCCTGTTAATACGGCAGGACCTCTTGGCAGTTGCCATACCATCAACCATGGTATCCTCCTGGAGTTGGGAGTGGGAGGCACTGCATTGCAGGAGTCCCACTTCCATGAAGGGCTGCCTCCAGAAGGTGGTGCTCGGGGAATGCTGCTCAGCCTTGTGGATTCTCCAGCATGGAATTCCTCAGGGGTCTGCTCTGTCCCCCATGCTATTCAACCTCTACTGACATGGACCGCTGACTAGGTCCATCTGGAGTTCTGGAGTGCGCTGCCATCAGTATGTTGATGACGCATAGCAATATCTCCCCGTTCATCAACAGTAGGTGAGACTGTGGGTGCTAAACCAGTGCCTGGCTATGATAGTGGACTGGATGAGGCCCAACCAACTCAAACTCAATCTAGCCAAGACTGAGATGCTGTTGATGGGTGAATCTTTTGACCAGATGGGGGATGTTCAGCCTATTCTAGACGGGGTCGCACTCCCTTGCAGGAACAGGTTCGTCACTTAGGGGTGCTCTTTGATCCACCTTTGTCACTTGAGGCTTGGACGGCATCAGGAGCTCAGAGCACCCTCTATCAGCTTTGGCTCCCCTGTACCCCTATCTGGACAGGAATGGCCTGGCTTCAGTAGTCTACACTCTGGTGATCTCTAAACTGGATTATAACGCACTCTCCATGGGGCTGGCCTTGAAGGTGGTTCAGAAGATGCAGCTGGTGCAGAATGCAGCGGCTGGATTAACAACGGGGACCCGCAGGTCCAAACAAAAAAGACTGGTTCTGGTCCCCCTTGCATTGGCTACCTGTATGCTTTTGGTCCCAATTCAAGGTCCTCATTTTAACCTACAAAGCCTTACTTGGCTTAGGACCACAATACCTATCAGAGTGTATCTCCAAACTGTGATCTAATGGGACACTACACTCAATCGCTGGGGCCTTCCTCTTAGTGCCAACTCCAAGGCAGGTGAGGAGGTAGCAACAAAGAGGAGGGTTTTTTCAGTGGTGCCCCCCCCATCGATGGAATAACCTTCCCACTGTGGCTCAGCTGGTGTTAAATCTGTCTTCTTTTTGGCACCAGGCTGAGATGCCCCTCTTTTCTGAGGCTTCTAACAACTTACTCAGCCACCCAGAGGCTTGAGGAGAATCAAACCTCTGAGTCACTCTCTCTCAGAGTTACACTCGCTCTCTCTTCCCCCCACTTCTGTTTTTTCTTGTTATTGACTGTTTTTATTATCTGTTTTTAAACTTTTAAATATTTTTGTTCTGATTTTATAATATTTATTGCACTTTCATCATCTGTTTTTATGGATTGTGTAAACTGCCCAGAGAACTTTGGCTGTGTGGCAGTATAGAAATAAATAAACAAACACAACCTTAGATCAGGTGATTTACTTTTTGTTTTCCCCCACAAACATAACAAAAAGCTTGAGAAATGTATTTTCCTGAGGTTACTGAGAATTTTCTGTTAGAAAGCCATATCTCCCCTGAAAGAACTACAGATCCAAGGATTCCCTGAGGCAAGAGAACAGAATTCAACCAGTTTATGTTTGTGGAAAGCCTAAATACCTCAGAGAAACAAAGAGAATCCTATTAGACCTCCTGTGCAGAGATACACATCTTTGGGAAAGATTTGTTTTTGTAATGGGGATTGCACCAGGACCTTTCCCCATCCCACAAGTAGAGAGGGAGTCCTCTGGGTTCTTTACCATAGGCCTAGCCTGAACCCTAACCATAACCCTCATTGGGTTTTCTCTCCTCCACTGGTGGATATGGCAACATTTTCAGCCGGAATAAAACCTCTGCTTGCAAGGAGGTAATCTAATTAAAATGGGAAACTGAAAATACTGAGGTAAATGTTAACAGCACGTGCCTGAAGAGAACATTTATTTATTTATCTATCTATCTATCTATCTATCTATCTATTTGGAATATTTCTAACCCGTCCAATCACTATGCATCTCTGGACGGCTTACAATAACCATAACTACATAATCTTAAAGGCACACAGGAAGCTTTGGTCCCTTCAGAGCTCAGCCCTGTTGTCAGTCATACAAGTCCCCATGCCATCTGGAGGGGGTCTGAGGTGGAGAATTTGATGGGAAATGTACTCACCAAGGCCGAATGGGCTTATATCGGTGCCTCATGCACTGGCCCTCTGGCAGGAAGTAGATAGGTACCACCACTTCCCTTTGGCTATCCCTCCTGGCCTTTCTGTTATTCCAGTGGTTCCTGAAGCTTCATTCTGTGGTCATCCTGCCACCTTCTGGCCTCTGGCTGCTGTGACTTGCCTGCAGCCAGCCCACCTGTGCAGCAGCCACCTTGTTGGCAGGAATAACTGCAGGAAAGCCATGGCCCCTGATGATGGGGTGAAACCCAGAGCTCTGGGCTCTCCAGCAGACTGAACTAGTAAAGCGTGTTGGGTTAATTAAAGGAGGACACATAGCACCTTCCTGCTGCTTACTACTACTACTATCTTCTTCTTCATCATCATTGTCTTGGTGGTAGCGCAGAATAATTGGTAGCAAAAGGCAATGCACTCAAGAAAATTATCTGTCCTGATTTTTCATTAACTAATTTTCCCCTGTACTGAAGGACACCTTGGCTGTCACTCAAGGTTTTGTGTGCCTAAGAAGAAAGTTGATTCAGCAGGGGACTCTGAAAAGAAAAATTAGTTTGCTCACAATATTAAAAAAAAAAAAAAATCAGTCACTTTACACAGTTTGCAGAAATAGCAGTGGCTTGCCTGCATGCCAATTAAACTGGCTTGTTCTATTGCTGTTAAAAAGGCAGAACTTTTTATCTGCAAACCATCTTCTTTAGTTTCATTGGGAAGATTCTCAAACATTGACAAGGCTCGACCTTTTGTGTTTCAAGCCATATACTCAAAACCACTTCCTCACAGTAGGCCTCAGCCTTCAAACCACTCCTGAAGCATTAGTCCCATCATTTTCCACAGGCTTGTTCCAACAAAATGCTTTGAAGATTATTATTTATTGTCCTTTGGTATACAAGGAGCTAAGGGTGGCATATCTGATGCCATACATAGCCCATTGCTGCTTCATAAAAGCCCTGTGGGTAACTTGGGATGAGATGAATGGTAAACCTGGCGGTAAACTTCATGGCAGTGGGCCAGACAACATGTTATGCAGGAGATCAATAATTGGATTTCCTGACTTCCCCTCTTTCTTTCTTTTTTTTAATTGAAATGCAGCTCTGGGGGTGTGGGATGGCATGGCGGCTGCCAGACTGATTGGAGCAGTGTTTATCCCAGTCAAAATGGTCTCCCCTCCCACAGGCTTCTGTCACCACCACAGCCTCCCCCACCCGCATGCCACACGACTGCTCCAGTGAAATTTAGAGGCCTCTGAACCTATTTTTAAAATGGAAAAAAGCAATGACCGAGAGAATGACTCAGTTCTCATAGAACTGGCCCTCGGACCAGAAGAATGCATGGCAGATGGCCACTCCATGGTGCATCCTGCCATGCTTCCGAGCTTTCAGGGTAATCTGTCTGTGCAGCTGCAAGCAGGCCAGTCGTGCTGGAGAAAATGTCCGGCCTGCAAAACTGTTCTCTGTTCTGGATTCCAGAGGTCTGGGAACTGGAAGATGATCTGGGCCTGTTGTCTGGTACCTTGAAAATGAGGCCAATTATTCAGATGCTCATGGACGTGTTTTGGTGTAAAGAAGAATCGTGTGGTGAAGCTGGGGTTGCCTTCAGCGGGCCAAGTCATGTCTAGTAAGGCAAATCATATTGTTAGAAAAGGCCAGCCATTCTGTAATGATGCTTGCTTACTGTAACTTGCAAGAACACCATACACAGACTGTTTCTGTGACTCAGCAACCATGACCTCGGCCAGGCCATGGGCCAAAGGCCTCTGGGTAGCCTTAGCAATAGTTCTGGGGCTGCTGACAGTGGCTCCTGATTTAGGCTCTGTGTGTTTAAAGCTGTAGATCAATTAATCAGTGAAAGCTTTACATGTCTAGGGCTGCAGATCAGTTAGTTAGAAGCTAAATTAAGACACTTAGATGCTTGGAAAGGAACACCTGGCACAATTGCAAGTGTTAAGGGGAAGCAGTTATCAGAAAACTTTAACTCTAACCACAAACTAGGTCTAGGAGACATCTAGCAAGACCCTAGATGTCACAAGAAACAATTCTTAGAAAATGCCAGAAAAACACCTAGCTACATAACCCCACTAATAACTCTCTAAAGGTGCCATGAGGTGGGAAGCCAGGATTGGCCAATCTGGAACTGGAGAGCACTTGGGCATCTACAGTCCAAACTACTTGCCAATCTATAACCTATAAAGACCATGCCCAAACCTTTGCTTTTTGTCAGCTTCGCTTTTGGACATGGGTCGTGCTGCTGACCTCTTCTGCATGCAAAATAAATGGATTAAGTCTCTACTGGGTGTTGCTTCCCTTTATTCTGATAATTGAGACCCTCCCGGAAAAAGACAATGGCATTTTTGCAACAATGTCAGGTATGCAAGAGCATAGCAGGGGACAAAATCCAGACAACTTCAGGTGCTGCACAGTAGAAACTACTTTCCTAAAAAGAGAAGTTGTCCCAGCAAAGGGAATCAGCAACTAAAGGCTGAAGTAGGCTGGCTCACTCAGTCCCTTCAGATGCTTTGCTCCCACTGCATAGCAACTGCAGACTTTAAAGAGCTCATGCTCACTTTGGTAGCCTTGTGCTCCTATGTGGCTGAGGGACTAGAGAGATTTGGGGAGGGCCAGCCTTGGAAACTGAGGGGAAAGCCAAGTCCTTGAACCCAAAAGGTTTATGTGAGAGTATTGGGTTCTCCTGAGATTCAGGTGACTACCACCTTACTGGGCTCAGAGACCTTTTTGTGGTGATGCTGAACTTCCCAGCCCAGAGCTATGAGGCCCATGAGCCGAAGTGGTATCGCCATTGCAAAGCAAACAATATGTTTATTCACTGCATGGAAGATACTGTATGTTTCCCTCCCTCTGCATGTCTTGAATTCAAATTATTGATCAATTTTGTATGGATTCCTTGCAGTCTGGGGAAACTATTCCTTTATCTCAAATGGCAAAATTGGATTGACCCTGGCAAAATTCCTCTTACCCTTTCCACAGTCAAAGAGAGTTCTCCTTCCCAGTTCCCTCTGGTCATCACCTAAACCTCATTATCTCTACCTATTCTGTCTAAGTAAATAAATAAATTAAACCTTCCTTTCTCCTGCTGTGGGAAAGCTTCGTGCCTTTTATTGCCTCACCATAACATAAGTGTCCCTGTTCTTCCTTCACCACAAAATAGATCAGAGTTAGATAATGTGTTGCCTTCCAGACAGACACTATTACTCTGACTGGCCACCATAACATACATGTGTTTGTAAGCAGAGCTTAGGGACTTGACTATAACATCTCTCAACCTGCTATAATAAACTAAATTACACTGCAGCTACTTGTGGAGTCTCCATCATCCACCCTCTCCTAAGATCAAACAGATCTCAGTCAGCTTGATCATCTGGCTAAAGACATACCATAACTCCTGGCTATGCTAGAATTTGCAGGCCAGAATGTCTGGAGGGCCAGAAGTTGCCAACCTTTAGTACAGATTGACAAATGCAAGAATAAATAGGGAAGAGCCCTTTCCTTTGTGTTAGCTGCTGTGAACATACCATCTTTGCAAAAGCACTGATTGGAGTCTCCTGATTTGGGAACAGACAACCATGAATAGGAGTGCAAGAAGAGTGTTACTGGATCAGCCCAAATGCCTGCCCAGGTCAGCAGGCATTCCCTTAATGGTTGATGAGGTGCCCTAATGGTTAAGGCCCTAATGGTTAAGGCCTGCTTCCCTTAATGGTTGATGAGGTGCCCTAATAGGAAGCCCAGAAGCGGGACGATAGTCCTCCCCAGCTGTTTAGAGATATGCTGGCTCTGATGCTGTGCTTAGCCTGTAGCCACCAAGACAAGGACGCTTTCTGCACCCTGAATTTGTATAGTCCCCTTTTAAAACCAACCAGGTAGGTGACCATCACCACATCTTGCAGTATCAAATTCTATACTTTATGTGCGTCACATAGTTAAGGTTAAGCCTTTCATGGGTGGGCTGTGTACATCTATATCAAAAGGATGACAAGAGCATAAAAGATCTCCAACAACATATAATCAGGTGATGAAATAATGATGTCATCTATGAAATCATGTCCCTTTGACACCTTGCGAACTTCAGCAGAAATAAGACATCTTGCATTATACATGGACTTATTCATTGCCCCGTGATTTTACACGTAGAATGCCCTCATCTAGACACATGGGGTGATCTACAGTCCTCTTTTCAAATGCTTCTTAAATTACTATAATTTTCTACCTGTCTCCTGCCATGCTCCTAAATATACTGGAATTTCTCCACAGTACTTTAATGAGTAGCTTAATCAGAGGTATAATTTACTAAGATTTCACTGAAGCTCTCTGCATACATATGAGAACTCTTTTGGTGTTGCATTTATATTTCCCCATGTTTACCTGTTAGCCTTCTGCCTAAAAAAGGCTTCTCCCAGATCCATTCTACCACCATGCTTCAGCTCATTAAATTCCATGTTAGACTATTTTTTTCAAGCTGCCATTTCTCAAAGTATCTGGGGATGGGAGTTAGGACTATTCACTAGGGAAAATGTTTAAAGAACCAGTAGTCAAAATTTACACACACCCTGAGAGAGAGATTTTAAAATCATAAGCAGACCTCCAGTTCAGACACAAATTAACAAATATTCAGAGAGGACATCATTCTTCCCCATATCTCCCATGCATAGGAATGAGTTTTTCTGAAGACAGGAACATAAATTTGTAATTTGCATATTTTAAAGTATTTTTTTGAAAATCAAGGCAATGTTTCTGCTTATGCTGGACGGGGGAGTTACTGTTTTAAACTCACTGAGTTACTTTTTTGTAAGGACCTGTTTTAGATTCAGTGAAAATTCTGTATTTCTTTTATTTCTTCTTTCTTTTCTAGTTAATATGCTCAGCTGATACCTTTACATGTTCCACAAACACCTAATGACAAACTTCACTGTACCTAAGATATTAAAATAATTGGACAACAAATATGGAAAGGAATCAATGCATTCCAATGGCATCCAGTAGCCATCTAGTGTCAATATTTTAACAGGAACTTCTATCTGGACACATTGATTCCTCTCAATTTGCCACAAGTAAATTGAGGCAAATAGATGGCATATGAGAGACCAAAGAAATGTACTATAGCTCCTCAAAATGACTGCAGTGAGCTAAAGTTGATGTGTTACTATACAGCGGCATTTAGAAAGCGATGGTGATACACGGCTTGCTTGTTCAGATATAAGTCCCACAATATTCTGAGAGGCTTAGTTTTCATACTTTTGTTTAGAAATGCAGCCACATCGTTCTTGTTGTTGTTGGGTGTGTGTGAGAGAGAGGAATTAAGGATTACACTAAAGCACAGCCTTCCCCAAACCGATTTCCTTCAGATGTGTTGGACTGCAATCTCCATCATCCCCAGCCAGCATGCCTGGCGATGATGGGCATTGTAGTCCAACATATCTGCAGGGCACCAGGTTTGCGAGAACTCCTATAAAATGTATTATTTTGACACTACTTGGTTCTCCCCTCGCCTTCATTACTGCCTTCTTTTAAATGTAAGAGCTATGCCTCTGTTTCTTTGAGTACTGAGTTTTGTTTGTTTAAGATCTAGACTCATTGAAATGTTCTGTATTTCTTTGACTCTTCCTTTTCTCCCCATGACACCACTTTCTGTTCTGAGTTGATGTGCATCAGAGCCCCTAAAACATGAAGACATGCTTCAAACAGCAGCTAAGGCGTACAAACAATGATGATGTGATGAATCTGGAGGGAAAAAAACTATTCTGATTTTTTTTTTAGTGCTTAAGTAGCCACATCCTGTTTGTGTGGAACAGAAAACAAAAGTTAAACTTTCAGTAACCTAGGTGGGGGTGGGGGATAGTTTGGAATAAATGTTTATGTCATCTCTTAAATTTGCCCATAGCAACAGACCACAAGTTTATTCACTGTTTTGGGAAGGTGTTTTACCAACAAACATGCACATATGTCAGCTCTTTCTAAAGATGATATGCAGAATGGTTTTTACTGAGCCTTTTCATACATACATACATACTTATCCATTTTATGGCTTCCCGTGACCCTTTTCTGTCCTGCATTCCTATTTTCTGAAGAGGACTGGTGCTCTGTGCAGGACCAAGCTTGAAACTGAATTAGAAACTTCAATCTAGTTCAGTCTTTGCTATCAGCTTCTTCTCTGGCCCATAAACTAGATGCTACAGTTAGAGATGGATATCTTGCAAATGAGCCAGAAGGTTGATGAACATGGTGCTTTTTCCATCAAATCTGCAGTGTTCTCTCATCAGTCATTCCCAATCACCATGCAATCCCTAGGCTGTGGCAATCCTACATATATTAACATAGTGAAAGCTGCAGTGAATGTGGTATGCATAGGATGTTATTCTTATGAACAGAGAATAACTATGAGTCTTGTGTATAGACAACAGGTTGCAAGAACATATGAAACAACAAGGATGGCATAAGGAGTTTGGTAGGAGTGCTAGATAGGAAGATCTTCACTTAGCACCAGATCTGATATAAACAGTTTCTACCAGGTCTAATGCTTCTGCCTATCTGCTCTCTCCAGGATAAATATGAAAGACCAATGCTTGTGGCTGACCTTTGCTAGTAATATGGATTCTGCTGCTATCTAGCTCAAGAATGGGCAGAAGGTAGATCTCCAGATGTTTGGGACATTGACTCCTAGAAATCCCTGCCAGCATGGCCACTCATCAGGAATATTGGGAAATGAGGTCCAGTGCATCCAGAGATATGCATTCTGCCCACCCCTGATGTAAGTGATGTCTGTAAGATCCTTGCAAAGTACTGGTGCTATCAACATATGGGGTCAAATCCAGATTTAGTTCCACTTCAAGTAGACCTATCAAAAAGAATGGGACTTAAGTTATTCAATGATTCCAATAGGACTACTCTAAGCCTACAACTCAACAGAACAGGAAAGTGGTCATCACAACCCCTGCCTCTAATTCTTAGTGATGCTGGGAGGTCTTTGCTTAATGTGTTCGAAGAAATCCAAATCTGCTTAGGAAAAACAAAAACCACAGTTTCAGCCATTGTGCTTTGTAAGTGGTGGATAGGAAGAAACCAATACATAGAAGTCTGAATTTTGACCTCTCTGCAGCCAAAGGAGCGAAAAATAACCAGGGTCTTGAGCATTCAAACCTCCGCTCAGAAAATCAATTTTTCCTTCTTCCCCATTGAGTGACATGCTGTTTGGCTTTGATATTCTCCTTCTGTGGGATGAAACACAGACTCATCCCTGCTTTCTCAGAGAACATACCAAATCACTTCTTTTCCTTTTTACAGGCACTGATAATATGCTCTAGTAAAATTGTTCTCAGAGATGAGAAGCCTTTATCATATCCTTCAAGGAAAGGTTGATGGCTCATGGTAGTTAACCAGCTTGTGCATGTTTGTATAGCCTGTAATGTATCTGTGATGTTTTCCTAGACTTTGGTTGGTCATTAGCAGCATGTTTTAAACTACCTCAAATGTAGCTTGGTCATCAAGCTATGTTTCCTTCAAATTCTTCAGGTGGCTCGCAGGGTGACGATGTCGGAATTATCAGGCTTCTGATTCCTCACAAAGCAATTCCTTTCCCTTTACTCCTTTTTCCTGCTGCTTATGCTGTCAGCATGCCTTGCACCTCATCATTATGGGGTCATATAGCCAAAAACTTGGAGAACCACAGAAATCTTGGTTATAAAATTTATTTAAAAATCCCCAATCTGGCAAAGGTTACTCCACATTTGGCCCCCACTTCTGGAGCAGATGGGGACAGGCCAATTTCCAGATGTCACACCCACAGATACACTCACATAAACACACAACAAGATCAACATTTTTAAAAGCCAGGCTGCATCATTCAGACATGAGTTCCTGACTGGCTCGGCACACCACCACCACCCACAACCGCTCCATGGTGCTACATGAAGCAGGTCACTTGGATCTGTCACAGCACTACTAGGGAGGGACTTCAGGGGTCCAGGGCAAGACTCTCCACAAGATTCAGTGGCCTGTTCTTGCATACATTCAAGACCAAATGTCTGTTCTTGCATACATTTTTTGGTTACGAAATCAGAAGAGCCCTACTGGATCAGACTAAGAGCCCATCTAGTTCACACAGTGACCAGCCAGCTGTGTAAAGGAAACTCTCAAGCAGGCCATGAGAGCAACCCTCCCAATCATGTTCCCCCCACAATCATGTGTTTATGGGCACAGTAACTCTGATACTGGAAGTAAGCATATGGCCATCAGGGATAGTAGTCATTGATAGTCTTATGCTCCATGAATCTGTCAAATTCCTTTTGGAAGCCATCCAAGGCAGTGGCCATCTCTCCGTCCTGTGGTAGCCAATTCCATGGTCTAGCTGTGTGAAAAAGGGCTTCCTTTCATCTGTCCTGAAACACCCACCAACCAGGGTCGCCTCTTTGATGTCATTGGAACATGTTCTTATCCAGTTAATGAATGGATAATTGAAGTCATCAGTGTACTTAAAAAGCATTTGCTGTATTTCAACATATCAAAGTACAGAGCAGACTGTATCACTTCTTGCTGAAGATGGAGGATGTCATTTTGGAATGCTCCCATATGTAAAACTATTCTCTGCAAGGAAATTGGTATGTAGGCAATGTGATGCACCATGACTTGCTACTTCAAACCGTAATAAATCACCTGAAATTGTGCATCCCATTTTAAATCTTTTTTTAAACAAACAATCAGATTTTAAAATGTGGCTTGTCCTGTTTTTGTTATAACCATTTATAAACTGAATATCCAATTGCTACCTGGATTTCTCCGCAAGTAAAAGAAAATGCTGTGCCTAACCTGTTCCTTGCTCCACTAATTTTCTACTTGGAGGGAATTTCTTACCTAAAAGGAAAATTTCAATCTGAGATTCTCCTTCTCACCTGTCTTCTAAAGTAGTAACAGTCCATTAGACTTCAGACTTCTGCTGTTCCATTCTCATCGTTTTCTGCTCCTCCTCTCTCAACTTAATTTGCTTCAAAGGGTGATTGTGAGTATAGAATAGGATAGGCCCTGTGTTCACTCCCAGCACTCCTTAGAGAAGGTGAGAATACAGATAATGGATAGGATCCAGAACTGGCATTCCATGAACAGAACTGTTTCCATCAGCAGAACAGGGAGAGAGAACTGCCCCTCCATCTTGCAGGCTCCCCCGCTCTACACGCCCTCAAACCTTGCTCAGGAGGGCTAGGAAACTGGAGTAGCAGGGAGGGAAAGATAGTCCTGCCATGCTAGCAAATGTCTGTGGCTGGATTCCAGCCATGGTGACTAGATTAGCTGATAAGGAAGCTTAAGTTAAACATTGGTATGTGGCTAAAGACACTCTAATAATTAATTACTTCAAATAAATAATGGGATATGCTTTCCTATATCTCACCCAAGAGAGTTCTGGCACCACACCCAAAAGTTTTAAGAAAGTAACTTTTTACTCTTCAGAATGTTTCATTTGCTATTATAAAAGCTAGCTGCTTGTTTCTGTGTGGTGGAAAATGGTTTAATCCAAACCAGACATACAGATTATGAAAAATATACCAAAATATCTCCTGCTTTCAAAACTTCTACTGGATTCTTTCCAGAACTAGCACTTTTAAATGGGATTTAAAACAACACAGGTCTCAAGCTGTTATAAGTAGTACTTGCCTCCAAAAAAGCCATGCCATTAAGTCCTGGTTATGTCAGGTGTTAAAACGTGGGCTACCCATATCAACTAATATAAAGGGCTCCAGAAATGACTTGCCTTATTGCTCAGCCAAGATGGGTGAAAAAATCAGACAAGAAGCTACATATCAGTAAAAGCAAGAGCAAAACAGGACTGAGGCAGGGAAGAGACAGAAAAGAGAGACTGGGAGCTTTCCCAATATAAACAGAAATGATTCTGTAGACTTCCTCTGCACAGACGTTTTGAAGATGGCCTCATATATTAAACTGAGCCTGCCGCCTCCTGCTCTTCCAGTTCTTAATGTCGCCAATAGCAATATGGGAGTGGGTGGGGGGATTTTTTTCAGGACTAATGTGTGGGGGTGGCTGACTGCCCTGACCTTGGCACCACAGCCCTGACTGGAGGGCCACGCAGCTATTACTTAAGGGAACACGTAATCCCATGTCTAATTTGGGATTGCCCCATTCATTGTATCACTTGTACATGCAGAGCACACAGGACAATCATAGTACAGTTCTGGCAATTCTTCAGTGTGAGACATCTGGATACTTAACAGTGTGTCACTTCATAAAATCAGAGGACTGGATCCAGACTGGATCCAAGTAATGCCAGAACAATCCGCTTTTGCACCTTTCAGTGCATTGCTCACCTGACCATCACACTGTGTCAAATCTTTCCCAAGAGATTTTATTTAGGGTTCATAGAACTGGGAAATCAATTGGATAAGCACACAACAACTAGATGGGAAGGGCAATCCCAGGGCCCCTGGACAGTGTCTACAGGGCCACAGGATGCTCTGGATTCCCAGATCCAAGGGCAGAAAAGAGCTCCAACTTTGGACTGGGGAATCCATCCTCAGGTCTCCCTCTCTGCCTCACAGCCAGCATGGAAAGAGCTGCTCCAGCTGCTTCTCTGGGCTTATATCAGTAACCTCTGGGAAGGGTTTCAGAGGACAGGGAAAGGCATGAATCGGAGCCACCAGGATACAACATCTCACGGAGGTGCTCCAGCCTCCTTTCCTCCCCCTCTGAAGCAATGTGGCTAGATGGTTGAAATCAGCCCTCTAGCTGATTTGCAGGGCAGGAGGAGTGGAGAGCCAAACTTCACTTCCGTGCTCCTCCACCCTGCATTGGCTGCCCAGAATGCCCTGAGTTCAGAGGCTTACTGTTATTCCCATTAAATATCACCCTTAAACATCCAGTGCAGTGTTTTTGTAGCTGTGCTGGATCAGAATAGACCATCTTGATCCAAATGACAGGCTCTCTTTGGTTTACCCCATCCAAGAAAGCTGGAGCTCATTCCCATGAAGAACACTGTCAGCATATTCAGATTACCTCTGTTTGCAATGTGTCTTAATATAAGGGAGAAAAGGCTCTTTAGGGTGTGGTGCTGATTGAAATAGTTGTTCTGAAACTACTTCAGTGGAATCAGCACTCAGTGGAATTGCATGGCAATCAGTTCCTTGCTGCGCAAAATTCTGATGTTTATCTGATATGCTCAGAAATGCTCACAATCGGAATGACTTTTTCAGCTCTGCATTCTACCAATTTCCTTTACACATGGCCACCACCATCTATGACAGCAGTGTTATTTACATTTGGACATGGGGCTGATACAACTGCAAACAGGAGTAGAGCGTTTTTATGCAATGCATGCGTCTTCAAATAAACATACTGCCTAGGCTCATATTTTTCCTGTATCTGTTTTGAGAATCGTGACTTGATAATAGAACTGAGTTCATGGAGAATCACAAGCTACAAGGGGCTCCCAGAAGAATCAAGTACAATTGTCTGGCCTTTTAAATAGTGAATCATATCAGACAGTCAGGCAGATAATCCAGTTCATGACCTCTATCTCTTGCAGGGGCTGTGAGTGGAGTGGAGTGGGGTGGGATGTTCCACACTGCTATTTTCCAGAGGGAGAAGGTGGGCCAGTGAATTCTCCTGGTCCTTCTTGGAACATCGCAGTGTTCCAGAGGGTGAGGATGGGCTACAGTATAGCAGCAGAATACTCACAAGGAAGGCGTTCTGGCCTCCAGATCTGATGGGGACCCTGTTAGTTTCTGTAACAGGGTTTTGGTTATCCTAATATGAGTGATGATCAACATGTAAAGATGGGGTTTTTAATTTCACTCACATAAATGCTTTAATATGTTGTCAAGTTTGCATATTCAAGGGCATAGTTACAAACTCTTTCAAACCTAGCTGCGTGGATCAACAAAATTTACTGTGTTTCCGGCACTGCCTTATGACCGGAGATGTCATAAATATGCATGCCACCAGATAATCTGTCTCTTTTATGATGCTGTTGCTCCACTTTGAGGTTTGCAAGCATCCTTGATCATGTGACTTGTTCCAAAATGACAACACTTCTTTAGCGTTTTTTCAAAAGCTGGGAGAATCAAGCTCTCTGACTGAAAGATGAATTACCCATTCTCCTTCTTCTTTCCTTAGATAGAAGTTAAATATAGCCCACCAAAATACTATCAAGAGGTTCATAATTTGACATAGGCTGAGAATTGTGAAATTAAAGGCTGCTTTTGGTCTTGCAAATGTAGCTATTTCAGTAATAGCACTTATTGGCCCTGAAAAGAAAGACATTATTGCAGTTTCCATATGCCAGAGTAAGGTAAACATTTTGCTCACTTCAGCCAGTTTGTTTCTGTGATTTAATCCTAAGGAGTAGCTACTATAGCCTAAACCAACCAACATTCATTTGATATGAAAGTTGCGGGTGACTCTAAGATGGGAGAACAGCTGAGTGGGAGGAGCAGAGGCCTCTTCCAAGTTGGCTCTTCCCAAAAATGGGTGCCAGTTCAGGGTATATAGACACCAGGCCAGATTGCCCCAAGGATGGCCTTTGACCACATTGGCAAGAGCTCTGGCATGCAGCCAGGACAGCAGTGATAACAGCCCACAGATACCTTTGCGCTTTTAAGTGAATCCCAGTGACATTAAACAGATATATTAGTGACCAGATGCTTTGGCTCGTTTGCTTTAGTTGTTGATTGGCAGAAGCTGCCATGGTCCCTGTGCAGCTGTCCCGAGGGCTGAGATAGCAGGGTGACTGTTTGCAGCATGTCCCTGGACAGAGACAGAGAAGGAGACCCAGATATTGGAGCGACTCTGTCCATCCAGGCAGGGCATGGGCTGTCTCCAACAGAAGGGCCCCCTGCTCAGGTTGTAAGTTTTCAAAGATGAACTCAGAGTCCCGGGATGTTTCCAGGGGGCAGCTCCTAGCTAAGCATGGATGAGAATGTAGCTTCATTTGCTAGAAATTTACTAAAAAGCACAACATTCTCTATGTCTAGGTGAAAAAGAACTTGAGGGTTTTTTCTTTCTTTTGCAAGAAATCAAAATGGATGGATTCGTCAACCCAGGCCTATGGCTTTGGATGCCTTGCTCTTTAGCATCTGGACTTACAGTATGTCCACTGTGCATTCCACCATGTTAGGACTTAGTCAGGATTGCCACCTCACTCTCTATGACAGGCTCTTCCTCTTTAACTGCTCCGGTGCAGGCAGATACAACAAGGCCTTCTCCATGCTGAGAAGAAGTGAGCTGGCAGCAGCCAGCAGCTCCTTTTTCTCACCATTCCTGTTTACTTGCTCATTTGCTCACAACCCTCTGGGCCAGAGTAAAAGGTGGGTGAGCAAGCCAGTTGCAGTGGTGAAGTGGGGAAGCAGGCTGAGGAGGGCTCTTGAGCCCCAGTGATTTGTGAGCCCTCTACAACTGCCTAATAATGCCAAGCCCTGACCTGCACGTTATGCATAGTGTGTTGTCTGTCTCTGAAAAATGCCCTGTGCGATTTCCAGGACAAACACGCTCACATGTAGAGCTTCTGTCCCTCCATGCTCTGAGGACATGGGATTGATGAAATTGCCATTCTCAATGCTATCTGCTTGATGCTGCAAAGATGTGGCATGACACATGACCCATTAAATGGACCATGAACTGTCTGGCATTGATTCTCAGAGAGAGAAGTGCTTGTTCCAGTAGAAAGCACCTCCAGGGATAGTTAGGCGTTCTTTAAAATACCACAAGGAATGAAGACCCCCATTGATCCTCATTAACCAAACTGTCCATAAAAACATGCACGCATACATAGGAACTGCCCTTAGAAAGTCAACAGTTTTGTTTTGTTTTCATGTGGCCAGCCCTTCCCTGACATTTATTTTTCTTGTAATATAACTATGATCTTAAGCAACTAGCACATCAACTCATACAGAACTATGGGATTCATTGTCTTGCAGGATTGGACTTGACCATTTCCCCAAGGAAAGTCTCCAAAGAATGTTTGCTCCGGGCATCTGGTTTCATTATCAAAAGGGACCCTGTTGGCATTGTCCTGAGGCCATGACAAAGTGGCACTGTGTGGTAAACTGATACTTTGTCCCTGCCTCACCCCAACCCTCTTCCATATTTCCTGCACAGATTGTCTAAAGGGCTCGGGAGCTGAGTTTGAAGGGTGAAACATCATTAACTGCTTACCACTAAGCAGATCCTGAGTAGAATCCCAGGCCAAAACCCTTATTTAAGCTTTCTGTACTGAAAACAGCATACCAGCATACCATATCTGTAAAAGCAAAAACATCATCATCATCATCATCATCATCATCATCATCATCATCATCAGAAATGTGTGCTGCTTCTATAGATCCCTTGACAATTTCAGGACATTTGTTCATATGACAGAAAGTGCAAGGGGGAATAAGTGCAAAATATTTGCGGCAGCTGTTCTAGAAAACAGCCAAACTGTACTTTAAAGCAAATTCTCCTGAGAAGTTGAGGACTGAATTAAACAATGCTCTGAAAATAGACTCTACTGTGCATGACAGTTTTATGCAGGTTTGCCCCATAAAAGCCACATTTGCAGATATTGATAGAAATTTTGTCACTTATACATAGGGAATGATCACCATTCTGATAAAGGTAATCATGACTTTTAGCCAATCCTAAATCCAATTCAGCAATTTATGTTTGCTGAAAAGAAAATATGTTGAGGTCCCAAAAAGACAACATGTAAAATGTATAAACATATTTGACCTATCTGAGCTGTAAAATTTAGATAGCAATGGCAAGGCCCCAGCTAGGGTGAAAACCATGTGCCATGGTGGGTTTCCCACTGGATGATTAGTTACTTAGTTCTTAGATTTCTATCCCACTTTTCCAATGAACTCAAAGTGGCTTACATCATTGTCCTCCTCCTACTCTCAATCTTATCCCTCCAAAAAACCCTGCGAGGGAGGTTGGGTAGAGACTCAAAGTCACCCATGGCCAAGCAGGGACTAGAACCCAGATTGCGGGAGTCCCAGGCCCATGCTGTTTGTCCTGGGCTACACACGGGGCTTGGCTTCCAGCACTCACAAAATACACTGTGGAGATACTCTGCCCTCTATTGGAAGCCTCCATTGATTTCATGGAGTTCAGAAGGCTTTGTTCTTCTCAGTTTTAAATTGTAAAGATACCATGGTGACTTTGATGAACAGCAGCAATGCAGATTTTAAAACAAACTTTAAAATGATTTAAAATATAAAATACATGTTAAAATACCACCATCACTGCTGCTTGACACAGATATAACTGCTGTTGTGGTACCAGACTGAACAATTTGTTTTAATTCTAGGTAGATCCATTCTATGTTCACTCCAGGGTTTATTTGGATGTTTGTTTTGTTTTGTTTGTTTGTTTCATTCATTCTGTTTCTTTCTTTGCATTAAGCTAACTCGAGCAAAACTCGGTCCACTCCATCAAGTCTGGTCCTCCCTCTAAATTGAAATGTCTACTGCAAAAGTTATCACATTGGCCAGACCTCGGTTTTGCTGAAACAAGCTACAAATGTTTTAAAATAAAATGAACCTTCAAAGGGAAAGCAAAATGTAGAGGCACATCAGAGCAGCTATACATACAGAAAGCAAGGATGCCTGTCCCAGTCCCAAGACACCTCCCTAGCCTGCTCCTGCCTGCTCCAAGCTTAATCAACATGACTGCTACTTAATCAAAAAGTAGTGCCTGGCAGTGCCTAACGTGAAGACCAAGAGCCCGCTGCTGATAGAATATTGATCACAGTCGCGCCTGTCAGTCATCTTTTACTATGGAAATTATTATTGACTGAGAATGTTGCTGATTCATTTCCACACCAGACTGCACAGTCACGGTGGCCATGAAACTGCTCTCTAGCTGTCAGCAGAGATGTGAAAAGAAAAGCTGGACTTGGTCCCAGCATAATGACACTCCTTTTCACACAACATCCCGCTGAAAGTGTAATGAAACGTGATCAGTTAAAACTCGCCAATACAACTCCTTTTGCTCAGCAGGATCCCAATCAAATCCATAACCTGCCCACACAAGGAGCAAGTGATTCAGACACAAAGAAGGGCGGGATTGTTGAACCTGGAAAAGTTGCTTTAGCTTTCCCCACAGGCTTGCGCGGTAAAACAGCACCTGCACAAATGTTCTTGTTTGTGTTGCGTTGCACCCAGGATCTTCCTTCTGAGTACTGAAGGCTGCACTCATGGAATACATCTCTGCCCAATTTGAGGGGATGGATCTCCCATTCTCCCTGTACACCATGGCTCACCCCATGCAACAGGGTCTTTGGGCCCTCTATCTAGCACTTTCAGGAGAGTGGAGGGTCTTCTATGGGGAAGATAGAACAGAGAATTCTGCTTCCACCTGCCCTGACTTCCTTAGTTTCAGATGTAGGAAGGCATGCACTCACATTTACACACACACGCATACTAAAGACATCACTTGCTCAGAACGCGCTCCTGAAATTTGGTTTGGCATGGAAGTGCTGACCTGAGAACTTGCTGCACAAAGAGGCTCCAAATACGACTGGACCATGCTCCAGAGCTCGAGACTGCTTTCAGAGCCCCCTCCCCAGATGTGGAAAGCATGGTTCTGGATGAATAAGAAAATTCCTACTTTCAAAAACTGCCATAAAAGCAGACTAGAGGCGCCCGCCACATAATGCAGAGGAGTGGGTAACACATCTGTACTAAATCTGATTTCTTGTTCAGTTGCCAAGCACCTTGGTTGGATGCCGTTGTTTTCACTTCCTAACGTCACATCTGGAGCCTGTGCCAGAGGTTTTGCTTCCTGAATTCTAATTACAGACTCTTAAAAGGTCACCCAGAAGGAAGGATGGCAGAGGCATCTGCATGTAATGCCAGGGATGAATTAGAGTGCTATGAAACCCGAAAAATAATTTCTCTGAGCCTAAAGAGAAGAGTTCTTCAAGGTTTTCATTCCAGCCAAACCCTGAAGGCATGTTAGTAATAGGAAGGCAGTGTTAGGGAATATTAGGACAGTGTATCAAACCTTGGCTGCACACTCATCTGAATGAGAAAAGGAGCAGCCAAAATTCTACATCCCAGACTCAGAAAAACAATTTAATGATTTAAAACATTCAGCTGCATCTTAGGAATGCCTGTGAAAACGTCAGCTATTTCACAGTCTTAAAAAGAGGGTTGCGACAGAACTGTCTGGAGAATTTCAGTATGGTTTCCACTCCTCCCCAGACCAAGGAGCAAATTACTATCAAAATACCAATCTTAATAATTCTGTGCTCCAGAATACACAAAGCCATCATACTACAACTTGCACTGCCACCTTGGGCAGCTGTCAGGGCCACAAGAGGATCCACCAGAACACCCTGGCCTTTCATTAAAAAGAAAAACAAAAACAAGGCAGGGCCACCTGCTTAATTTCCCACAATTCCCTGTAACCACGCCACATGGAGGGGAGATTATAATGGCAGCTAAACCCTCTGCCCAATGCTGCCTGAGGCACTTCTGCCGCGCAAGCCAGCACAGGCTCACCGGCAAAGGCTGTCCAGACAGACCTGTGCTCGACTATGGAGTCATCCCAGCATATGCACGGTGAGAAGCTCCGAAGCTGCACAATGGTGCACCTCCGTGCACAGCCATAAACCAAGCCAAAACTCTTTCCGCACTAAATCCACAGGCAAGGCAGTCCCACTCCAGGTTTTCAGTCAGGGGAAAGTAGAAACGTGCAGAGATTATCACTGACATGTGTTCTACCAAGTCTGCACATTTGAAGTTTCCACAGTAATTATTCTCCCAACTCAAACAGTAGAAGAATAACTGGACATGGGGGGGAAAAAAAGGTCTAATAGGTTCCCATGAGAACGCAAACTGCTTTCTGCATTACAAACACAGGACTTGATTGTAAAGCTCGCCATGCCACAACAGCCTTGTGAGGCAGGTCAATTGTGCATGCATGCCTCTGTCTGATTGGTAGGTTGCTGCCTCTCCAATACACCCTTTCTTCTAAAGCTGGATAGAGAGATTCTTGAGTTCCCTTGAGTTAGGAACTAGTTCTCTGCCTGCAGGAGGTGATAAGCAGCTAAGACATCCCATTACTTTGTGCAAGCAGTGAGCTTTCCTTTTAGCAGAGAGCAGATGACACTCACCTGTCCTTTTCATCGAGCCCAGGTGAGGCGGAAGGTGTTCTGAATCAGTGCCTGAGCTCAGTAACAGGTGGATGGGGGTCAATAAACTGAGACTCAATCCAGACAAGACAGAGGTGCTGTTGGTGGGTGGGTTGTCTGTCCAGTTGGGAGCCATTCAGCCTGTTCTGGCTGGGGTTGAACTCCCTCTAAAGAACAAGGTTTGTTGCTTGGGGGTGCTCTTGGATCCAGAACTATCCCTAGAGACACACGTGGACTCAGTGGCACGTAGGCTGATCTACCAACAATGACCTTACCTGGTAAAATAGATCCTAGCTACAGTAATCAATGCTCCAGTAACCTCTCGTCTGGGCTACTGTGATGCACTCTATGGGCAGCTGCAATTGTAAGCAGTCCATAAACTTCAAATGATTCAAAACAGGATGGCAAGATTGTTCTTGGTGACCAGGCCTCAAGATCATATTACTGCAGTCTTCTTTCAGCTGCACTGGCTCCTGAGGTCCAAGCCCAATACAAAGTACATGTGTTAACATAGAAACCCCTAAATGGCTTGGCACCAGGCTGTTTGAAGAAATACCTCCTCCTGTACGTACCTACCCAGGCCTTAAGATCATCCTTGAGGCCCTCTGAGGAAAGCAAGGAGGGCAACACAGAGTAAGGGCCTTCTTGGCTGTGGCATCCCATTTATAGAATCAGCTCTCCAAAGAGTACTCCTACTGACTCCCCTTTTCTCCTTCTGGTGCCAGGTGAAAGCCTTTTAATTCTCCAGATATTTTAATAGTTAAACTTTAGTTTTAATATTGTATTTACATTCTTACCGTGCTTGTATTTTTCTCGTGCTTTATAGCGGCACTGGTCTTGCTGGATTGTATTATTGTGCCAGTGTTTGTAACTTGATATGGCAATATCAGCTTTGCTGTTATTGGTTGCTTTAGTGCTTTTATTGGGCTTATTATTTTATTGTATTGTGTTTGTATTATGTTCTTGTCAACTGCCCAGAGAGCCTTTGGGCTATTGGGTGGAATAAAATGTAATAAACAGAAATTGGCAAACACAAGAAGGTGAATCTGAGTGGCTAAACAGATGGGAAAAGAAATGCCCCTTTCGAGCTTATTAGAAACTCTTGTTCAAACCTCAGGCAGGTTCAAACAAAACAAAAATATGTATTAAAGGACTGTGGGAGACAAAACAGAAAAGTCAAACAGGAACATTCTTGAAAATTAACAAGTGGTAAAATTTATGCAACACCCTCAGAAGTAAATATTGACTGCACAGGGGTCACCTGGAGAGTTGCAATATGAACAGCTTCTATGGGTGGCCCATGGAGAGGGTGACCAGAGGAACAAAAGGATAAAGAACCATACTCAGCTTTTACTATGTTTGGCTGAACTGGATAGGGGCGACTGCCCAACAGTTTCACTAGTCAGAGGAATGAAATATTAGTCTCTTTGCATCTTTTGCGCTAGGGGATGGGGCTAGATTAGTGTTAATTAAACGGGAGGTGGCAGGCTTGATACAGCAAAAGGCTTCTTTTTCATGGTTATGGAAGTTCTGTGAAAGACTTGGCTGATGACTCACAGAAGCCTTATAGATTTTTACTGATTCACAGATGCAGAGGGGCAGGTGGGCATGACACTGCAGATGTTCAAAGGCATTCAGTAGTTGGGAAATAGAAAACACACTGATAATTGGCACTGTCCAAGTCACTTTTTGCAATCTAAAGTTAACTGTTTGGTTGATCCTAGTCAAAAGGTTTGCTTTTGTCTTGATTCACATTCTGACCAAGGCTACACCAAGCCTTCTGTTTTGGTATGTTGGGATCAATGTAGTGCTGTCAGGAGGTATAATACATATCCCTTTCCCTCTTGAAGAGCAAAACAGAACCCAAATGCTACCTTGCTCACCTTGTCTGCCGCCTGCGCATTCCCTGAATGGCTGCTGCTTTCAGGCAATGGTTGGAGATCTCCATCTTCTTCCAGCATTCATGCCCTCCAGTCAGGGATCGGGCAGTGAATAGGGCCAAGCCATGCCGCATCAGCAGCCAGAGCCGGCTATGTGACTGAAGGCAAAATTAAGCCAAGTGAGGCTGCACACCTGGCCTAAAGCACAGAGAGGCAAGTGCACCCGCAGCAGCAGGAGGCAGGCGGGCCAGTGAAGGATGCTTGGGTGGCTGGTGGGCATGGGCCAGGAGCCCAGAGGCCTACTCTCCAGCACTTCGGCACGGCAAAACCCTAAGCAGCACAAGAAGAGTCAAGAAGTAATGTGGGGTGACTTGAGCCACACCTGCTGGTTTGTCCAATCCAGCCAAGTCTTTGGTGTCAGGCTTCAATTGCCCTGTCAGAAGTCGTGTGCTGCAGTTTTCCTGCACCATGTCAAGGTCACCTGGACCATGCTGAAGAAGGTGATGAGATGCACAAAGCTTACAAGGATAACTGTTCAATGCAGGGATGGAGCCCAAGTGGCAGGAACAGGTGCTGTATGGGAAGAGCATCATGGGTCTGCTCTATGGCCCACTAAGTGGATGAAACCAGGACGGCCATTGGTACACCATAAAAAAGAGGAAACCAATTGCATAACACTTGCATATGTAGGTGCAAATTTTAAAATAATAACTACTTTTTCAATAGAAGGGCAAGGAACCCATAATAAAGAAGACTGACGAGTGGTGGGGCTGCTCAGACTGCTGCCCAGGGCCGGGTGCGAATGGGCCACTTTAAGGTCCTTGCAGTTGTTCTTCTTCAGGTTGATTTCAACCCAAACTCAGATTGGATGGCCCATCAAATAGAGAACACCTCTAAACGGAGAACTGTCTTCTGCCAGATGTCCAAACCAGAGGACTGTCCTCTGTAAAGTAGGACACCCGGCCATCTTAGAAATTCACTAACCATATAGACTTTTAGTATGGCCTACCCAGTCCCTTTTTCCTTCCCTAAGCCCCAGCAAGCCTAGCAAACACAGGAAGGTTTGTATCCAGTTTGCCATACTTGGAGTAGAAGACATGAAATCAGTGGGACTCATGTAAGTCATAACATAAGGCTCACTGATTCAATGGATCTCCCTCAAGTATGATGAACTCTGGATTCAGCTCAAGATTAATCGGGTGCCTGGTAGTCTGCTGTATTTGCCTGATGAGCTGTGTTTGGCTTGCTAAGTTACAAGCTGTACAGATCACATGCACTGAATTGATTCCAACATAGAACTTGCAAGCTGACACTAAAACAAACTAAGAAAACAGCCCAGGCTCTTATTCACTGCATGTCATTATGCAGCCCCAAAATTGCACAAGGGTGTTCATTTTCTTGTGTTTCATCCATCATGAAATCCATGCATTTCTCTCATAGATGCTTATAATGAAGAGGCACAGCAGACTTCATCGCCTTCTGTTCATTTAGCCATTTCTTTTCTCTTCTGTTCTCCAGCTGTTCACATCTGGACAGTTCCTCTTAGGTTTTCATGTTGTCTGCTTCGTACAAACAATTGGAGGACAAAGTATGACACCCCCCTCCTCCCACTCTCTCTAACCCCCCCCCCACTGAATCTCCCCTTAAGCTTTTCTAAACTGTTAAAGCAGACAGAAGGCAGGAGGGGGAACAGATGGTGCCATATTGGCCTGGCTTGCCTCACATTCTAGGCCACCATGAGTTGTCACTGTGGGTTATTTCAAGGTAGCTTGTCACAACATCTAAGCGGGAGCATTCTTTTTCAACGTGGGTTGTTTTCCACAAAGAAGCCACCCTGAAAACCCATGGTTTGTTGTTGGCTTCTAAAAGGCAGCTTGCATTGAAGAGTGAATGTTGTCATAACCAAACCTGGCAGGATGTTTGCCTCATGGGTTGTCAGGAATCGCTAGGGAGCTCCCCAGCAGGAGCAGCAAAAACCGCTGCTGCTCCTCACAGCCTCACTGGTGCCACTGCCATCCTTTCTCATCCCTTGTCAGTGTCCTCTGCCTGTAGGCCTAAAAAGAAGAAAGGACACTGGAGAGTGTCTGGAATTCATTTCCAACCTTTATTTTTTTTCAACCTTGCATCAGTGTGCACATTTAAAATCTACAGCTATGGTTTGGTTTTGTTGTTGTTTTGGGTTTGTGTATTTTTTGCTTGTCTGTTTTATTGTTTTGTTTTTGCAATTTCCCTCTCTGCATTACTGTTTAGCCATGAAATTTGCTTATTTTTATCAATTCCCATCACTGCTCTTTATAGATCTGCCACCTTTCAATGGAGAATGGTAGAAGGAAATGACGAGCACAAAGGGGAAGCATATTTTCAGGTGGGTGTAATTGCTTCAGTAGTATATGAACCCTCCCCCCCTTTTTTTTAAGTGTTCACTAACAAGGCAAGCTTGGAAAAGCAGGATGAAATTGATAAAGACATCATCATCAAGGGTGGGGTTATCAAACACTGAGCTAAATAACTGGCAGTCAGTCTTGCAAAAGATTCCACAACCCAGCCCCCCCAAGTGAAAAGTTTGCAAACACTTTGCCAGATTCATAATTGCTCAAAAATATATGTATTTGCCAAGCAAATGCAGGAGGGGGGCAGTTTCCTTGTGTGGCAGTAACCCCACAAACCAATTTATAGAGACAAGTGTAGAAATAATATCTACTATTTCCAAAACACCCACAACAGAAAAGTCCTAATGGAGAAGCCTGACTAGAGGCATGCCTATTAAGTCTGCAGAATGGTTACTGATGTTACTGGGAACAAGGACTTCTTCCACAAAGGCCCCCAGGTTAGGTGCCAAGAGTTAGCAGGAAGACTGAGAGCATAACAAGCCATGGCAAGCTGCAGCTTAGGAGTGAGGAGCAAACCACTTACCCACCCTGGCTTATTCTCAGACTGGCTTAGCGTGATGGGCAACTTGCCCACTGTTGGCACCATGGAAACTGAAAAGCACTGCTGAAGAAGACTGTGAGTCTTACTCTGCTACAAGCTTGTGAATATACAGATAGCAAGACAGGTGTTCAAACCCTTTAAGTGTGGATATTAATCCAAGAGTTAAGAATAGACAAAGGATTTATTTGAGGGAGGATTAAAACAATGTATACTAAAATGAAATCTGGGATAAGTGAAATTAGAACTAGTCATCTCTGGAGCAGTTCCTGCCCAGTGAATGCCTTCTCCCCACTGCCACCCCTAATATATTCCTGCTTTCTTCATCTCCCAAACATTCCATATCCCAAGTGTTTCTCTTCCCTCCCGTCCAAACACAAGCTCCAAACATGGTTCACCATGCTAACAAAGAGTGAGCTTGTAAATGTTTTCTTTTCAGGTATCTAGCTCTCTGTGTGAAAGAACTGGATCACTCAGCATGAAACTCCATGTCCTGTTAATTGTGTGCAAGATCTTTCTTTCACAAATAGCCAACACAGGGGAGCCCATCTGTATCAGGAAACTGGCAGGGCAGGTAAGGGGTTGTGACTCTCCCGCACACACCCACCGTAGTCCTGTGCCTCCTATCTGAATGGGAGGGAAAGCTCCCACCAGAGCAACTAAGGGGCTGATTTGAATTAAGACTGAAATATGTGGAGGTAAAAAACTAAATCTTCCCTTCTCCCATTGCTAGATCCCAATCTGGATTGGCAGGGGCAGAGGACACACTGATTGGCTGTGAAAAATAGGCAGTGCACCCAGGGGCAAATCATGCAATTAGCATCACATGGATTTTGACCCTCAGAAGGAGACATTGCTGGCAAGGCCTTGAAAACTGATAAGTCACATCAAGTCTAGTTTATACAATCAGCAGAATCAAATCACCTAGCTGTAGGGTCCCATGAGAGCAGCCTTCCCCCACTAGATGCCCTCCCGGTTTTTCAAACATCAGCTCCCATTAGTCCCCGGCAGGGTGGCCAGTCACCAGGAATCCTGGGAGTTCTTGATCCAAACCTCTGGAGACCACCAGTTTAGTGCTATAGGCCAGAGGTGAGGGCGTGTTGATTTTGCAAATGTCTCTCCTGGAGAGAGAAAAAATCAGCTCTGCAAACATAATTTTAGAAAGGTAGGGGAAAAGTAAGATTCACTCACCCACCTCATTGGCAGTTTTCATGGGAGAATGTTCAGGCAATGCGCAGGTTAAAGTTCTGCAGTGCAGGAAAAGGTGGACTGGCTGGTTTTGCATAACCGTCTCTGAGTGAGCCTTGTTTCTGCGTTTATCTTGCCAATGGAAAACCCCAGCATGTGCTTAAGGCCAGAGTCTCCACCGGCACATAAGTAAAAGGAGCTGTGTGCTCTTAGGCCGCCTAGAGTAAGTCTCACAGTGTTTCACTGGGGTTCACTTCTTGAAAAGGCATGCTTAGGATTGCACCATTGTGATGAATTTACCAGCGACGGATTGAAGCAAAGCCTCTGTTCACATGCAGTATCACAGGGTCCCTGTAAAAATTCCTGCCCAGCAGTGCACAGCAGCACATTGCCCATTTATTCATTGGATTGGAAGCATCTCAGCAAAATGGCACGGGTGCAGTCCAGTGGAGAGCTTCATCGAAGACAAGCCTCTTGAGAGCATGTGGGAATGCTCTTCAGCAGCCTCTCTTCCTTTCCATCAGTTGTGCATGGGAGGATTTCACACTGGATTGTGTGCACTGCTTTTAAGAAAACTTAGGGTGACAGGACATTTATATCTGAAGATTTAAGCTAGATTTTCCTCAATTAACTTATTAAAATGAATCTTTAGTACTGAGATTTATGAAGAATGAAAGATTGACCATCTATATTGCTCCTTACAATTTTCTGGTGGTTGTTTGTTTGTTTCAGTGTTAGTGCTGTGTGAAGAAACGATTCAACAATGGCACCATTCAGGGACAAGGACACAAGAGCACCAGAGAGAATGACAATTTAATCCACTGCTAAGTTCAGCCTTTGGGTGGAGGCTGTTTCAAAAGAGCCCCTTCTTGGCTTCCAGCACAATAATAAATGCTTTAAAACCCATGCTGTTTTTACAGTTTGTGATTCATTTTACATGAGATTCCTCGATATCTTGCTAAATCCTGATAACTAATCCTTCCTTTGAAAAAATATCTCATTCTGTGTGTAATTGGATCTGAGGAAACCTGCCACCAAATTTTCCATTGCAAAATCTATTTAAATATATAACTGGAAGGAGTCCAGCTTGGGAGACACCAAAGGGGCAAGTTCCAATGAAATGGTTATGAAGTTTGCACAATCAACTCTGGATTAACTATTAAGATGAGGAGAAAAGCTCTAGAGACTGAATTACTTGCTGTGGTTTTAACAAAGCCTACCCTGTGAAGATTGCTCTGCTCACTGATGCAAAGACCTTTAAAATGCCGGAGAGTTCACAAATAAAGTAGATAGGGAAAGAGGACCCACAATTGCAGCTTCTAGGTGAATGTGGCATCCTTGTAAACAGATCCACAAAAGTTATGAGGGAAAAAGATGATTAGCCTATTAAAAGCCTGCGTCCCCATGCTGGTCACAGAGGAAAAGGTTCTCCTTCCTCCACAGCCAGCACATAAAACAGGTTGGCATGTGACAGAGGGAAATAACAATCTATCCTCCTCTCAACAGCAGTTTACTCACCTATATGGGATTCTAGGTCACCTGTAGTGACCAGTCAGGGAGTTAAATACAAGACTGGAATATAAGTGTAGTAGCATGGCTCAGATAAACAGAAACTTGTGAGCAGCAACATCAAATGACACATCTGTTACTGGATTGTCCCCCTGCCCTACAAAATAAAATAAATCCCTACAGATTCAAAAATGGAATATCAGGAAGAAATCTACAAGAACCTTTCCCCTGACATGCTAGTTATCTCTAACAGGGCAATTTTATATATGGGCACATGCAAAAATGCAAGCCCACAGGCAGCAGCCTGAAGTGGTACACTCCAGCGTGATGGCCATCTTATGACTCAGCTGATGACGTAACATGGCTTGCAAAACTACCAGAGGTCTTCTAATAATTAAATATTTAAGTTATTAGATGCCTTCCTCAGTAGGCTTAGATGTCCACAGTGAAAATGATGGAACTCTGAACTATGCCTACCAACACACAAACTCTTCTCTTGCATTCTTGGGGTGGGGGGACTGCTTCAGTCTCACTCCAACTGCAAAAGCTTCCCCCTAGGGCAGAGTCGTCTTTTTACCCTGAAGTAGAGTATTTCTGGATATTCTCCTGTGCTGCCACTACACTGGTTCCTACAGCATGTAGCCCAAGCCTCACTAAAACTAACAAGAGAGTTTCCCTTTCTTTAACAGAGCCCTGCTCATCACCTCAAAATGCAGAGTTCTGTATCCATCAGGCATCCTACAGACTTAATTTGGTTCAACGGAAGACTGATATCTAGCCTTCAGCAATACAGTAATAGCAGACCCATTTGGAATCATGATGAAAGCATCTCCCTCTCCTTCTTTGGTCAACTTTTAGATAACTTTTTTACAACTGCTATCAAGTTGCATCAAGTATTCATGCATGCATACCTTCTTCTCATGTCATTTTTTCCAGACTGATTTCCAGGCCACCATGCCCTGATCCAGCATAAACCTTTCAAGCAGTCAAAGCAAACCTGCAGCTAAAGCCCTCTGCAAAGGCTTCGCCAGATCCTCTGATGCCATGGTTCTCTTCCTGGGCCAGGCTGAACGGCTTCTTCTGGGTACAGCCAGCCTCCTTAGAAATGCTGTCTAGTATATATCGGCAACTGGCAGTAGGAAGGGAAATGGAGCGGGTTACCACAGCCTCTTCTAGTAATCGCAGGCAACATTATATTCTTCTTAGGGTCAAAGCAAACATTTAAATTTGTGTCTAGCAGCTATGCCATTTTTCATTTTCACTCTAGAGTAGATAAGGTGGGCCTAGTGCAGACCCTTAAACCTACCCTATGCTAGGATTCTAACTTGGATTGGGCTGCTGCACCAATTCTACAAGGAAAAGTTACGGGGGAAAGACCTCATTATACTTTTAAGGTGATGTTATTTTGACCCTCTGGCTGCAATCTTATACAATGGAAGTAAGTGCAGTTTAATTCAATTTAATTTGCTTTTGAGAAGACATATATAGCAGACAGGCCTCTGATTTGGTGTTTCTATAGATATATTTTATACATACATTTCAGAATAATAATAATGACTTGTCTAACTAGTTTTCTCTACTGGATTACATAAAGAATATTGTTATATTGTAGCTAGCCACCAACAAAGTAGTTCAGCTACAGAATTTAACTGCTCTCATAATGTAGTTGCAATGAAGATGTATGAAAGTTCATTTAATTAATAGTTTAATAACTGCTCATACACTGTTTAATTCCCATTATAATATTACAGGATTTGCAGATTTTCTCTTTTAGTCCAATTTTCTCCAGCAGTTGTTTCTCCCATAACCTTCTGTTCTCAACTGATTGTTTTGAAGTTTCATTAATATAATGTCTCAGCTGAAGAAACTGAAAGAATGGTAATCTATTTCCATTATCATGTAATTGCATTTCATTACAGTTTATTGTTGTTGTTACATGCACCAAATTGTCTCCAATTTATGGCAACCCTATGAATGAGTGCCCTCCAAAATGTCCCATCCATCACAGCCCTGCTCAGCTCCTATAAACTCAAGCCTGTTGCACCCTTTATGAAATCAAGCCATCTCATACTGGGTCTTTCTTTTCTTCTTCTACCTTCAACTTTCCCTAGCATTATTGTCCTCTCTAGTATGACTTACCTTCTCATGCCCAAAGTATGATAGTTTCAGTTTCATCAGTTTTGCTTCCAGGGAATGTTCTGGCTTGATGGGATATAGGACCCGTTCCTTTGTCTTTGTGTCAGTCCACGATACTTGCAAAACTGTCCTCCAGCACCACATTTCAAATGCATCAATTTTCTTCACTGTCAGCTTTCTTCACTGTCCAGCTTTCACACTCATATGTAGGGATGGGGAATATAATAGTGTGGATGATCTTGGCCTTGGTCTCCAGCAAAAGGTCCATACACTTTATCATTTCTAGTTCCTTCATCGCTTCTTTTCCGAGTCTCAGTCTTCTAATTTCTTGGTTGCAGTGTCCCTTTGATGACTGAGCCAAAATATGCAAAATTCTTCATAATTTCAATTTCTTCATTGCTGACAATAGGGTTGCATAATTTTATTTATTTATTTAAAATTTCTATGCCGCCCCATTCGCTGAAGCCTCGGGGCGGCTTACAAAACATCAGTTAAAATATAAAACACTAAAAATATAAAACACATTAACATTATAAAATAAGTTGCCCTGGCCGAAGAATTAAGCAAATAATATTAGCAATTAAAATGTCGTTTGAATAAAAAGGTCTTCGCCTGGCGCCGAAAAACAAATAACGACGGCGCCAGGCGGACTACTTCATCTGTAGTCATGCTTTTTGTTTTCAAAATAGAAGAATTGGAAGGGGCCTAGAAGGCTATTGAGCCCAACCCCCGATGCACTTCCGTATGTGGTCACCCGTCCAGCTGCATGCCCACACCTTTCCAGTTTAGCAAAGGTGACCCAACATGCTAGCTCCATGTATAGCTATGCAGGCAGAGATGTTCTGCTGCAGTCCTGCTGTTGCAATTTCTTCTTTCACTTTCATCAAGAGTCTTTTCAATTTGTTGCTGCCTTCCGCCAGTAATATGATATCATCTGCAGAGCCTCACGTATTAGTGTATCTTCTGCAGTTTTTGCTTCTTCTTCCTCTAATCCTAATCTAGCTTTCTTTATGATATGCTCTGCATATAGAATGAGCAGAGAGGGAGATAAAATATACCCGTGCCCATTGTCTTTGCCTATAAGAATCCATCCATCCATCCATGTATGCATGCATGCATCCAATAGATTTCTAACCCGCCCCATTAGCCACATGGCTGTTTCTTCATATTCTGTCCTAACATGATTTTTGTCCATGTCCTTCTTGTTCACAATTCAGGTTATGCATCAGGACAATTAAGTGCTGAATTCTTTCAGAACTATCTAAAAGAATTTCTTTCAGAACATTTATTTCAGAACTATCAATCACTTCTTGTGTTCTGCACAACGGCCCTCCTGCATTCTACAAAGCACAGACAGATCTTCTTTCAAAATTCTTTGGTGTGCTGCAGTAGCCAACATATATTCACAATATGATTGCAAGCACCTTTTCCTTTTCAGAATCCAGCTTGGATGACAGACATTTCTCACTCCGTACAGGGCAAACATCTTTTTTGCTGTACCTTGAGCATCACTTCACTTGAATGGGAAATTAGTCCAATGGCCCTATGGTTGCTGCACTCCTTAGCACCTACTTTCTTGGTAACTGGAATTTATATTGATGTTTCCAGGCAGTGGACCATGGTTTTTTGTTTTTTGCCATATTTGTTGGCATATTCCTGTCAGGACTGGGTCTGATTCATTTCTGCAGCTTGCAATAGTTCTGTTGCTACCCTAATTACTCTGCATGTTTTATTCTTTCCAAGTGCTTTCAGATCAGCTTTCACTACACTTTCTAATATTGCATGTTCTTCCTCATAAGAATTTTCTTTGAAGAAGTTGGTCATCTTTTTATCTCTTCTGTATAATTCCTCCATATATTGTTTCCACCTTCCCTTTATTTTGTCCTGATCAGATAGTATGTTAACTCTTGGTCTTTCAGCATTCCTAATCTAGGTTTAAATATTCCTTTGATTGCTTGGATCTTCTAGAAGAGGTCTTTTGTTCTTCCTCGTTTGTTGTTCTCTTCCATTTTTTGCACTGGCCATTGTAACAGTTCTTTTTGTCTCTACATGATAGTTACTGAAAAGTTGCATTCAGGATTCTGACCCTATTTCTGTCACCTTTTGTTTTTGCTTCTCTCCAGTCCTTAACAATTGTGAATGCTTCCTCTTTCTTCCATTTAGGCTTTTTTCTTTTTCTTTTTGGCTACAGGAATTGTCTTTTTACATTCTTTCCTAATAAAGTCCCTGTTTTTGGTGCACATTTCTTCTGACTCGCAGTCAGTTGAGATCAGTAATGAAAATTTGTTCTTTATGTGCACTTTTAATTCTTAGTAATATTATTTAAAATGTATTTCAGCACTATATTTTGTTAGTGATCTTTTTCAGCTTGACTCTGATTTTTATATTTACAGTTGATAGTCACTAGCACAATCTGCTCATGGTATAATTTTGGCACTGAGAATACAACTTCTTCATCTCTTACTTTAAATTATATAGTCCACTTGATTTCTGTATTTGCCATCTGGTGCTGTCCGTGTGTACAGTCATCTGCTTGATTGCCTGAAGTATATATTTGCAATAAATTGCTCACTGACGTCACAAAATTCTAGAATTCTTTTGTTTTGCTTCTGATTACTACACCAATTCTCCCACAGCATTGGATGAATTCAGTCGCCTAGGAAGATCAGCATGCCTTATTCTGGTATGTTATCAATTTCCTCTTTGATGCTTCCATAAACATTTTAAATGATGCAGCATAAATGTTGCATATATGTTTTCAATTACTCCAGCATAGAAGTTACTGGAGCATAGACTTAAATGATAGTTATATTGATAGGTTTTCCACGAATTCTAATTGCTATGATTCAGTCAGAATTTACATTTTAATCACCCACTGTCTGCCTCAGTATTAGAGCCACTCAGTTTCCAGAGTAAAACACACTGTGTTTGTCTGACTGGAAATGGCCCATTCCTGCCTACTTTTATTTGTTCACACCAAGTACTATGATATTTAACCATCTCCTTCCTTGCTTTATATTTTCCAGTTTGCCTTGATTCATACTTCCCATGTTCCATGTTCCAACTCTATGTGTTGTACAGCATCACATTTTCCTTTTGCCTCTGTACGAGTACGTCAGCCACTAGATTTCCTCTTGCCTTTGATCTAGTTAAATCATTCACAAAAGCATAATTCCTGCTTGTCCTTTGCTGTTCCCTAGTAGCTAGTTGGGTGCCTTCCATCCTGGGAGTCTTATCTCCTGGCACTATCTTTTGTTTCATTTTAGACGGTTTGATCATATGGTTTTCATACTCGGAAAGGGTGTAAGGGTGTATCATTGCCGTCTTCTGGGCAGAGTTAGCTTGAACATCACTGCGATTGTTGCCTTCAGCTACCACTACTGGCCAGTAGCTGCCTTTCAGGAGTTTTCCACCCCATGGCTACCAGAGATGTCCATTCCTTCTGCTGGTGTCACCATTACTCATGAAGAGACTGGCTGCATCTTAGTGTGGGGCCACAGCTTTGACCATTCCACCTTGGGTGACCCTGCTAGGAGAACAGACTTGCAAGAGACACTCTAAAAATCCTCGCTTCAGTAAGGTGTGCATCCAAGAGGAGGTCATTACAGTTAACTGGTCATTTTGAAGAAAACCTTGATATCTTATTACTGATCATCTTGAAAAGTCACCCTCAAAATTAAAATTTTTGAGGTATGGAGTGGGGCAGGGGCAACACTGCAGAAAAAGGTATTGAAAGACTTACTCTGGATTAAAATATCTTCCAGTCCTTTAAATTCCCCAAAGACCAGGATTGCATTTAATGCTATATAATTAGCATATTCCTGGACATCCATAATACATATTTTAATGGGGTTTTGAAATATCTCTGTTCAAACTGTGCCAGTGATTAACTCCTCTAGAGACCCCCTGTGACAAACATGACAGACAGGAATGCCAATACCTTGTGGCAGAAGGAGCAGCTAAGCCCTGTTCTCTGATATACCTTCAAATGAGATGCCTTGTAATTCTGTGATGCACATTTGTCCAAATAAAGGCAATTGCCAAATCTCCCCAACCTTTCAGTTTAATTTGTGATATTCCAAATAGACAAAGATTAAAGGAAAAGCATAAATCTTGCCAAGATAGTCATGTTAATTGAAGATATTTCATCTAGTCAAGAAATCTTTTTAACTGACTGTCTTTCCAAGCCATCTTTAACCTCTTTCTCTGGGGGCAAATAACTGATTGAACATAAATCTCTCATAGTAATCACAGTTTTTATTACCATGCCCCTCTTCCCCCCCCCCACAATATCTTACTGATTACACTTTAAAGACAATCCCTCAAACAGACCTTTATTGTCTCCTGTTCTGAACTAAAGCCTTATAACCCATCCTTTCTTTTTTAAGATTTGATTTACCACTAACAACTCAAGTGCAAGATACTTAACTCTGCATTAGGGAAGAGAACGGGCCAAATTTATTTATTTATTTATTTATTTGATGTTAGTGATAAACTTAGGAAATTGCATTTTCAATACTGGCCCTTCTAACTCAGAGCAGCAGAACCATTTAGGGTAGAGACCAAATGCTCCCTCCACCTGTAGGACTTCAGGAGAAAGCCCAGAAGATCAGTTCTCTACCCAGCACCTCAACATGAGATTCCCCTGTGACTGCACAATGGCATCTCTGCTTTTCTCTCCAATCACAGCAAGGATCCCTTCCTGCTTCCTTCCCAAGTTTCTAGGAAGCCTCCAGGGATGGAAGACGGAGGCTTGTAGAGCCAAGGAGGCAGGGCCTGGGAAGGATCTAGAACCTCCATAGGACAGATGTTCTGCTTCTCTGCTCTAGCCCACTATTGCCAACACCGACTGGCAGCAGCTCTCCAGGGTTTCTTTTCATAGGCCCACCTGGGGATGTCAGGGACTGAACCCAGGATGTTCTCTCAGGGCAGCAGGAGCCTGTCACCGGTTCTGACCTCAAAGAGCTCTAGTGAGCCTAACTAAGACCATGGGAATGGAACAGGGGAGAGGCGCATCTGGAATGATCTTCCTACAGAAAGTGAAGGAAGGGACCAGAACGTGCCTTTGGTGCATGTTCTGCTGCCGGAATCCCCAGTAAGAACATGGAAGCTCTCCAGGGTCCAAGGCAAGGAAGGCTTCTTCACCTTGCCTTCTACCTGGACCTTTAAAAATGCCTGGAGATGCAGAAGTTGCCCTTCTGGATGCAAGACATGTGTGCTATCATTCAGCTAGAGCCCATCCCAAAATGTTTCTAAGAAAATTGGTTTGGGAAGTAAGTTGTCATACTTATTCCAAAGAATTGTTGCAACATAAGAAGGCAAAATGAAAGGACAAACATGGGCCAAAATAAATTTTTTTTTCTTAACCTTGTGCACTTTCTTATAAAATCAGCCAGCCATTTCACACTCATACCCTGCCCCATTTCCTGATAATGCTTATGCTTAATGGTAAAACTGTCCGTGACTGAAACTAAGAAGATGAAACTCTGGTTGCCACTCTCCAGGTGTTTCTAACATTCTTTCAGTATTTCTAACATCTAAGCAACAGCCCAAAGTTTGCACAAAAGTAATCCGTAAAAGCACACGATTATATACCCCATGCCAAGGGAAAGAGTTGAAAAGACAGAGCCAGGGGTTAACCCACCTTCAAACCCCATCAAAGCCCCGTCCTGAGGACTGGAAGCATGCCCACCTTTTAAAAGTGACACCTGGCTTTCTCTTGTGGTAATCATATGTGGAGCGGAGGGAGCGGGCAAGCCACGCGTTCTGCCAGTCGTCCAGGCTATCGCCTCTGGCTCCCTCACAGAGCGGCGGTGGCGGCTGTCTTAGCCCGGTCCGAGAGAGCGCCAGCCCCAGCCTCCCCGCAGCGAGAGAACTTGGCGCGGCTCCTCCGGGGGCGAGCCCCGTCTTCTCCCCTGCCGCCGACCAAGGCCGGGCACACGCGCCCCGGGTCCTTGGCCAGCGTGTGTGCGCGCTGTCATCCTCGCCCAGGACATTTCGGCCGCGCCGCGGGGCTGCCGAGCGAGGAGAGGGGGGCAGGAGGTCCAGCTCCCGGCCGCCGGCCTCTGGAGCAGCAGCCCCGCCGCCGAGCTGAACGCGGCTGGGAGGCGGAGGAGAGGAGGAGGGTAGGTAAGGTTAGTCGTGCCTCTTCCCCTCCCTCTCTCCCCACCCGCGCAGCTCCATCCTTCCAGAGACTGCCTGCCTGCCCCCCCCCCCCCCCCCCCCCCCCCCCCCCCCCCGTCTGGGGAGGGCAGACCCGGAGAAGCGATTTGGCAAAGGTGCCGCCGGCCGCCTCGCCTCGCCTCGCCTCGCCGCTCTTCCGAGAAGAGGGAGCCTGCCCTCCCGGCTCACCTGCTCCTGCGGCCGCAGCGGGGCAGAGGCCCTGCCTGGGCTTGGCCCCGCCGCGGGATCTTTGCCTCTCTTCCCTCCCCAGAGGCCACGATCCCGGCGGCCCGATCCCCCAGTCTCCAGTCTCCGGGGATCCCCGCTCCGGGGCGCGCGCGGCTCCGCCCGAGCGTGGATCGCGCCCCACCCGCGAGCGCCGGGCTGGCCATGCCGGGGCTCCGCCGCGACCGGCTGCTCGCCCTGCTGCTGCTCGGGACGCTGCTCAGCGCCGATCTCTACTTCCACCTCTGGCCGCAAGTGCGGCGCCGCCTGGCCCGGGCCCACGCGGGCGCCCCGGGCTGCCCCTGCGCGCCCGCGGCCGCCCCCAGCCCGCAGCCCCGGACGCGGCCGCCGGAGCGGGAGGAGAGCAGCCAGGCCGTCGGAGCGGGCTCCAAGCTGCGGAGGCTCTTCGCTCACCCGCTGTACAGCGCCCCCGAGGGCCCCGCCGAGAAGCTGCTCAGCGCGCAGGAGGCGCTGCGCTACTACCGTCGGAAAGTGGCTCGCTGGAACAGGTGCGTCGTCCTGGCGGGGTGGGTGACCCGCCGCTGCTCGGCGCCGTGCCTGGGACAAGTAACGTGGTGGTGACCATTTCTCTCTGTGGCTCCCCCCCTCCCTCCCTACAGCCCTAAGCGGGGAACGGGCGGGTGTGTCAGTCATGAGGGCTAGAAACGCGTTCCATTTCTTCAAAAGTGAAATAGGATGGGCTCTCAGTTTATTTTACAACGGGTTGTGTGTGTGTATGTGGGTAGATATGGAGGGAGTGGAGGAGTTAATTGCAAAGTGAAATGTTTTATTTTATTAAATACGTATTTTAACGCTGGCGTTGGCTGCCTTAAGAGATTTTCAGCAGATTACTAGTGGGGCACTATTTCCATAGGTAACAGCTGCTGGCCATATGGAAAAGAGACTGGAGGTTGGGTCCCCTGCTCTTTTCCCCACTTTAAACAGTCCCAGGAGCATCTTTCCCCAGCCCAGTGCCCTCCAGATGTGTTAGATCACAATCCCCATAATCCCCAGTCAGAACAGCCATTGGCCATGCTGGCTGAGGATGGTGGGAGTTGTGGTCCAACACCCCTGGAGGGCATCTCAGTGGGAAACTGCTGATTGGCCTTTTCTCACCTGTTGGCATTGCACCAAAAAGACAGTCCGCTGTGTTCTGTCCCCCTCGACTCCTTAGTTCTGTTCTCCTCGCATCTCCTACTTTGCTAGGATGAGAGTGATTCTCCCCGCAAAACTAGGGAGGGCCCTGCCTTCCTTGCTGGCTGTTTTCGAAACAGTGCAGCATCCTGAGGTGGTGGTCCTGAGGATGGGCTGCAAAATACAACAGTCCGGGAGATGGAGGGCCACGAAGTTAAGAGGTCCTCTGTCTGGCTGGTGGGAAGCCTTAAGGACAGGTGTGCATCACCTAAAATCACCATGATGCGACCTGAGGGGATCCACATGGTGTTGCTGCTGTGGACAGGGGAGCCCAATTTTGGCAGTGGTGCTTGTAGAGCAGGCTAATCCTCCATAAACTATTTCCCTAGACTTCATTGATCCAACACACCGTGTAAATCTACGGGAGTTGTGGCCCAATGCGTCCAGAGAGGCCAGCTTGAAGGAGGTAACTCAGGGATGCTTTAAAGTAGGGAACAGATCAGGAGATTCCTGTCACCTCTCTTCTGACCCCAGATTGGCCTACTGCAACAACATTAACAGTAAAGCACAATTCCTTGAGGCACGGCAGAAGCTCCTTCCTCTGACGTGATGTCACCACTATAAGCAGCAGGGCGTTTAGTTGGTTTCTCTACCACCCGAAGAAGCCTGCCTGAGCCTCCCACGGGGCAGCATAGCATAGCATAGCAGCAGGCTAAGCACAGGCACCATCCATATATAACACCTCATTTCATAAACCCTGTTCATTAGCTGGGCTTCATTGTTCTGAGATTAGGGATTACAATTGTCCCGAGGGAGTCGTGCTTCTCCATTGTCTGTGCAGGATTAAAGCCAATGCTTTTCTTGCTGGAATATTTGGTGCAGATCAAAATTGCAGTGGGATAGACATGTTTGCTAAAATGGATGGAGTGGGCAGTTCTGAGAGTCTGTCACGCTGTTCAGAGTAAGTTTGATGAGGTGACCTTGCAGAATGTGACGACCTCTGTACTCCGTACTTGCCCAGCCTGGTGCCCTCAGGATGCTTTGGACTTCAGTTCTTATCAGCCCCAGTCGGCATAGCCAGTGATGAGGATTACAAGGAGTTATGGTACAAAGTATCTGAAAGGCACTGGGTTGGGGAAGGCAGCTGCTCTCTCTTACTCCTTGAGATTATAAGTTGACCAATATGTGTTTTTCAACCTACAGTATTCACTCTGTCTAAAGCATAATAGAGATGCTGAGTGGTGCTTTTAGCTCTTCCAACCTCAGTTTAAAAAAAACCTTAGCTGATTAATCAGATTAGTTTTAGTTGTTTAATCAATAGATCGATTGCATATCTGTTGACTGTTTTAGACCACCACTCTGAAACAAGAAGCACCCTTTCCTTGATTTGCACATTATAGTAGGCGTCATCCTGAGCAAGGCAGTCTTGCTGGGTGAGAGCAAAGAAGAATTTATCTTTTGACAAGGCCCTTGCCACATGCAGGTTATGAATTGTATCCAAAGTTATTTTATTTATTTATTTATTTTTCTATTTATATCCTGCCTTTTTCCTACAAAGGGCTCAAGGCAGCTTACATCATTCTCCTCCTCCATCTTATCCCCACAACAACAACCCTGTGAGGTAGGTTGGGCTGAGAGTCTGTGACTGGCCCAAAGTCACCCAGTTGGCTCCATGGCTGAGCGGGGACTCGAACCCAGGTCATCTGAGTCCCAGTCCCATGCTCTTCACCACTACACCACACTGGGGGGTCTACTCTAAGTAGAACTAGCAACTCTATGAAAGTACTAGTATTAACAAGCCATGCGTGTGTGTATAAAGAGAGGGAGGCAGGGGGGTGGACTTTTAAAACTGATCTACCCGATTAATGGAACATTATAGCCCTAAGTATTAGGCATCTCTCTCTGTATATCTGAAAGCAACACAGCATCAGGGACCTGGGTGAGGTTTTATTTGAAATGTGATGTCTGCGAGTCCCTTATCCCAGGTTGCATGTATGACCTCACCAGCAGAGTGAAATGAAGATGGGAGAAGCAGCTCTAAGGGAAAGAAGCGGCTCTTTGCACTGCAGGCTTATCCACTTCTCCTTGCAAGCAAGTCCTGCTGATTGCTCTGGCTTGCCCATCCAGGTCCATGCGCATTTCAGGCTGCAGTCACTGGCCTTTAAAATGCATGGTGAACCCACATTTAACTGGGGGCAAGTGGACGCTGTGTCGGGGAGCATTTAAACAGTGCAATGACTGAGCTTGTTTGCCAACTTACGGCAGTCTTTCAACCGAACAGGGTCACTATTGCCCTGCAGGAAAAGTCAAGCTGAACACTTTGGCATGGGAGCCAGAAATCTTTATCAGAAACCTGCCACGAGTTTATTTTGCACTTAGTCCCTAATCGGTAAAGCTTACGTGTCACTAAATAATAATAATAAGGTAAGAACAGGAGCTGGTGTGAGTTCCAAAGAGTGAATCAATGAGAGCATATGACCTTGCTCCAGTTGAATGGAATAGCTGTACTTCTCTTTAAACCACTGAGATGTGACAATAAAGATAAATAAGACTGTAGCTTGGGGCCAAACTAAATGGTGGAGATGTGACAGAAGCTCTTTGGTCTCTTTAAACTGGGAGGTGGTGGGAGATTTTTCTTGCTAGGATAAATGGGAGCTTCAGTGAGGAGGGTTCACTGGGAAAATATGTGGGGAGGGAAAGAGTTAAAGAAGGCTAGGCAAGGGCTGCATGTGCCCAGCCCTGCTCTATAGGACTTGCGACTGAAACGGCTGCACTGTTCACTCTACAAGGCTGCACTGAATTCAGGATAACCTCTTGACAGGTTTGTCCATTCTCCTGAGGATCAGAGCTGAAGATAAGGGAAGAGTCGGAAGCTGAGGAGGTAGATGCCAATCAGGGGCAGGACCAGGGTGTGAGATGGAGGCTATAGCAAAAGTTGGACCAGCTGTCTCTCTTTAGAATGGGACATAGGAAGCCACCTTAGGCCAAGTCCAACCATTGATTCGTTGGGTCCAGTACTGTCAGCAGAGAGGGACAATGGCTCTCCAGGGGTCCAGAATATTTTCCAGGCCTACCTGGAGATTAAATTTAGGACCTTCTGGATGCAAAGTAGATGTTTTCCCACTCAGTTGTGGTCCCTTCCCTAGACTCTGCTGGGACTCCATAGCAGGACTCAGTGAAAAAGGTCAACTCCATGTCCCGCATAGCTAGGAAAATAAAATATACTGTCCTTACACAAAATCTTAGTGCAACCATATTTAGAATGCTGTTCTAGTTGCCACACATTCAAAGGGATAAAATAGAGTTGGAAAAGGGGCAGGAAAAGGGAACTGATCAAAGAAGATAGGTTACAAAAGCTGGGATTGTTTATCTTAGGGAAATGGAAGCTCATTTAGGGCTGAAATATATAGTAATTGTAGAGACAATAAGATTGTGAACTCAGTATGTCTGAAGTCTTTGGAATAATCATTTGTTTAGATAGTAGAAAATAATAAAAAATGTTGAAACTCAAACTCAAGAAAGAAGGCGAGTTAGGAGAGTCATGACAGAGAATTATACATGGAATGGAAAAAGTAGAGAGGGAGGCCTCTCTCTCTCTCTCTCTCTCTCTCTCTCTCTCTCTCTCTCTCTCTCTCTGTCACATCAAGTAGAACCCAAGGTCATGAAGTTGATGGGTAAGAAATTCAGGACAAATAGAAGGAAGTCCTTCTTCACAAAGTACATACTTGGCAAAGTATGGAATTCACTTCCACAAGATGTAGTGATGGGCAGTCAGTTGGCCATTGTGTGAACAGGATGCTGGACTAAATGGGCCTTTCATCTGATCCAGCAGGGCTCTTCTTGTATTCCTCTGTTGAGGAAAATTTGTTCTGTACATGCTCAGGAGCACTTTGATCTAGCTTTCCTTTATAAGTTTCAGAGCTACCCATCACTCCTGTACATTACAGCCAAAACTGAAGGCTGTGGACTCAGCATAATGCCTCTGGACATGTTTTTTAAGCCAACCATTTCAGAAAGAGAAGAGGGAGCGTGCTGGCAAGGGTTTGCACTAGCTGATGCCTGGAGCAACTCTGAAAAGGTTTTGTAGGAGAAGAAAAGAGGGGAGTGCAAGCTGGAAGAGGCGAGGCAAAAGTTAAATGAGACCATGGGAAAGAAATGAATGTTGGAGAGAAAATGTCCTGGAGATCTTTGAAATTAGCCAATTAGGTCGCTGTCATACAGCAACCAGCTAGCCAGTGAGTGCAGATTGTTTGCAGCTGACTGATGGATTGCCTTCTGTGTCCAAAGCTTCCTGATTTCTTGTTTTTCCAAATGCTAACTGAAGCTTGTCAGAATCTGCACTATTTTGAGTTCAGTCTAAAGGAAGCCCTGCAACAAAAGGGACTCATTAGCAGTCTTTAACTAGTAACCGATGAACAAGCATAGAAAAACTAGCCATGGCACACTGGAAGAGGTTTTTGTGCTGGGGTATCCCACTGAAAACAGCTCTGTATATTTAGACTAACTAATGGAAGTCTCTTGGCCAGTCTGACACAGGATTGTTTCCAAAGTCTTGATTTCTTCACCAGTTGTTGCAACGCATTAATTCTACACTTGGCTCCTGTGCAATCAAAAGCTATACATCCTCCAAGGGGAAGTACACTTGAGGCACACTTTACCATATTAAATGCTCTCTGACTTACTATGAAATACTGTTTGATAGAGGACTGACACCTCAATCTTTTCTAATACTGGCACTCTAACAGTTGGGTGACGGGAGGAGGTCCATCAGGTGCAGGTTGTAGCACAGCAATTACACAGGGGCTATGCCCATGGAATTTCCTTCTGTCACATAACAGTTCAAAATATCCAACCTCTGCCAGCAAAAATGAGTACAGCCACATTTTGAGTGAGCTAATGATTGGATGAACTAAAATTCAAGGGAGAGAGATGGTTGTAGAATCCTGTAAACAATTAAAGCTTTTCCCTAGTATAAATAAAAATGTGGTGGGGAAAACATTGTTTGCAGAATATCTTTGGGAACATGGAAGCTCTGCCAGGGGAAAAAAAAATGTTGGCAATTTTACCTGCGACCTAGATTACTCATAATTTATTCCAGGACATCCAGGCAAGGGAAAAAAATCCCTGTACAAATAACTGAATGAAACAAAGCATAGAAATCATGAAGTTACAGAGGACAAAAGGCCAGACATGAAAGACTATAATTGAATGTGGAAAATGGATTGATTTTGAATCTGACGTTTGAGCTGAGGCTCTTCACCACTTATCCTAATAGGTTTGATCTGAGGGTTTGGGGTCCAATCCTGTGGATATAGACCCTGTCTCAAAAGGCTGGAGCTCAAGCTCTGACATCAGAAATGTGATCTGTGGTTGAAACTCAGATGCCAATCCAGGCACAACCGCACAGTGGGTGCAGTTCCTCCATGCAAGGTCTGAAGATGGACCTCATTCACCACTGAAGATTTGTGCATGTTTGGAGGTACAAGGAGGGCGATGTGATGGGCCACCACACTGCAATGTATCTGGTGGCATCTCAGCCTCTCCTATTTGTATGCCTGAGGAAAAAAAACTTCTACGGCTTAGAAATCGTGCAGGTCAGGAGAGACATGGAAGTGACCTCCATGGCTTGCCCATAATCCTCCGAGTTCAGAGGCTGCCACACTGGATTATGCTGTCTGTGCTCTTTTTAAGAAGAAGTATCGTTCTGAAAGGATGTCCCAGAAATTAGGCTCCTTTATCTATTAATAGTTACACAGGAGGGAATTGTGGCTGGTCAGTTTGTTGTGCAGGAGTCAGAAAAGATACATGGGCTGAAATTCTCCCTTCTATGCACTGTTGAAAGGTATAGGAGTCCCATGTCCCACTCCTTTGCAACCTGGCAAATGAAATACAAAAATTCATCCCGAAGCACTAAAATGCTAACAAGAGGATCTCCCTAGTGATGCAAAAGCAATTTCCAGCATTCAGGTTGCCCTAAAATAGACTGAGACCAATAGACTTTACCCAGGGATGTGTTTTCATTTTCATATCATTCTGGAGTTTGCACACGGTTCATCCGGCACGGTGCTCGAAGTGCAGTCAATGCTGTACTTAATCACAATAAGAGTGAGTGAAATATTCAAGGCTGGCTAAGTAGCAAGTGTTTAAGCAGCATGAGTTTATGCCAGAGTTCCTGCAAATGGGTATTGATTTAGAAGTTGCAGAAGTACCAGTCTAAGCCAAGTTGTGGCTGCCATTACACGAGCACATGGCAGATAGCTGCAGACCGCAAGGCTGATGGCGAGTGTGAACAGGTATTACAGCAGACCTCTGAATCTCTCAGGGTCCCAGTTAAAGTATGTGTGTGTGTGGTCTGGACTGCCTGTGATTCATGGTTTGATTTGGTTGCAAAGGTACGCTTTTTATATTTTATATTAGGACAGACTGCCTCTGCCTCGTACCAAGTCAGCCGAGTTTACCTGCTTTGACTGGCAACAGTTCCCCAGGGAGTCACATAGCACGATTCACATAGCACAGGAATTCACATTCACATCCCTCATTGCCTGATCTGTTTTAACTGGAATTGCAGGGATTGCACCCAGAACCTTCTGCATGCAGAGCTGGTGCTCTATTGCTGAGCTGTGACCCCTCCCCAAAATATATTTGACCTTCTTCCACAAAAAGCTAGGGGATAGAGAAGGGGCAGGAGAGAGAGAGACTTTGCCCCACCTCAGGGACACACAACCCGCCCCCCCCCAACAAAATTACACATGAGCCAATATAGCCCCTTCACTCAAAATGTTCTTTACCTGATATTATAAATGAACTCGTGGAGACTGATTTAATGCTGAAGTTGATTGGTGGGAGAATCAGGACAGATAAAAAGAAGTCCATCTTCACAAAGTGCGTAGTTAATTATGGAATTCAATTGCACAAGACATTGTGATGGCCAGCAATTTAGGTAGCTGTAAAAGGGGATTGGACAACTGCCCAAACCACTCAGACATTAAAATTAAAACCAAGTGTTGGAGGGATAGCAAACAGGTGAATGTATGAACTTGATCCCCAAGCCTCAAATGTGGAGAGTTTATGCACAGCAAGGTATAGGAACAAATCTCTGGCTTATGTATACCCCTCACTTTCAGAATTTCAGAATTCTGCTCCAGTGCTTTGGGTGGAAGAATGTGCTCTCACCATTGCACAGAACTGGGATTCAGTCCTGCAGTATATTCTCTGCGCGGTGGCGATGGGACACATAAGAGGCCAAGGCTTACAAACACTCCCCGGGCTACTGCATGAGGAGTCCCTATATTGGCTTGGTGCCTGGCAACTAAGATACTATAAAAGGAGTGAGTAAGGTGATCCCATAGATTTCTGAATTTCAGGCATTCCATACCACCAATGATTCACCCTCCCAAGTCTGTTAAACAAAGCGCTTGGAATAAGTGTCCACAGTTTCAGCAACTGGACAATATATGTGGAGCACATTCAAATTCCAGTGCTGGGACAGACATTCCTTAAACAAGTAGCCCTGGGAATGCCATAGTAGGAATTAGATTTCATAGGGTGGCATTTTACATCACTGCTCGCAAAAGGAAAAAATAGCGGGTGAGAGAGCTTGTCATGATGCTTAACCCTGGCACTTAGCAGAAACATCAAATCACAGCATTGAAAGAGACCTTGAAGATTACCTAGTCCAGCTGGCTGCACAAGATGAAATAAAAACTTATTGTACCCAGACTCCAACCACCCTGGGAAACAGGACTGTGCATGTTTTCTGTCTGCTGCAGTTTATCTGCCCTTTGCTACTTGTCCTTTTTAAAATAAAAACTTTGCTTGTTTACTACCACAATTGCATCGGTGCTCTCCGGACAAGCCATTTGCCCTTGCATTGACTTAGCATTGCATCTTATGATGGGAAGACAGAGACAGTATTGATTATTCTACAGCCATTTTCAAGTGCAAGTATATGGTACTCATAAATACAGGGACCATTCTGCAGGTTGCGCTGACACTAAATTTGACTCTGCTTTGGTGTCAAAATGCAAATGAATCCAAGGGAAACAGAGCAATTTCCTTAGAAACAAAACAAAACCAGAATTCTTCCCCTATTGAGTCCAGTTCATTTAATGATTTAGGGGTGACATTTGGGGACATTTTAATTCATTTCACAGGTAGGAAGTCAAGGGCGAAAAGCTGGCCTCAGATATAGGGTAATGAAACTGTAGCTTAAAAATATTCAAAAGAGGATATGAAAGAGAAGGAGAGACCAACAGGACACAGAAAATTTTAGATGGCGCTCCAGAAGGGTAGCTGGAGACAAACTGCCAAATGAAAATGATGTCTAGATCAGTAGGATGAAGGTAAAGCAATCAGGTGACCCTCCAGTCCATGTACAGTTGGACATTTATATCAGGAAGTGATTTCAAACGGAGCTGAGTTAAAAGTCTCACTTCTGAAAATGGCCAACGGTTACTTCTGCAGTTGCCCATGGGTGAACTTCCACAATTTTGTGTCATGCCAAAAATAAGAGTTGTAAATTTCCCCTTTCCTACTTTTGCTAGCAGGGGAGAAATTGGCAGAGTTCAGTCCATGCTTGAGCAAAGGGAAAAGAAATGAAAAATGTGCTCTGGAGTGTACATCCAGCCCACCGAAGACGGGGAAAGAGAGGCAAAGAATGCACAGGGATCCTTTGCTGAGCCGAGGCGGCCCTCCTATGTATCCAGGCGCCCCCTACTCTCTGCCTCTGAACCTGCATCCTAGAGCCGCCTGATGCAGTGCCCTTGTCCTTGCGAAAGGACCTCTCTGCTGGGATGCTCTTTGCAAGATCATGTGGATGAGAGTGCAAGGCTATGACGTCCATTGATGCACCGTGGTAGAATTAAGGGTGCCATTTGATGTGCATATTTCGCTCTTGAAATAAACAGGTATAGGGCTGAACTGACATCCTTTCAAAGCAAAGTGGGTCACGTCTACAGTGAAGGCTGATGCATCTCTACCAAGAAGTAAGTCCCACAGTCTCCAGTGGGGTTCACCCTCAAAATGAAATAGATGAGCTTGCAGCCCACATCAATTGGAAGTATTTGGGTTGATTCATTAAAGATGGAGGCCTAATTAAATGAGGCATGGTGCTCACACCAGCCCCTTTCATTTGCCCATCAGGGCTCACTTTTGGTGCTTTTTGGCTCTCCCGGCCCAGCTAGAAGAAAACCAAACTCTGCTATAATGAGGACCCGTGTACAAGGAGTGTGTTGGTCTTGTGAGTGGTACAGGGTGTGAAGTTCCCACTTGCCACACACCCGACTTTGCCAGAGTAGAAAGAAGAGGGTCAAGAGAGGTTTCTGGCCACATGCGCCATTCCCAGTCTTTCCTTTCAGAGCTTGGGAAGACCAGGCTGTCTTGCTCGCCAAATGCCTTTTGTTCCTTATACTGAGCCAGGTCCATGACCTACCTAACGCCCTATTGCTGACACACGCTGGCAGCAGCTGCCTAGGTTTTCAGGCAGACATCTTCCAGCCATTCATGAAAATGCTAGGGTTTGAACCTGGGACTTCCTTCCTGCAAAGTGTGTGCCCTCCCATTGAGCAGTGGCTTGTTTGTGTGTGAATGTTTGCCCACTTTTGCTCCGGAGCATGGCCCCATCTGACTGCAGTCCTACACAGTGGAGGAGTGCAGCCTCTGAGAGCTTGCTCCTGGAGGAATGTCCTCTTTGGGTTCAAAAGAGTTCCATCATGGGGGAGCCAATTGCATCTGGTTGAAACAAGGTGCTACGGATGGTGAATATCTGTGTGATCTTGTTCTCCTGTTCCTTATCAGACAGAACTGGTATGTACAGAGGAAGTGTACCTCTCACTTCTGTCTGTATAAGTCTGGCGTTGCTCTCTAGTGAAAGAACAAAATATGGCTTTATAGTGTGATGTACTATTACAATCTAGGTTCATTAGAAACCTAGAATATATCCCTATGCAAGTATAATCAGTTAATCACTATGTTTCTGAAATTAATCAGCCACACGTTTTAACTAAGTAACAGCCTTGCATATAAGTCACACTCATATGTTTTGCATTTCCAGTATCTATAATGCAAATACTCCAAAATGGACAAGTGTATATTTGATGCAAATAGATCTGTCTGCTCACTGTTGCTTTCTAAGATTCTGAACCACAGTAACATCTGCAAGTGAAACATGCCAGGATATTAAGTGAATTTATCAGCGGAAGTCATGAAAATGCCCTTATATCCTTGACAGATTCAAAGCAATCCCCAGAGTAAACAGAAGCAACGTAATTTCATTTAGATTGAATCAGTGTGTGGGGTTGTTAAGCCTCTGTGAATGGGAGTGATGTTGCACATGGCACCCTGCAAAGTGAGTGCAACACTGCTAAGGTTAGATGCTTCTGGACCTCCCTAAGCCTGTAAGTTCATCCGCCTTTCAGGACTGAGATGCATTAACCTCAGCTGGCTGACTCAGATGCAGTGTCTCTGCTGTTACTTTGCGTCTGTTAAGCTTTCATGCTCGCCTTGCAAAGCAGTGTCTTTCCCACACATATTCATTGCATCATCATCACTGTGCTTCATCCATCTGACAAAGTAGGTGCTAATCTATGAAAGCCTATAGAACAATTCCTGGGTTCACCTCAGGTGATCTTGCAAGGAAGTCAAGTACACAGGAAGCAGAAAGCTTGTTTGCTAGAAGAGTTGTGCTCCCAGGAAGGTGTTGCGATTGTGATTCTGATTGCAACAAAGCGTGTGGTCCTCAGTTGCTGCTTTTTTGCTGCCGCCATGGCCAATTTAGCAGACAGTGAGCAGGGACCACCAAAAGGGCTGTAGAGATTCACACGTGGGCTACATGCCACGTGCTGCCTCAGAGCTGGTGTTCAGCAATGGCCTACTAGGCTGGGAGGGATGTTCTCTTTGAATCTTCTGGATCTTCTCTTTGAAGCCCCAGATCTCCAGGAGACCATCTGCCCCAGCATCCTGCTGCCCATGGGCACTTGCTAAGATAAAGGTGCGGGAGCCCCGATGTTCCATCCTGCATCAGATCCCCAAATAAGTAGCTTTTTGTCCACGTGTGTTTCACCTCCTGTTGCCTTCCATCTGACTTTTTCTGCCTCAGGTCTTTTTCTGAAGCCAAATTTCTCCCCTGTGCATACCTTTCTTTTCACAAATACGTGAGTCCTTAAAACACACAGAGAGCCTTTGTAAATTAGCACATGCAAACTGCACACTTCTTCTCAGCCTGACCCCTATATCTTTTTGTTACCTAGCGCCGCCCCCACATGGCTTATCCTGGATCCTGGGAGACACAAATTCCTCATCAACCCCAACTGACCATGACCGGCTAGCTCTGTTTAGAGTGCATACAGAACCAAAGGTGCATAGGTTGGTCTTACTCGCTGAAGTCCCACTGCTTTCAACACCTCTAAGAGCCCTGCTGGATGCAGCCGAGGGTCCCTTTCGGCCGACATTCTGTTCTCCAGCCTCGCTGCCCCCAGGATAGCATAAGCAGGACGTGAGTGCAAAAGCAGCCTTCTGTCCAACTGGTGTCGCTCAGAGTATGGCTATGTCGGGATCAATCCAGTGCAGATTGGAGTTCTGCACTGTTTCCCTTACTTGTGTTCATTGGGTTTTTGCTCCCCAGGCAACCCAGCCATTCAGTAGGTGGATACTTCCACCTCCCAGGCAAAGGGATCTTTCAGTCTTCTCTGAAAGATGCCAGTTTCAAGGATATCTCATTTCAATGAGCATTCAAATAAGCATACATGCAAATGCACCAGGAGGAATTTGAACGGTCTGCATTTCAGTGACCTTGATCTCTCAGAAGAATTGGGAGCTGAATGCTTCCTGCAGAAGACGGCATCTTAGACAGCCAGCAAGGCTCCTGTAGCCTGAGACAAGCTGCAGTTCAGCATGTACGTGCCCTCCAAATGTTCTCCACAGAAAAACTGGGTGGGCTCACACAGCACAATAAACTTATAAACGAAGATGGCTTGCCATGTTGTCTGAACCCATCCAGCATTTGGATCACACCTGGTAACCCAGCGGAGCCCTTTGGACGGCATTTCCAATGAGCTCTCTTGCAGGCACCAAATATTTTCAGCGCTTCCATCAGGAAGCTAGGCATTGATTGCAGGATGTAGAAATCAGCTGGAGAAGCTCATAAAATGCAAAAAGGGGATAAAGAGGGATGTTGATCTGTTGTTGTGGTTGTTGTTATGCTTCCTCTCACATTCAGCAACAGACCCCAGAACTTATTTTAATCCCTTAATGAGCAGCTGCACCACTTATCGTATTCTTCAGCACCACAGGACCTATTGGATAAAGCATCTGAGCAAAGCATTATTGTTTTGTGTCAGCACAGCAATTTTCAAACTTTCTGCCTTCGGGAAATATTGTTGCTTTTTCATTTCTATATTGCCCAATAGCCAAAGCTCTCGGTAGTCTGCAGTGATTCATACAACACATGCGGTATACATAAGAAAATACTGATGCAATGAAATACAATATAAAATTCTAAAGCAACATTTAAAACAGTTTTCAAAAATTCAGTAAAACCTAAACCTGCTAAAATGGCAAACTTTTCCCATCATATGCTGCTAAATGCCTGGGAGCAGAGGGCAGGCTTAACTTTGGGCTGGTGCTGAAAAGGTGGCAAAGTTGGTGCTGGGTGGAACTCCGTGAGTTCACCCAGAGGCTGGCGGCTCCCTTCTCCATTGCTCTCTTCCAGGCATGCCTTGGAGATGTCACTTTGAGGAAGGCTTCAGCTGAAGGGGGTAGTGGGACAGGTGTTCCCGCAGGTGTTGTTGTTCCAAGCTGTGCGGGGCTTTATAGGTGAACATCTGCTCCTCACCTTGAAGGGTAGTCAGTACAAAGGAGCCACAATTGCCCAGAATTCACAGGTTGCAAATGGACCATTTTTGCAAACTACAGATACACATTAAAATATGTATTTTGGAGAAAAGGATGTTATTAATGTACTACATTAAGAAAGTTAAATTAGGAAAAAGATCTGCATAGTAGACAAAAGCTCAGGCAAAAATGTATGTGTTAGGAGAAATGTATAAAACATGTATGAACTGTCATGTTAATTTTAAAAAAATCCCCAAATTTGGCACAAACTGAACTTAAGAGTAGATAAATTCTTAAAGTTTGAAGCTGATTGACTTAAAATTAGAAAAACAAGAAACCAAGACTGACAGATTCATCCATTGCTAGGAAGTTGACACATAAACCATGAGGTTTACCATGAGATACTCTGAAAGAACAAAATTGTACTCCTCCAGAGTTTCATCCTTCCATTTCCTTTGTCCTCTGCATTAATTCTCAGAAAACTGCCCATTAGAACCCAAGCAAAACTTTCTTGTTCATTTCAACAGTCTCATGTCTTGTGTAATTTTGTCTGGCAAGACTCAGAAGATGGCGAATGAGGTCGACATGAAAAATGGTCTGGTTGGTTTGACAGCTGAAGCAAACAGAAAGGCACCATATAATTTAGGCCATTTTAGTTTGTCAATACTATGTTGCCTGTTTGGCAAGTCAGGCCATGTGTTAGTGCTTTGTCAATATATTCCTATTATGCTTCTGACAGCGCAAGAACTATGGGGCCAAATCCACAATACAAAAATAAACTGAGCATCTCCATTGCGTTGTTGACGACGTGCTGCTATTTGCATGTGCTACTTGGAATGACAGCCATTATTAGATCCTATATATTGTGGAAAGCATGGGACACACTCCCTGTTAAGGAAAGGGAAAGAAAGGCAATGGTCCTCCTTCCCCTGGGTTCCATGGAGCCAGAGTTTAGCCCTGGACAAAGTGGCTGAGAGTATTCATGTGCATGTGCAGAGTGATTTCCCCTCACTTCTCAAGTGATCACAATGACTCTGCCTCCCCCCCCCCACACACACACACAAACACATCTGGAATGAAGGAACAGAGTTTCTGGTTAACCTACTGGATAGGCTGGAGACCAGTGCCATTCTCGGTTCAGCAGCGTTATTTGTGAATGCTGCTTTGTGGATGAGATTTACTCAAGTGGAGCTCCAACACAGACATGCACATGATAGGCATGTCATGAGCAAAGCTGGCTGGAGCCAGGGGTCAGACTAGATGGCCCAGGAGACCCCTTCTGACTCGCTCTGTTTCTATATTTCTAAACAAGTCCAATTTCTTTGGCCATAAAATAATACTGGATCTTCTTGGACAAAACAAATCACTGTTCATCACCCAAGTGTAGGGGTACAGTCAGTGAGTGTGCTAAATGTTTTTTATTTATTATTAAATTTATATTCCTCATTAGTGGCCCAAAGACTCTCTAAACAGATTACAATAATATATAAATATACCACAGCAGCCTTCCACAACCTGGTGGCGATGCCATAGTCTCACGTGACTCTGTCATCACTGTATTATCAAACAACCTCAACATAGGCTTTCTCCATTCCATGTTTGAGGAACAATATGAGCAACGTTGCATTTTCAATATGACTTGTGCATTTACGAACATTGGTGGACCCGAGTGTGCAATTTCTAGATATATATCTTTATAAGAGGTTGGCAAGTTATTATGGTCTGAAAAGATCCGGTGTCCCATGATGGTTCACTACTCGTCGAAACCACAAAGTATCCTGCAGCATTGCATATGAAAATGTTCAAGACCTTTCTCAGCCTCAGAACTGGAGAGCCTCAGCATCTCCTTACCACACAAAGCAGATTCGGGCTTTTCCAGATGTAATTTTGCCCGGCATTTGTTTATACAGGAAATGCCGGTTTTCCTCATCCTGTTTGTCTTATGGCCAGGCAACATTTCTAGTAAGCATACAGAAAGTGCATTGTCCTGCAAGGGCAGTTGAGAGGGCAGCCGGCGGATTTGGAGACTGGCACAACTCTGTTCTGCTGAGCTTAAACTTGATTACCCCGACTGATAAAGCAGACTTCTAGGAACTGCCGCTGCTGCCAGCAATTGGCAATTATAATTAAAATTGCCAAGCAAAGATAGAAGAGTACAGATCTTGGCAGCAAATGCAATAATTTCTCAGGTCTGGAGCCCAGCCTGCCAGTATAATGTCTGCTTGGCCACTGACATCTAGGCCCTCTTGTGACCACTGCTCAGCCAGAGCAACACATACCCCGAGAGAGCTTTCGCTTGCACAGCCTCTCTCTCCCTTTGCGGTCACTACCAAATTTGTTGCCAAAATTCAGCAATGCAGAAACAGAAAAAGGCAAAGATTGCTCTTTAAAATTTGGAGGGATTTCAATACATTGGGTCACTATTAAAGATGATGTGCAGATTTGGTGCTGTGATAGAAATGGAAGGGGCTGTGGCCCCAGTTCCCATTAGCCCAAGCCAGCATAGCCAATGATGAAGGCAGATGAGGAAGGGCACTGGTTCTCTGCCCCTCCTTTATGTGAGTAGCCGCTGTCTGTAGAAATCGGGAGAAGACAGACGCAGCACATTTCATCCTGGGCCAGGCAGTCAATGGGGTCTCTTGGGTAGGGTCATTGTCAGCCTAGTCAAGCCATCCACCCTACAAAGCTGAAACCTGGAATTGCACCAGGACAATGCACAGTTCACACAACCAAAGAAGCCTGCTTCGGTTTGCAACCTGCCACCGTGATCCTGCTGCTCTCCGCTCTGCCCTGACATTCACGTTGCCTTGTTACAGGCAGCATGCAGTGCTGCTTGTATACTAGCAGAACCTACCAGTAGTGTTTCCCAAAGCAGCTAGAAACAGAATACTGGCCCACCCCATTCCAAAAGTGTGCATTTCAGCTCATCTCTAGGATCACTTTAGAAAACGCTTGTTTCCTGCTGCACCAGCAGCAGGTCTTGCTGATGCCGTGCAACCCTTGGAGGGGCTGGAACAGTTTTTGACGCTGCCCCTCATGAAGAGTGAGATCTTTGTCTCTCCTCATTTCGGGCACTGCCCCCAGGAAGTGCGTCACTCTGGTGCGAGCGAGCCTTACGAATGATGGCCGCCACTCACACTGAACGACTCGAGGGGAAGGAATTCAGCGCATGCCCTTTGGAAGAACTGAGACCTTCTTTGCCATGTCTGTTTCAGGAGACACAAGATTTACAGGGAGGAGCGCAATCTGACTTTGGGCTCAGCGATGCAGCTCGAGCAGGAAGCAAGCTGGCTCCAGTTCCACCTGGGCATCGACCGCCACGCCTTGTACCCTCGATCCAGTCCTGCCATTGACCAGCTCCTCCTGGATACGCAAAATTTTGACACCATCAGTGCAGGTAAGTTGATTTCCTGAATAGGCTTTCCCAGGAGCCACGGCTGTTCTTGAACTGTAAACATAGAAGCAGGTCGCTGGGAGGCTGCAAGTGGGACTAGTGATTCACAGTCTATTCACTGCACCTTCAGAAGCCTCTCCCAGTCTATACAGACCTAAGAAGAGACCTGCTGGATGAGACGGCAGGTCCGCATAGCCCAGCATCCTGTGTCCGCAGCAGCTGCCCATGGAAAATGCATTAGCAGGACACGAGTGCAGCACCAGCCTCCCACCCAAGTTCCCAGCAGCTGCTGCACGTCGGCACGCTGCCAAGCCCTCTCTCATCCCCTGCTCTCTAGCACGGCCATTTACTCCTTTCCAAAAAGTAGGAATTGCATCCCGCAAGAAGAGGACAAGAGAAGATGCCAGTTTGTCTTACCTTTGGGTAAGCAAATGTGTGTGTGTAGGTTCAAATTTGGAAGGAACAACTCTAATTTAAATAGAAATGCGTATCCCTATAGTGGAAAAGAAAGACTCAGTGACCTGTGGACTTGCTTGCTCTGCTGTCCAAGGGGAAAGTGTTGTTGGGCCAGTTTGAGGCCACTGCCCTCCCTTCTTACGATTCTTCATCAGAAGGCTGTGCTTGAACTAGCCAGCCCTCCAACCAGAGAACTGTCATCTATAAAGCAGGACACTTGGCTTCCCTACTGCTCACTTTCAGTAAAAGGGGCTTAACATGCAAACAGAAAGTGTTAGGTGAAGGTTAAAGAGCCCTTCAGAGCTCCAACAGCTCTTTGCCTGTCCACATGAGAGTCTGTGGCAGCAATTGCATTATTACAAAAATGTCAACACAAGTCGAATGTGGAAAACAAAGCATGGGCGGGTAACACAGAGAGCACTGGAATGACTACAGGGTCGTCTGGTGTGACACCTGAGAAAAGGGCTATGGGGGAAGCAGCCTTAAAAGGGGACCCATTGACTTCTCAGTCACTCAGGCATTTACTGGAACATCGGTTGGTGTTCTGTTGGCTTTGTTAACAGAGACATGTACTTCCAGCTGTTCCTGCTGCGGCAGCCCGGGCATTACCCAGGATCGACTTCCCAGCTGCATGTTCTCTCCTGATGGTCTTTACATGGGCAGGCCTGCCCAGGCCAGTGGCAGGCACAAGCCCAAACATGAAACGCACGTGCAAAAATCCTTCAGCCATCCTGTCCTTACCATCTGTTCTGCCCATGGAGTTTGCTAAGAACACAGTTTATAATTTGCACACCACTTGCAAGCAAATCGTGTAACAGGAATATGACATTTTTGATGGGGATGTGGCTGCTGCTGCTTCCCTATCTTGTGATGCAGGAGTAGCTGCTGTGGGAGATTTGTAAAGGACACCACAAATGCAACAGCGTGGGCACAGCATCCTTTACAAGGGAAAGCTTCCAGATAGGCCATCATGGTTCCATAACCCAGCCTTTATTGCACAGAACACATGAAAGACCAGGAGGATAAATTTGAGTGCAGCATGTCCAGTTAATGAAATCCAGCATGCACATCCAGCCTCAGTAATAGCCCAGGCGCTGCAATGCGGAGCTGCTCACCTGATTTCATCCCCTTTTGCCTTATTCCCTTCTCAGAAGACTGGCAAGTCCCAGCCACAATGCGGTGGAAGGCCAGTGCTGCTACTACACTTGGAAAACAACCCAAGAGTGCGTGCACAAAGTTACTAGTTGAATCTCACGTTAAGATGGGTCTCCCCAGTGTGCTTGGACTGCAGCTCCCATCATGCCTCAGTACTGGCTGTGCAGGCTAGGGCTGACAGGAGCTGCAGTGCAACATCTGGAGGATCACCTGTCCCCCATCCCCCAACAAGAAGGGGATCTTGACTCTCAGAGAGGCAGAGAGGAAGAGCTGCTTCCAGGCACAACTGGCAGCCCTGAGCTAAACAGGCCAATGGGCAGCTTGCCATGTTCATGTTCCCTGGGAATGAGGACCATGAGTAGAGGAATGCCATGAAGAGCTGCAGTTGGCGGGGGAGGGAGAAAGGAATGCAATGGCTCCACCTGACTCTCCCCACCTCTGATCATTTTCCAGGAGTCCTGATTGCTTTGGGCAGTTTCCTGCAGTTGCGCTCAGTTATGGTTATAAACACTTCAGTGGGTCAAAGGCAAAGGCACGAATCCCTTTGCTTTCGTTAAAAACGTTCCCACTGCCACCAAGTCCCATTTGATAATAGTGGCGAGCACATAGGCATACGAGAGGGCAAAAAAGGACGCCTGTTTGCAGCACACTTGCATGTGTTGGTTTAATTATATGGGTTTGAATTTTAAAATGCTGATTATGCTTGAAAGAGACGTGCGGCCCATCCCAGTAGAGTGTGGAGGCCCATGGCCAGCACGCAACTGGTATGTGTGCTCTGCTCAGCATCATGCCACCCACATGTTGATGGGATACAGTTCTGGCGGTTTTTTCTCTTTATAGTGGAACGGTTCTCTGTTTAGGGGCATCCTGCATGTGATGGGCTTCCATTCAACCTGAGGATGCTTTCAAATAGAAAGCAGTCCCCAGGCATCCCTTCTGGCCACTCCAAGATGCAAGGAGACGCTTCTGGCACATTTGCCAAAAGGGATTTTTAGCTCACACATACACAAACTCCCCTGCCATACCTTAAGATTATCAGAAAGTGCTTTTGAGTTACAAAACGTTTTGATCACATAACAAAGCAGACTCCTCCTCCTAAAATTCACTGCAGGGGGTGTTTTGCTTTTGGGTGCAGTTTAATCTTCAGTATATCCAAGACCTCTGAAATTTGATGGAAATTGTGATTTACAATGATTTTCTCTCACTGAAATCTCTTAGCCAAAATCTCCAGGGGCTCCCTTGGCATGAATAAAGGAGAGCTGCTGTTCTCTGATCCTCCATTTTTTCCTCAGATTATCCTGATAGTCCCTGTTCACTCTGTGAGGGTCTGAAAAGCATCGTGCCTCTTACCAGGCCAGTCACATGAATGGTACCGTGTACTACATGCACTAGACAATAGCCCTCCTCGGTGCAATGAATCTCATTGCTTTTCTTTTTCATTCCAGATTACAGCCAGGACGAGAAAGCATTGTTAGGAACCTGTGACTGCACACAGAGTAGGTGAAATGTATTTTATTTCGATTATCTTTCTTGATCGATGTGTCACGTCAGGACTTGTATTGAGAAGAATGAAGACCTTTTAACGACAGGGTCAGCTGTTACCATCACCATTATTATTGTTCCTGGGGCATATTCTAGTTTGCATTTCATGTGAGGCTAAACATTTAAGCACCACTGTACTTCTGTGATGGTGCCTTTTTCCTATCTTGTTTCACGGACATTCAAGTTTTTATTTTTGCATTTCTTTAATCCCTGTATGTACAAGTCTTTCTTGAGTTGGATCCAGAGTGCTCACTCCATGAATCACATTCCATGTGAATGGCCTTTCACAGAAGGGTCCAATGGCGGATTCCTGCAATCTTTGCCAGTGCCCCACTTGAGTCTGCCTGGTCCTGTACTCTAATCGGTACTCTATACTTCCTCTCATTCTCCTAGGGCTTTTCTTGCTTTTTGGCCAGATGTCAAAAAATAATGGATGCCTGCCTCTCCTTGCCCCTGCGCCTTTTTAGTGTATGTATGTATGCTAGTGTGGCTCGGTGGTGAGAGGGTTGGACTAGAGACCCAGGACATCCAGGTTCAAGTCCTCACTTGGCTATAAAGCTCATTGGGTGCCTGTGGGCCAGTCACAGACTCTGAGCCTGACCTTCATCACAGGGCTGTTGTGAGGATAAAATGGAGCTATATAAGCTGGCTCTCATATGGTTCCTCACAAGAGGGGGGAAAAGCCGGATAAAAAGCAGTATAATAAATATAATGACATTCTTTCCTAAACCAACCAAAGAGACAATGTGTGTGCTGTGATCTGTTCCTGATGGCTAAGTTTTAAAAAAATGCTATTCCCCACCTGTTCCATCCGAGACTTTCTCTGGTGTTTGCCCACAGGCCCACAAGGGCATAGAAATGCTAGATTTGGCAACCCCTAAAGAAGTTCAGCCATGTGCTATTGGAAATCTGCAATGCCTTCCAATAGGCCATGATGGCACTGTGCTGGGAATAGTCCTGGGGTTAGAATATCTCCTCCAGAAAAATGGAATGAGTGACAGGAGGGCTGCAGAAAGTTCAGAGCAATCATGGAAAAGAGACAGGTTGGGTAGAAATATCTAAAATAAGAAACATGAAAACCTACCCATACAGAACATTGCTTGCTTTCAGTAATAGTGCAGGTGCTAGAGCTCATTTCCCAGCCTGGCTCCTTCTGGCTCTTTTCCCCTATGGCTCCCATCATCAATTGGTCATCCTGGCAGGGCTGATGGGACACACAAGGTATAACATTCTTCCCTAAACCAATCCTGGATCCAAAACTTACACAGTCAAGAGATTACATCTCCATGCCCATAAGTATCGAATACATTTACTGAAATGCTACCAACACAATTATACTACAATTATGCAGTTTAAAATTACATGAACAGTCCAATAATGACTCATACATACATCGTTAAAACTGGTTTCTATTTCAGGCTGTACACATTTAGAAAGCCCTTTCCCAGGGTGTTTCATACTTGAAGGTCCTCATCAGTGAGAAAACAATGTACATTAAACCAAATAATGGCCTGATTGCCACATAATTGGAAATATCCAGTGGTCATTAAACTACTTAGACTCTTAGCTTTTCAGCACATCTAAATATTACTGGATGAGGGAGCACTAACATTTCTTTCCATACCAGAAATGATAAACTTCTACCCACCTCAGGTAAGCAAACAGCTGCAGCTTTAAAATATGTAAATATAGATTAGATAGAGCTTAGTTATTTGGATCTGTATTAGCACTGCAGCCAGCTCCCCCAAAGAGCTTAGATGTTGTGGGAGGCCAAAGTGACCTCCCTAGCAGGAGGCCAACCTGACGGGCTCACAAGCTTAGGGTTCTATGCAATGCTAGTCCTGCCCGGGAGAGATCCATTGACTTGAATGGGACTTATGAACATAGGATGGAACCCATGGCAAATGCATTACTTCTAGCACAGTGTATATCCCTTCACGTGCTGTTACCAAGAGGGTGTGAGAAGCAAAACAGTTCTGCTGGTTTTCTTTCTTTGCTGAGGCAACTGTTATATTCCTTATCAGGTTATTACTAAACCAAATTTTTAGAACAAAAATAAAAACCCACATTTGTTCTCAATGTGACGAGGTAAGCCTTTCTTTCGTTTCTCAGTTGTTAAGCCCAGCGGAGTACATTTGAAACTGGTTCTACGGTTCCAAGACTTTGGAAAAGCCATGTTTAAACCTATGAGGTAAGCTTGCTCCTCCTGACTATATTTAAGCTACAGGGTCAAATGGTGCAAAGGCATTTTCTGGGATCTCAACTCTGAACAGTTAGTCAATAGATTCCCACAGCTGGCCGGCTCCTTGAAGCAGCCCAACTAAGAGTCAAGCTCAACAGTCACACAATTAACTATCATCTCACAGGTTGGCACTGTGGCACCTGCAGGCACTAATGCACACCCAGAAACCTCTTTTCGGTTTCTGGTGGAGGAACCGGTGGCGGTTTCTACCATACCCTACTGCTCCTTCTTCAAGAAAATAATAATTAACACAATTTCTTACTGGCAGCCAGGTGCACTGTGAAATAGGATTCTGTTGGTACTGGAAAAATGTGCTTGAAGGAGAAGTTGAGTGTCCTGGGGCTCAGGCCCTGCATCTCCTTGCACATGGAGTTTTATGCAGGGTCTTTGTTCTTTGTCATGCTTTTCATGGCAGCCGTTTTGTGGTGGTGCCTGGGACCATTTCTCAAATGAGCAAATGTGTCCATGAAGCAAAAAGTTTTCCTAATCCTGGATAAGGTTGTTGGCTTGTTTCAAGGTAAACAGATGGCATAGGAGTCATCCAAATCAGAACCCTGGTTGAAGCAGCTGTGAGGAGCTTAAACACTTTTCCTGTGCTGCAGGCCCAATCCAGGTCAGGTCCGATTATTTGTGTTGGCAAGAAAGGTACCACTGGTAGGAGCTTTTCTCCCTGTGCAAATAGCAGGTAGTGGCTGGGCAATGAAGTAAGCTCAATCGGGGGGGGGGGGGAGTTCACCTGGGCAGGCACCTTGTAGCCCTCCAGATGTTTTGGCTTATTATTCCCATCAGCCCTAGCCAGCATAGCCAAAGGTGAGGGCTGGTAGGTCAAAACAAGTTGCCCACCCCGGCTTAAACTTTGTTCCCATCTGCACCATTACCAGGGCCACATCCTGACTCCCTTCTCCCCACTGCTGCTGCATTTATTCTGAAAAAAAGAAGTTCATGCGCTTGGCAATGGCACAAATGGTGTCACGTCTAGTTTGGCCCTAAGTCAGAGCTGGAAGAGGCTATTTCAGAATTGCTAGCTCTGGCTACCACAACAAATGGGATCAGGTCAAAGGAAGGAAACAGGGTTCCATATGTACTGTCAGCTATGTTTCTCAAACTCAAGAATGATGTCAACTGTTACTGAGAATCTCTTTTCCATTTGTAACCCCTACCTTTTCTTCAGACAGAAACGAGATGAGGAGACGCCAGAAGATTTTTTCTATTTTGTTGACTTTCAAAGACACAATGCAGAAATAGCTGCCTTCCACCTGGACAGGTAATTCCAAGTGACATGACAATTTCCTCCCTGCTTTCTTTATGGTATTGCTAGAAATAAACTTTATTATATCTCCTGATGGACCGAAAAATTGCTGCAACGGCCAAAGTCCGAGGAATGATAGGGTTTCCACAGGGCAAGAGATTGCTTGGGATCCAGGATTCAGGAAGGTGTATCCAGATTTCGGCAGTACTGCAGGACCCCCATATTCACAGGGGAGAGGCTCCAAGCTCCCCAGCAGATGTCTGAAACTGCGGATCATAGCGATCATTACATTCATGGAAGTTAGGGGTGCAGGACCCCCACAAAAGTGGAAAAATCATGACTCTCTCTAGCGTCTTCATGCCCACAGGGAGACAAATCACATGAGTGAGGCTGGCGAGTACTGAGACAAAGAGCACGGTGTCCCCAAACAAAGAGTGTAGTTCCCCAGAGATAGTAGCAATTTTTCCCTAGAGATAGTCATGGCTTTTCTACTTTCGTGGGTGTCCTGTGCCTCAAGCCGCCATGAATGTGGAGGGCCAGTGGACAACCTTGTTTAAGTAAAGGAAATAAATACATAAACAAACAGTAATGTCCCAGTGGCCTAATCCAGCATAGGGCAGTTTCCCAGCTTCTTTCCTTATACTTCTGCCAGGACAACACCTCTGTACGGACTGTGTTTGAGGTTCTTCAACTCCAGCCGGCTGGGATCATCGTACAGAACAATGTGTCTTCCGAAGGGAGCACAGGGGGAGACCCCGGGGCAGCTTCAGGTCTTTCTGTCACAGGCACCTCTGCATTCGCAGCAGAGGGATGAAAGGAAATGTAATGTGAAAATAAAAGCACACCTGCACACTGGTGACACATTCTGAGTCCCACTAGGGGGAGAAAGGGTTAATTCACCTGGCTTAGAAGGGAGGTGAGATCAGCACTCGACTGGAGAAGGAAAGAGAGAGGATATTATCCGTTTACCTGGACAGGCCAGAGGAGCTCTCATTTGCCACCAGCGCAGAAGGAGAGAGGGAATCAATTTCCCTAGAAAGTCCAAAGCATTATAAGGATGATCTGATATGTGATTGTTTTCCTTCTAAAATCCTGAGAGCTTCATCAATTCAAGATGATGGTGCTGGTGGTGTAGCGGCCACAGTATTTTAGAAGTAAGCATCTAGTATTAGTGGTAGTATTAGTAGTATTACTATTCCTGTGAGATCCCACAGCTCCCCGCACATGTAAGGCAAATCTCACCTGCTGTTGAGACGTCTTTTATAGTTCTTAGATAACATCGCCCCATAGTGCAGGTAGGCGTCGCTTTTCCTGGAACACCCTGCCTCTGGAAAAATAAGCCGACTAATCTTGAGAAGTGGATTAGCCCTGCACAGCACGTGGCAGCCTACCGTGGCATCCGTCAGTCTCCTGTTTCTGCTGCAGGCCACAGCGAATGGCTGTGTCTGGCCTGCTGTAACAGAAGGCCTGAGCTGCACCAAGCCCGTGTTTGTTCATTCGTGTTTATGTTCCACAAGGGAAAAGCGAAAAAGCCGGTTCCAGCTATCCTGGGGGCATTTTCGGAGACTTTTGTTGCCAGTATTAGTCTGCCTGGTGGTTACTGACTCACTAACCAGGAATGTTTTGTTTTGCTGACAAGACACCACCAAACCCTGAAGCTCCGTGCCATTTCTGTGGAATGAATCAGCCTTGATATTGCCCGATAGGAACCATCTTCCAGGTTTAACAGGAGAGTGCATGTCAGCAGGGCGCACCTTTATAGACTACATCAGCCTTCCCCAGTCTGATCCCTTGTGTTAGACTACAGTTCCCAGTATCCCCCAGCCAGCCCTGCTCTAAACTCTACAGAGCAAGGATTGTGCCACCTGATGTTCTCCAGATGTGCTGAAATGCAACTCTCATGCTCACTTATTGACCATGCTAGCTGGAGCTGATGGGAGTTGTAGTTCAAATGATATAGAGGCCATCCAGTTGCTTTCTTCTTCACCAGAGCATCAGGGTAACTTATTAGTGAGCATGGTCCTTGATGTAGATGATAGTTGTGGAAGTGTACAACCGTGTGGGCAACTGCAGCCATTCTGCACGTTTGCACTTAATGCTTTCAGCAGGAACATGCGGGGATGTGCTGGAACACGGACAACGGTCCTGTTGAGAGTGGTCAAAAGCACATCTCACTCAGTGGAGGTCAAATGAATGAAGACCATCTGGGAGTTGATTGATTTAGTTATGCTGACTACAGATCAAAAGAAGGAAGATTGAGTTTCAAACATACATGAGCTCTGGAGACTGGTGATAAACTATCTGAAGAGGTTCTGCCAACTTAAATATTGACAGTGACAGCAAATATTTTACTTTATGGCACAGGATTTGGACACTATCATTATCTGAGTTAGGAGACTCATGTTGAATATTTCCTTTTCTCTGTCGCATTTAGCATGCTCTGGATATATGAAGCATTTATTTCAAGGAGTGGGTTCATGCAAAGGAGAGAGTTTCTCTGCTTTTAACTGGTGTCCAGAGGTTCAGCAGATGCAAGGTGCAAAAAACTTCACACCCTTGGTGCAATTCCCTCAATTACACTACAGTTACAGAAGCCTTATGCTCCTGTGCATTTAGTCATCCTAGTTCTCATGAACATGTCTTGAATATTTGGAATAGAGGAATTTGTCTTGGTTTGAGTCACACCATTGGAACAGCTTGCTCAGTATTCTCTACATCAGCCTTCCCCAACTTAGTGCCCTCAAGGTGGGTTGGACTACAATTCCCATTGTCCCCAACCCTCATGTCATATGCTGACTGGTAGTGGCTCTAGTGGCGTGTTGCAGATAATTTCCATTCCTAACTCTTTCCATTGATCCCAGGACTGAAACTGGAAAGTTCTGTAGAGTACATACCGTGTCCCTAACCAACAAAGAAAACCATTTATTCAGAGATTTTAAACGGCAGATAATACTCCTGTCCCCAAATCTATGGCAGAAATGTGTCAGTAAATGAAAGGAAGTTGAGGATGGTTCTAAGAATATGAGTCAAGAGTCAGACATTCTTGTCTGCCTCTACCTATATTCACAGGGGAGAGTGTCCGCTCTCTTCTTACCCTAAAATCTTGTCTCAGTGAGTATTCTGGCCTCCCACCATCCACCTTTAAAAAAGAATCATGATCATTTATTCTAAAATTTCCTGACCCTGAGAACAGCTGTCTTGTCCTGCCAATAGGGAAGCTGCTGCCATTTTCCATGACACAGGGCAGGGATCTTAAGCCCGGCGTCAGAAGCAAAGCTTCTCCCCATTGCACAGGGACCAAACTCTGTGGACTGCTGGCTGCTAGGGTTACTCCAGCCCAGACTTAACTGATGAGACCACATGAGGCTACAGTGCAAGACTGGCCATTCTGCACCCTGGTCTTGGCTGGCTGTCATCCTTCCAAATTATCTACAGCTGGGAAAACCGTCACTGCCTCACCAACTATGATAAAGTAATCCGGATGATGTTATGAAGTGCAAGTGACTTGCAAAGAATTCCTTGCAGGAAACAGAACAAGGACGTTCTCCACATAGAGAATACGGAAAATGACATCATAGTGGGCAGCCCTATTTGGCCAGAGTCCTGTGCTAGAGTTTGCAAAATGAAATGGATAAGTTGACCAGATCCGGTTCAGGAAGTGTATTAAGTGGAATCTCCTTCCTATAGATTAGCAAAAGGCCTCCGCTTCTTCTATTTACTCTCATGTGTTACCCCCAACATTCCAGAATCCTGGATTTCCGGCGGGTTCCTCCTGTGGTTGGGAGAATGATTAACATCACAAAGGAAATTTGGGAGATCACCAAGAATGAAATCCTGCAAAGTGTCTTTTTTATTTCACCAGGTAAGTTTCACCTGCACTGGCCTCCAAAGTAAAGCTTTCTGTACTTTCCTGATGTTGCAGTGCAAGAACCAAATCAAACTTCTGTCTAGAAAAAAGTGTGTGAGCCACAACAGAGACCATCATGTAGTGATCACACATGCATCTATTATGTGGAAGCTGCACGTGCTGGAAGGCTGTGAATATTTCTTTATTTGGAAAATCTATGAGAAAGAAAGGGCTTCCCAGACAAAGTGCATGAAACAATCACAAGAAAAGTGATTTCCATGTGTGATCATCCGCACACATTCTGTATGCTTTTTCCCCAATAAAGACCACCTGAAGTGGCCTAAGAAATGCAGTCATTTAATGCCTGCTCTGCTTCCTACTCCCATATACCAAAAGTCACAAACAATTGTATTTTATAATGATTCAGAATAAATCTATGCTCAAAATACTGCCTTGTACTTAGACAGCACAAGATTTGGCACTCCACAGTCACAGGGATTAGCAATGTATCCCTTTTTGAAACCATAGCCAATCTCATGATTTTACTACAATTATTGTTTCATAAATTGGCTTCCCACTTTGTAGAAACTGTGCAGCCCTGCATTGGCCATGTTGCTCATACATCTTACTCCCTCCATAGCCAGCAACGTCTGTTTCTTTGCCAAGTGTCCTTATATGTGCAAAACAGAATACGCCGTATGTGGGAACCCTCACCTGCTAGAAGGATCCCTCTCCGTGTTCCTCCCTTCGCTCAACTTGGCGCCAAGGATCTCCATTCCAAACCCATGGATACGATCTTACACCTTTACTGGAAAAGAGGAGTAAGTGGGTAAATGGACCTCTCTCTTTGTCTTCTGCTGCAACTGGCATGTCTGCTAAACCACTTTGCAGGGCATGGTGTGCAATATTCTGTGGGTGTTGCAATGGAAGTCAGTGCCATTTCCAAATTACAGATACCTTCAGCCATTAATTTCTCCCTCATCCCTAGCTGAGTGTAAATCCCATGGAACCCATTGGGCTTAGTTTGCTCCTCTTTTTGGCCTCACTGTCTGCCAAACTAGGGGCAGAAGCTACCAACATGCATGTCTTTGAGGAGGTCTAAGCAGCCTTTGACCAGGGTGAGCAGAGATGGGGAGTTTAACTCTTTCTCATCATGCTGGACAAAACAGCTCCTGGCTGCTATTTGCTATTCCTGGTGGAGCTAGTAACCCACATTGAAGAGATGATTTTTGTCAGGAACATAGCAAGGAGAGAGTTAAGTTCCCCCTTCCCTGAAAATTAACTTCAGGCTTCCCTGCAGTTGCTAGTTACATTTCTTTAAAACTTGGAGATTTATCCTGTGCCTCGGACTAATTGCCTGGCATCACATTAGTCCAAAGAGGCAAAGCCAGAGAAGAGAACTGAGCCCTAGTCTCCCAGATTACAGATAACTCCACACAAGATTGGACTGCTCGGGCTTAGATCCTGGAGCCAGTGATGGGCGAATCTATGGATTTCAGGGCAGTCCTGGGAGCAAGTGTGATGCAGTGGCTGGACTTTGATCTGGAAGATCTGGGTTCTAATCTCCTTTTGGGCCATGAAGGTCACTGGGTGACCTTGGGCCATACTCTGACTCACAGCCTAACCTACTTCACAGGGTTGTTGTGAGGATAACATGGAGAGGATTATGTAAGCTGTCTTGAGTTCCTTGCAGGAGAAAAGGTGGGATATAAATGTAATAAATTTTAAATAGACTCATAACTTTAATTTCGCATTTTTCCAACCTTGTGTTTGATCCAATTCCACATCAATGTACAAATTTTATTTTTCAAAGTCTATGCAAAAATAGTTGTCTTCTTGCACACAGCTCTTCCAATATACATATTTTTGTGTTTCCTTTTTCCAAATATGTGCCTTTTTCTGCACACTTTTGCTAAGGTACCGATTTTATTTCTGTGTTATTTTCACTATTGGGTGCAGCTGAATTATACAGAGTGTGTGTGCACTTTCTGCGATTTGTGCATTGGTGTGTGCTTTTTTTCTAAGTAGGCAACTATATATAGCATGGACAACTCTGTATCTACTTTGCCTATTGGTTAGGCAGAAGCAGATTTTAAATACTCAGACAGAACCAATTTCCAATTTATCTGGCCCTGGAGATCTTTGATGACGCAAATATGGAGCTTCTTCCATGTCATGGTCTCAGTGGGCCATTTTCCAGCGTGTGAAATAATTAAAGTGGTTGTTGATTATTTGGGAAAGAGTTCACTTGGAGAGCAGAGTCAGATATTCCTGCATCATGATTATCCCTTCGACTGAACCTTTGGGAAACAGTTACCTAAACTCAGAGCAAAGATCTGCGTTTCACATACTTAAGTTACACCATCAGGGATGAATTGTGAAAAGGTGATGAGGGCTGTCATAAATAGAATGCAGTAGAATACGGGTTTGTGGAAACCTTGGGTACTGGTGAAAGAGTTAATTCTGTTTATTTCTGATGTTATTCAGATGTTTGGCTACAATTCCAATCATACCCAGACACCATGGGCATTGGCTGAGAAATGGGCGTTGTAGTCCAAGGCATTGGAATGGCATCTGGCTGGGGATGGCTTTAGCAAATCCAGTGTGGATGATACTGTGCTCCAACACACCTTGAAGCTTTTGCTAAAGCCTCCAGGTGTTTTGAATTTCACAGTGTGACTTGTCAGGTGATGGCACCTAATCTGCAGAGTCACAAAGAAATCCACCCCCTGAAAGGTTAAGCAAACACAGATATAGAAGGGCAAGAAGTCCCAGTTCCTAGGAATCTCCTTGTCAGCTGTATGATCAGAACGGGATTTGGAAAAATGTCTTGGAGCAGCCGGTGGGGTTTTTTTCCTCCCTTACCCAGTGGAATATGCAATTGTTTTTAGAACCCTTTGTGTTCCAGGAGGGCCAAGAGGTCAGGTGAGTGGGGAAGTTGCTGCTGAAGGTACACAAGACCAGAGGCACCCAGAACTAGCCTGCTCTCTAGCCCTGGGCAGGCATGGGGATTTAAAGTGGGCTAGTGACAGGGCCATGCACACTGGCCCTGCAGGCGACAACCCCTGGCATGCTACCCCCAGCCCCAGTAAGGTAGGATCCATGTTCATACAGAGAGGCCTCCTCATGTTCAGATGAACACAAGCAGAGCTCCCTTTCACACCTCGCCAGTCCAGCAAGGGGGCCTGTGAGCCGCGAGAGGTAAGCGGTGGGGTGAGCATGCACAGTCTGGTCACTCCAGCCACTTTAAGGCCTGTGCCTTCAGGCCAAGGCCTGAGCAGGGCTTCTGGGTGTCTCCTTTTCTGCAAAACCCTGACATGGTCTGTCTTTGCAAAGTCCTGTCTGCCTAAAAAAATAGCCCAACATTTAGGCCCAGTGAGGTGGCCCCCTCAGGCCACTGGTTTCAAGTCTCAGGAAAGGACAGCAAATTGGTACTTATTTAGGACTCACTCTTATCTTTCTATTGTGGCATTCGGACATTTTCAAGGGGCAAGGGGCTTTGTAAGCAATGGGAGGAAGATCATTAAAATTCCCCCAGGTCTGGGGTCGAGTTGGGACTGGAGAGCACTGGGCTGAAGGCCGTCTCTTCTCTTGCTGTGTCACACCCACAATCCTCCCTGTGACAGTTGCAAAGAGACTCAGATTTCAAGCTGGGAAGGATAAACATCTACCGCTCTCTGCTTGATGGTCCAAGGGCCTTAGTAGCACTCGCTATATTTGAACGTATCTCCTCAGTATCATTTGGATGCATATTTGGACATACAGACTGCTCAGAGCAATGTGTATATTTGGAACAGAAGTTTTGGATCTTCTTTTTTCCCATTCAGCCCTAACCTCTTTGATATTTCTCACAGGTGGGAAGTCAATCCACTTTACTGCAATACAGTGAAGGAGATTTATCCTTACAGCACTGGCAGCCGGCTACTCAATATCATTGACATGGCCGTATTTGACTTCTTAATAGGTAAATGGAAACAGCTAAGTAATAATTAATCTCATTGATCTGACATGCTACCTCATCAAGGTTGCAAATGTCTCTTATGACATGGAATGCTGATGGCTCAGGGATAATCTGGCAAATTCAGGCAGTGTCATGGTGTTGTTTTTAGATGATCTTGGTTTTAGCCCTTATGCAGAAATTTAAACATGTACACAGATTTGGCTAAAGTCTTACAAAACAGGCATCTTTTGATGGATGGCAAGTACACCAGAGACCTAGCTTCGACTTGTCTCTGCGTCCTCCTTGCCTGCTCTTTTCTTCTCACCTGTAGCTGCTAGAATCAAGGAGATCTGGCATGGAATGGGAGGGCTGGTCCGGCATGGGATCATGGCAGCCAATGCCAGGTACAGGTTTTTGGGGGCCCTTGGACAAGGCAGCTCCCTTGGGCCTTCTCCCCCAGGGAGTCCACCTTCTCGTGGCATTCCCACCAGCCGCTCTTGCTCCTTATGCGCTTTCTCATTGCTGCTACCACTTGCCAGCTTGCCAGTGGGCGGGCAGGCCATGCCGTCGCTGCTCCTCCATCCCATCACCACCAGTGCCTGGGCCAAAGGGAAAGGCAGGTGAACACCCTGGCTGCAAGAGTGAAGAGGCGGAGCAAGGCCAGGGGGCTGGTGACAGGGAGCTCTTCACAGGGTCTGGACATGTGGCAAATGCCCAGCCATGCTTGTCCTGACAGAGGCATCAGATTAAATCCCCTTCTTCCCACCAGGGTCCCAACCTGGTTTCTGTCCCCTGATCCTTGCCTGCTATATACTTCTTTGAAAAGTCATTTATGCACCTACAGAAGCGTTCATTACCATGCTGAGTTGTTGACATTTCCAGCATGTGTTATATTTTGTCCCCATGTTAATCTAGCTATAAGACCACATGAACGCACATATAAGAACATGCCTCTTCAAAAGTAACTCTCTTGAACTATTTATTATCATTACATTTCTATACTGCCAGTAGCTGAAGCTCTCTGGGTAGTTTACAGCAGTAATCATAGAATTATACACTCAAGCCACCCATCCGGATTCTAACCAGGCCTGACCCTGCTTATCTTCCAAGATTATACAGGCTTAGGCACTTCAGACTACAAGGGAGCTTTTTGGGGTTGGGTTTTTTTTTTTAACTTTTTGCCATATCTCTATTCTTTTTCATATTTTTTGCCATATCCCATTGTGCATCATTCCAGAATTTGGGGGCAGGAAAGGAACAACCACTTTCTCACACACACACAGCCTTCCCTTATAAGCCAGCCAGGCTTCCTCAGCCAGGTGCCCTCTAGCTCTACTGGACTACAACTTCCAGAATCCCCCTGCTAGCTCTGCTAGTTGGGGAAGGCTGCTACATATTTAATAGCATTTTACAGAAAGCACCCTATTCCAGTCCTGCTGGCCAAGTGGTGCGCTGCACTTTATCAGTCTTCCAGTGCCAATAAAAGCCATGGCCTTGTCACGAGGCAATAGATTTCCCTTTCTGCAGGCTTCATGCGAAGGAAGAGAGGATTTGCCCTCATTAGCCCCTGCATAACCATAAAACAGTTGCGGATTCTAGAGTCCCGACAAAGACTCCCGTATCCATCATGCCGTCAGGATTAATAGCCTCCCTGTCATGGTGCTTTTCTGCAGGTTTGCAGAATAGCGGCAGTACCCTGGCTGCAAACTGCAATTCTGCCAGCACAGTAAGAACAAAGCAGTCATCATCTGCACACTCGCTTGGAAGTGAATATAACAGAACCCAGTGGGGCCCACTTCTGAACGGCCATGCATGAGATGGCACTGGCAGGCATTCTAGGCCAGCCTCCCTCAACCTGGCACCCCCCAGGTGTTAGAGCACAAATCCACCATTGCCAGCCAGATCCTGCCATGCGTATGCTGGCTGGGGTGATGGGAGATGGAAGCCGACATGTCTGGAAGGCACTGGTGGCTGAGGATGACTTTTTTCCTGGCCCATGATTTGTTACATGTTCACTATACCAACTGCGTAGCTGCATCATGCCTCAGGAAGAATCCTGTGTGACCCCGAAACAGCTGTTTTGTGCAGAGAGAAGATATAGTGCATCAGGGGATGCAAAGCCTTGGGGCGCCTCTGTTCACCTAGAGTCTTCTGGGGATCCCCACACAGCCATTGCCCCTTCCTCTGGTTTCATATCCTCCTCCTAGTCACCTGTCTCTGGTGGCTTCCCCATTTCTGTGCAGTTTTTTCCCTCTACATATTTGAAACAGTTGAAATGCCTCTTCTGTTACCTAATGACTTGCAGTAAGAGGGAAAATATGAAGGCTGTACCCGTTCGTTCTGCTCTGCCTACCTTTGGGATGCAACTCCCGAGAGCTTACCTGAAATGGACTTTGGCTCTTGGGCTGAAAGAGGCTGGACTCTCCCATTCTGTGCAATCAACCCTGCTATAAAACATGGAAATACCTGGAATATTGTGCCCCTTCATGAGCCCCCATTAGTCTCCAGGGACTACTAAGTGAACTTCCTTCTCTCTTTTGAAAGGCAACATGGACCGGCATCATTATGAGATGTTCACCAAGTTTGGAGATGATGGTTTTTTGCTCCACTTGGACAATGCAAGAGGGTAAGGCAGTCACCAAACCCCCTGTAGGCCAGGAGGAGCGATGGGAAGGAAGGGCTTCTCCTGGGCCTCACGAATGCAACCTCAGAATGCCCCATGTAGGATAGGGCTTGCATATGGAGATACATGCTGAGCTGGGTTCCAAGTCCTATTTATTATAATAAAGAAATATAATAAAGATCCTGGGGGAGCCAGTGTGGTGTTGGAAGGGGATCTGAGAGAGCCGGGTTCTACCCCGCACTCAGCCATGAAGCTCACTGGGTGACCTTGAGCCAGCCACTCACTATCAGCCCAACCTACACCACAGGGTTGTTGTTGAGGGGATAAAATGGAGCTGTGCAAGCTGCCCGGGGTTCCCCACATAAGGAAAAAAAAAGGTGGGATATAAATGCAATGTTGTTGTTGCATTTCCATCCCGCTTTTTCCTTGTGCTCTGCAGAGAACTGAAGGTGGCTTACATGGTCTTCCTCCTCTCCATTTTATCCTCACAAGAGCCCTGCGAGGTTGGTTGGGCTGAAGGCAGTGACTGGCCCACAGTGGGGGCAAGCGCCTGCATCCCCCAGGTATCAGCCCAACAGAGCAGTATTATGCCATGCTAACTCTCAGGTGAAAATGGGAATCTGGGTGTCTTTGGTAAGCATCAGAGAAAATTGGACAAAAAACTGAGTTGAACCTAAAGTGACTGAACAGCTCTCACTAGGGAATTTAGGAAATTTGAGTGCTGGGAGGGCCTCTGCTATGAAATCCCATACATGTTCATCAAGCTGGGATTCGCAGGATTTTGCTGTAAATCCAGGGCAGCTTAAGAGGTATAAAGTCACAGTAAGTTTGTGATGAACTATAAATTCAGCCTCAGACATATTGGAAAATAAAGCTAAGGCTGTCATCTTATTGAATGCATAGGGAGAATCGTACTGCGTAGCTTGGGGAGAGCTCGTGCACAGCAATGTTCAATAAGTGAAACATGAAAAAGCACAACTTCTTTTATTGCGGACAGGCATTGTGCACAGCAGCCTCCCCCATCCTGCTCCCCCCGCAGTTGTTATACTACAGCTCCCATCATTCCCAGCTGGCAGGATGGCAATTGCAGCCCAACAATTCTGGAGGACATCAGATTGGAGAAGGGTGCTGCACAGCCACCCACCACCCACACTGGGGGAAGCAGGTCATGAGCTCCGGAACCACAAACTGGGGCAAACGAGTGTCAATTTATTTTGCCCAGAAAGCAAAGAAAATGACTGGAAAGCCAGCTCTGTATGGTTGTATTCCTCAGTGTCTGAAACTGAAAGAGAAGCAAGAACCTTTGCCTTGGCTGAGTGCTAAATACAGCAAAAACCCTCTCAAGCAGGCAAACCCCACATTAGAAACCTTCTCTAAATGAGGAGGAACCGGGTGACAGAACAGCTGGACCTTAGGCTCCCGTGTGCGTTCCTCGTGGTGCCGGGTTGGTGCGAGGACTAGACAAGATACTGGAGAACCGTGTCTGGACCTCCCATTTCTTTTGCATTTCTTCCCAAAGCAAGTCCAGGGAGCCTCCGAGTTGGCTGGGGACTGGGACATTTTCCCAGGGAGAATCCCACTTCCCAACTCCTATTTGCCCTTTACGGAAATGGTCTGGGTCTCACTAACTGGGCAAATAGCAGCTTAGGGAGGTGGAAAAATTGGGGGAAGAGAAGCCTACCATTCCCAGGACCATCAACTGGCTCCAGTTCGGGAAGGAGGGTTGCAAGTGTTGTTAGAAGGACTTAAAATAGGTTTTTCAAAGAACTTAAAGAAGCGGGAGACCTGATCATAGATCTCCATCATCTTCTGCAGTTTGGCCTTAAGCTGTAGTCCACTGAGGTCAGGAATGACATACATGGTCCAGTACGGACAGTCTCTTTTTTTAAGGCTGCCTTTCAAGAACTGCTGACCCCTGAAGTTTTAGCCCTCAGCTCCTGCCAGTCCCACCCAACAGGGCCAGTGGCCAAGAATGCGGGGAGTTGTAGGCTAAGACAATGAGAGAGATGTTGAGGAGTGCCGACTGGGGTTTCCAAAGCCAAAGCTGGCAAGATCAGCAATATGCTGTTGTGCTCGGCATCCTTGAGATGGCTAGATGGGTTTTCCAGGCATTCCAGTCCCACAGAGGCTGCTGGGAGTTGAAGTCTCTAAAATGGGCTTGGGTGCAACTTTACACAGCTGGCATTTCAACTTGTTTGTCTGTTGCCCTGATAGCTTTGGGAAGCACTCCCATGACGAGGTCTCCATCCTGGCTCCACTTGAACAGTGTTGCATGTAAGTACTTGCAATTCGGAGTCTTTTGATTCAGCAGAAGGCTAAGCAAGAGCTCTCTGAGCCAGAACAAGCGAGTGAGCACTCGATTCACCTGAGGGGTTGTAGTGAGATGCCTTTGCCAGGCACCATCCCACAGAAATACTTAGTTTCAGCCTGAGGCAGCTCCAGAAAGTGCTCCCAGCCTCCCAAATGTACTGGTTTAGTAGGGATGGTGGGGGAACATGGGACTTGGAAAAGTGGAGGCTCTGATCTTGGACATGTGCATGCCCAAGCCCATGCTGGGCTACTGCACATGCTTGTGGCATCATTAACGGATGCTGCCCACCATGGAAAAGGCCTGTCCCCAGAGCACCCTCTGAGCTGTAGCACTTCTGCAGTCAACCAGGGATGTAGAAGTAAAAGTCAAGGTGCTCCTTATGGCACTCCCCTTAGCTGTGCCCCCCAGCAAAGCCCAAAAAATGCAGACAGCTACCTTGAGCTGAATAAACAGACTGGGTCTAGCTGCCATTTTCCCTTGCCCATTAGCAGGTCATGGGTTTGAATTGCCTATCCAAGACCCCAAAATAGTTTACAACAGAATGTACTGCTGCTGAGAAGTCATCTCCCATCCACACACCTCCAGTTGCAGTGGGAATTGCAGCCAGGCACAGGAATACTGGAAATGCTGAATAGGGTTGCCAACAAGATCAAGATCCTGGAAATTAAAACGTGCCGGCACAGCATCCCCCTAAGTGAGCCCTGGTTCCACTCCGCCACAGCAGCCAACATTCACATCCAGGCCATGTCGCAGGCACCCTGCCTCTCTCCAGCATCACCCTGTACCCCCACCTTGATACCTTTGGGACAGTGGGGATGTCTCCCGGGAAGCACTGTAGTAGAGCCCAAAGCTCTCAGATCTCCCCACTGGCACCCAGCACCCCATGCTGGAGCCCAGCTCTGGAACAAGTTTCAAATGTTTGATAGCTTTGACAAGATAATTCCATTTTGCTGAGTTATTTCTACAGCAGGGCACAGCAAAATCCCAGCTGCATGCAAACATCAGGCTTCGGAGGTGCTCCTGCATGCACATCCATTCTCCTTCGAACGTGCCATTTGTCATCACTTAAGGAAATAGTGGCGTTTCTTTTGATCCCTGTCAAACATGTCCAGACTTCAGCGGCTTCTAAAGGGAGTGAAAGAACGTGAACGCCATCTGTGACGATGGTGTCCCCCTGCAGCGATGGGAGAGATGCTCATAAGTCTTGCTGCCTGCATCCTCTCCAGGCTGCTCCTTTATTACCATGCATAACAGCAGAGCCAGGCCTTTAAAGAGCTGCAGCAAAGGGCTATTCATCCTCCAGGTTTCTCCCTCCACCTGACTGTTTCCATGATATACCCTGTATTTCTGTGCTACCTGGTGTCAAAAGCATCCTCTCCCGTCATACAGCTCTATTGAGCCTCTAGGTCAAATTTCAGAAGCCATTATTCACACTTTGTGAGACTTCTAACTTATAATTGCATGGTTGCCAATAAATCCTTTCAATGAACTCCAGGTCTCCATGATTTAAATTGGCTGTTGCTAGTGCCTAACCTGAAATAGCCACCTCCTGTCAGCCAGCCACAAACTTTTACTGAATCAGTATTTTAAATTCAGGGGGGGTGTGCAAGCCATGGCAGCATCAAGCATTCCAACAGCATGCAGCATTTATTTTACCCCTAGCAAATAGGGAAAGTAACGCAGACTTTCATGCACTTAGAATTTAGGCACAGGGGCCCGTTTCAGCTTTCGCATTTCCAGAAAAAACCTGCAAAGGCATTCGCAGATACGGATGTCTTCAGGAGGAGCTGGTAATAGACAGGTCTTTGTGGGGTTAGTGCTTCTTCCAGCCTCTGGCTGCAAAGCCAGAATGGATTCATGCTCCTCTTTGGGAAAGTTTCTGGCATGTTTCTTCAGTTCAACTGTTTGCCATTCAAATGGATGCACCATGAAACTTTGCTTCAGGTGGGGGAAGAGGGTGCTTGTGCTTCACTGTGTTTTGTGTTATGCGAAATAGAATTAGGATCCTGCACAACCAACCAGCTTCTGCTGGAAATGGGAAGAACTGTTTGATCCCAAGTTTGATATCCTGTGATAGGTCATACAGCCATGTGAATCCACTGGGATCGCCACCCAAACTACCACATCTGAGGGCACATGGAGGGCCAGTATGGCGTAGTCGTTAGAGTGCTGGAATATGGATCTGGGAGCCTTAGATGCTAATCCACACTCAGCCATGGAGTTCACTGGGAGACCTTGCACCAGTCACAGACTCTCGGTTGCACGGTTCTTGTGAGGAGAAAATTGAGAGAATGAGGGTCATGTAAGCTGCCTTGAGTTCCTTGAAAGGAAAAATGGTGGAATATAAATATAATAAGTAATTGTGTAGGCAGTCAAGATTCTAGATGCCATGCCTCTAAGTTACATTGAGAAATATGCATGTGGCAAGTGCAAAAGCAGTGTTGAGAAGCCAGTGATGGCTGGTGCTGGTCCAACAACATCTGGAGAACTACAGGTTCTCCATCTCCATGCTAGAGGATCGAAAGTCAAGACAGCTTCAATTTGGTCAGAATTACTGGTGTCAGGAAACGTTGAGTTGCAGACTATGTATTGCCCTGTCCAGTCTGATTACTTCCAGACTTTGTCTGGATGACAGATTTTCAGAGACTTAAATGTCATGTCGCAAAACTGGCATTGCTGATGGCACCACACACTGGATTTGCGTCTTTTATGTTGGCCTCCAGTCAAATTGATTTTATAGCTTTGCAAGCTATGCCTGAAAAAGCTGATGCTAAATTCAGAAATGTGGTCAATACTACTGCAATCACATCCTCACATATACCTGGATTATATCTAGAATTTGTTTAAATATAAAATGCTTATTTTTAGCATGTAAAATAATGGGTGCCTATCCATAAGTATGCTCATGTAGCATTTCAAAGAAGGGACCATGAATGTAGTAATATTTTTCATACTCTGCAATGTTCCTGATTTGTAAGAACAGGATTTAAAAAAAAAAGCTTAAGAATAAATTGACTGAACCAGATACTATCAATTTCAATTATTCCATCCAGCTGAATGAGGCTGTAAGAAAAAGATGCAATTCAGAGAGTGGAGTAGACGTCACACATTCACACACATTTCTGCATTGAGGGACACTGGGCCTGAAGCGCTGTAACCAGTTCGAATTAGTGCTTCTTCCACTTTGGGGAGGGGCTAATGAACAAGATCCTGCATGCCCTTCCATCTAATTTCTGGGGATTCGCCACTCATTGCCCACACATTTGCAACCATGCAAGGTAGATGGTTGGCTCAGAAGCAGAAAGAAAGCTAGTTGGCACAACCCAGCTGCTCTGCACTCAATTTACACTTCCATGCGATGCTGGAATACATAACCCAGGTATATTCTAGCGGCAGCAAGTCAGCTTTTGTGGCACGTGCAGTTTCAACATACGCTTTGTACTTGGTCTGATTTTACTAAATACATTATACATATTCTTGTCATACTTTACCGCTTCTGAGAAGAGTAAATCAGAAATGGGAACAGATGTCTAGTTGCAACTATCGTCGCTAAGGACAAGCGTGCACTAGGCAGAGAATGTAGAAATGGCCTTTATTTCCCAGCAGGCAGGTGATCAGTGGGCAATGTCCCACCTGACTAGAAGCCCACACCATGTCATGTGGCTCCACTCCCCTGAGTTGGTCCCATGATGCCACAGCCTGTCACTGGGAAGGGTTTGCTGGCAGCCCAGGGATAACCCACACGGTGGGGACTGATCCATCTGTGTAGTGACCCTGGACAGACAGGATCACTCACTACATAGGCTGGCTACCACAGGGAGACACGTTTAGCCATGTATTGCATGCATCTCTAAGGACTAGAGAGCCACCAAATGTTAAACCAAAGTTATCAAGCAGTGCTTGGGTTGTGCCATGTGGCCAAATAAAACCCAGGTCACCCGGAAAAGGAGAAGACTGTCAATGGCTATGAATCATGATGGCTGCCTATTGCCACCAGTGTCAGAGGCTGCAGCCCCCTTTAGACCTGTTGCAGGGAGATGTGAGCTGTTGCATTGCGGTCCTGCCTGTGGGTTTCCTGCAGGCAACTGTCTGAACAGAATGCTGAACTTTCATCTGATCTTGTCTTCTGCATAATACTGCTCCGGGCATAGTTTTGTACCCTGCACTTTCAGCCCCTGAATGAGAAACTCACAGCTGGGAAGTACAAGAAATCACCTTCCAAAAAACCCTCCATGTCTGTTCCCCTAACACACTCTCCACTTGTACAGCAAAATGGCAGCTCAGATCTTAGCTTCTGATCAAATGTATTTCAACAAAAGCCCAAAGCACACATGCAAGAACACACAAACAGATGACGTTGCCTTGGCATGTGTTCCAAATACTTTGCCATTTTTGAAGAGCAGCAGAGGAAATGATCATTTGAGCGGCAGAGGGAGAGAGATGTTGTGAGCGTTGTGAATGCCAATAGGATTTGAGCACCAAGGAGAAATTCACCTATTGGGGGTGCCTTCCTACACACACTTGAAGTCTGCATTCCAGCCAAGAGCCATGCTGAGGGTTATTTATTGCACACTATTCCCTCACCCCCTTCCAACTACTCCCAAAATACGTGATACTGCCCTTTCAGCATCACTCAGTATGTATGTTCGGTTAGCCAAAGAGCAGTCTAATTACATTAGTCACTTCCGCAAGCTCGGATGTTAAGTGCCAAGTGAAATCGAACCCAAAGAGGGACACAAAAGTTCTTCAGACATACAAGAAGCATACAAACATCCCTAACGTCTGTATTATTAAAAATGAGACACTTTATAATTCCATACAGGAGAAGCTAAGCAGGGGAGGGAGTGGTTAGCTTTCTCGCTTGCATGAAGAGCTTGGCTCAAATCTGTTTTCCCTTCTTTCTCCAGAATAAAGAAGACAACATTGTTGCGGCTGCAGCTCTTAGCTCAGCCGGATTATAGGCTCAGCGATATCATGCGGGAGTCCTTGCTTCAGGACCGCCTGGCTCCTGTGCTCACAGAGCTGCACCTCTTGGCCCTGGACAGGAGGTTACAGATCATCCTGAAGGCTGTGGACAAGTGCATAGAGGCCAATGGAGAAGAGACCGTTGTGTCTGATGCTGAGCTGCTGGAGTTGCCAGCCTTTGACAGAATGACCCAGTCAAGCTAGAGGCCTAGTAGGGACTCTGCATCTGGACCTTAATGGCTGATCATGGTCCCCTATCCCTGGACAGTTGGCATGGCTGTGGGGGAAGGTCTTGAGCAGGCCGGGCTAAGCAAGCTGCTAGGATGGCGGTAGTAGCAAAAACTACATGGTTGGCCTGTTTGTATACTGTTTACTGGAACTTCATCTCCATCACAGCCAGTGAACTTTGCACCTCTTTTCCAAGAGACCTGAAGAAATGAAGCACTCTGTAGCCACACAATCATGGGGCATCTGTGCAGCTTGTGGGATCTGTCTGGGCTCTCACTGCTATACAGTCTTGGGCACTGGCCTTTTAACCAGTGGATGGAATAAAAAGGAACCACTATAAGGGAAACATGCTTGACACATGTGTGTGCGCATGTACACGTGCATCCAGTTCTAGGACAGCACCAGTAAGGAAGCTCGCAGGGATGCTGAACTGGTGGAGAACCATAGTAGGAAGACTAGCAAGGCAAAAAAAGTGGGAGATGATGTGTTAGAATATTGAGAGTTCAGATCCTGCTCCTGATGTGGCAACCATTTTGGAGGGAACAATGGGAGCAAAGACTGTTTTGAAGAACAGAACCTAAGAAGAAACATCCATCTAGGCTGCTAAGTGGAGGCAAATTTCTCTGGTACAATTCATAATGTGTAGCACTGCGTACTTCACTTGACTCTCAGGTTCATAGCAAAGAAAGAAGACAATGGGCAGCAGTGGCATGGAAGTGGGCAGGCAATCGTTTAATTATCCTGCTAAGTTATTGCAGCTGCCCCGGTTGAATCTTTGCAGCCCCTCACCGCATTCCCAACACAGGAACTGGATTAGAAGAGCAGTCCCTTAAGAGGTGTTTCATGACCACTGCTAGCAAGCCTCCATTGATATTAGAGTGCAAAAAGAGCTAGCTTTTCATGCAGGAGTCTTCTGAACAGCCACTGTCATAGTAACTATAAAACAAGAAAGCCTGGTCTGTGAAAGAGCAAGCACAGAAAGCCCATAAAATGGCTCAAAGTCTAAAGAACCATCTGAATTGCAGGGTCCAGGGATGGGGCTGCAACAAAGTGTTGCAGCATGGAATGGTCTTGTTCATAGTGCCAGCCAATCACTACTATCCCTTCTAATTCTCCATTTCTCCCACCCAAATGTTTAGCGATCCATGGCCACTGAGCACGATCAGTGTTCATTGGACTGATTCATAGCAATAAACATTGACCCTAAGATGCCTCCTTAGGGTCTTCCCCACCCCTTTTTTAAACTTCTGCAAACCTTGGAGTTCCTCAAGCATTCTGAGACCTCCTTTTCATTTCTCAGTGGCCCCATTTTGGCTGCAATCCTGCTGGAACTCAAATGAGTTTGCTCTTAGGAGAAGTGATAGCTCCAGGAAGCAGAACTTGTTGAGTATATTTCGATATGAGGGCTACTTGGATCAGATACTCTTGTAAATCTGATCATATGTATGTTCAGAAAAGATGCATAGGAATGAAGCTGCAACAATTTAATCTGACATAGCCCAAGGAGCCTGGAATCATTTACAGAAGGCAATAGCTATAGGGCAAAATGGCTGGTACTATGGCCATGTTTTAGCAAAATATGTTTTCAAAGTCCTTTCCTCCAGCGGTTTCCCAAGTGCTTTCTCTCTGTGTCATTCATCTTTGGCTCCTGGTGACTCTTCAAAAGATCATTGTGTGGTTGCCCACTGTTTATGGAAAGTATGAAGGATCTGAAGGAGATGGTGCATGTTCTCTTATGCAAGAGTTTATGGCATGACCTGGAGCATGGTTAACAGCTAAGAAAATCTAAGAAGTGCCATCTTTCAGTGTTCCATAGAAGCTATCCTTGGATCAGAACCATGCCTCCTGATCCTATGTAAGTGGTGGCTAAAGTTACTCGGTGAAAGAAGGCAATTCTGAATATGAAGCCCTGCATCAGCATAGACAGCCAAGTGCCAGGCTCCCAGAAGGCCTACTGAAGCAGACACCAGCAGTTAAAACTACTTGAAAGGCCAGCTGTTGAGTGGAGAGGGAGTGGGCATCTCGATCGTTCCTCCAGATGGGGGAAGACTGGGAAACCTCAGGCACAGGGTCCTAATCCAACCTGCCTACAGTCCCAGATGGTCCCACCTTCTTCCCCCACCAATTATTTGATGGCTTCCTGGCTTTTGCACAGTCTTTTCCTCATTCTAAACAATTGAACTGCCCGCCCTCAGAATTAGTTTAGGTGAATGTATGCTGACCTTCCTTGTATACGGGCCCCATCTCTCTTGCCTTGGTTCCACCCACCTCAGAAATGCATGCTCCCTCAAAAGCTTCTCTGAATTGCAATCCATCTGGAAGGGCTTGCTTGCCCCCACCTTGGAGGACATCCTGCACACCCCCTGCTTTAAACCTGGTAAGAGACCTACTGAATGTGCTCAGGAACCCAGAAGCAGCAGCTAATGCAACAGTCTATACTACTTTCAGTGTCCCAAAGTTGAAACCTGGTGTTGAAAACAGACTCCAGAGCAGAGAATTTCCACAATTTAGGTTAGCTTGGGAGCGTTGAGAATTGTCAGCATGAATAATGACTGTACAGTTGCTTATCTGTTTGGCTGCTCTTTGAACAGAACTACCTAATGACCCAAGCATTATCAGTTCTTTCAGCCCAGGTATCTAACTTATGAGGCTATGAAGAAAGCAATGGTTGTGAAAGTCAGGCCATTTGCTTTAACTGCTTTCCCATCTGCACCACATTTTGTATTAAATCTATCACAGTTAAGAAGAATTGCTCCATGCCACCTACTGCATCCCCCCTTCAGATCCACCAGTAATTGAATCCCATCCACCTTAAGTATAGTAGTATACTTTAAAACTAATATTTTCACATTTGGAAAATTTAGGTTAATTGCTGATGCATTTTTGACATTATGGACATCAGTAAACCTCCCAAAAAGCCCTATTTATGCTGTAACTCCTTGGGACTGCAGGCAACATTTGCACATGTCTACCTGAGATGCTACCAAGTTAAATATTTTACACCAGTGAAAAGACACCAATCCAGCTCTTTCAGCAACTTAGGCCAAACAGCAAGGAGATCCTGTCAGCCATCCAGCAAAATAGTCCAAGCCAATTGCAAATTCTTCATTTGTATTCAATCTGCTCAGGGTTTCCCATGAATTATGTGATCTACTTTTCATTTTCATGCTGGCCTCCAAGCACTGGAATTTCATTTCTCAACATACAATTATGAAATAGAGCAAATAGAATATTATTTATTTAACACTGTATTACAGCTCCCTCTGCTGATAATCTGCTGGTAGTACGCTAAGTTTTTAAGGCAAAGATTTGCCCATTTGTGAAGCAAAGGTTAAAGGATTCCCTGTACAGTCACTTTGTGACTTGGGCAGGATGAAAGACTTGTGTTGAGTCACTGACTCAGAATTCACTGGGCTCAAGTAAAATACATTTTTGATGTACTGTGATTTCCTCTTCAATTCTGAGGTTGAGTACACCATATTTGATACCAGAGGACTATCCTGTTGCAGAAAACACCATTCCTGGCTTTGTGTAATACAGTCCTCCATATAAATGGCTGAAGAAAACTCTGAACTCCCTGGATATGTCAAATATTTAAACAAATATTGTAACTTGTAACATCTGTTTTTAAGCAAGTTACATGAAAAGCAGCAATCCCATACAATGTTATATCTCTTAGTAAACTGCCAGCCATAAAAAATGCACTATCTTTGAAATGCTTAGTGCTTTTGGTCCAAATGACGAACCCATTTCAGCCTTATACATTGCTTTTTTTGTAAAAAAAAAAAAAAAAAAAAAGTGCCAGAACTCACATCTTGGGGTCACACTTTTACGCTAAAAAGGATTTTCAATTCACCCACTTTTTTTGAAATAAAGAACTTATTTATCTTTTGCACGTAGCCAGTCACCCTACACACACATAAACATAATGGTCACCGCCGGCAGTAAGCACTCAGCGCGTGACTACACGACCGATCCCAAGCCGAGCAGCGCCCTCACAATCAGCACTGACACACAAGCAGCCTGCAGGCACAATGTTAATGATTTTTGCCGCCGACCTGCTGCGCCCAACAGGGCGATTCACAATCACTTGGAAAAATCCGTCAAAAAAAGGTGCCGGAACGCTGTTCCGGTGCATTCTATGACAAAAAAAGCCCTGGCCTTATACATGGCTTTTTAAAACAAAGCTCAGTATTATTTTTGCTATTCACCGGTTGAGCAGCAAGATGTATGCATGACTAAAGATTCACACTTTGTTGTTGTTACGTTGCTTTTATATCCTGCCATTTTTCCTCTTGTAAGGAACTCAAGTTGGTTTCCATAACTCCATTTTATCCTCAGAACACCCCTGAGCTAAGCTGGGCTGAGAGTCTGTGCCTGGCCCAAAGTCACCCAGTGAGCTTCATGGCAGAGTGGGGACTAGAAGCTGGATCTCCTGGATCCCCAGTACAACACTCTATCCACACACGTTTTGCTGCTCTAAATCCTACTAACATGGATTCATTTATGCTTCTCTGAATCCTATTCATAATGTAGGTCAAAAATAACACATTGCTTTTTTGTTTGTGAATATATCCTGCTCTTGCATTGGACTTCATCCAGGCCTCTGGTTAGGTCTGCGTAGGCCTAGTCTGGTAGACATTCTAAGATCATTCTTATCCAGTCCCAAAAGCACTCTGTTAGCATGCAGCTGTGATCTAGAAGACTGTTAAGGGAAATCCTTGTAGCAGTATTAGAACCTAACTTTACCTAACTTAAGCAACATGTCTAGAGTTTCTGTTGGCATGTATCCCACATGAACATGATACTGGCTAGTTGAGTCAGAATGAAGGCAGAGACTGCTCGCAGAATCATTAATAAAAAGTTCTGCATGAATACACACTGTACAGATACTTCCAGAAAGATCTACAATCACATGAAAAAGACTGCATTCCATATTACAATTATTTAACCCACAGACCATGCCTATGCCTACGAGAAAAGTGATGTGGGAAGTAACCCATGGAGCTCTCCGCCAGAGAAGCAATATGATAGTGACATGCCCAAGGTGTATGAATCATACCCAAGCGTGACACATTTAGAAGAGTTTGTTAGTAAGATAAAAGCAAATCTAACAGACATTTTCCCCAGTGGCTTCAAGTACCAACAAGCTGAAATTAATTTGGTAAAGGAGCCAGTAATATTCTTCAGAAGTTGACTTGAATAGGAAAGATGCCATAACTTGTTCAGAACGCATTAAACGAGCAGCGCAGACCTAACTACTTGGCTTACAAAAAAAATCAAAACAGCTGTGAACTGAATTTAAATGCAAGGTTATGAGCATGCACCTAAATTATGGTAAATAAAACTTAAGTAGTAACACCAAGCCTGTGTGGGGAAAGGGCATGATCAATCATGCAGCCTATCCCCAGCCTGCATACTATGGCCCTGAAGCATACTGTAGAACAAAATAAAACACTGATTACATTTAAGAATTTAAATCGTTTTATTGCTTTACCTGCCATTAGGACAATCTATAACAAAAGGAATATATTAGCACATACAGTAAGTCAGACTTACAGTCTGGTAACAATACAAAAATGGTCCTCTGGTTTACTATAGCACTCTAGGGCAGTAGAGTTTAATTTGCTAAGGTGACCTAGCAAACAAACAAACAAAAGATTATCTCTAATGCCCTGAATGTTAGCTAAGGCAAACTATACCAACTGTGGATTCAAACATGTTTAAATTGCACACAAAGGTAAAGCTTTAACTGTGATTAATATTTAACTCAGACATAGCTGGTTCATCTTAAAATCTTGTTGGTAAAACTACAAAAGGGAGTAAACAGCAAGCTAAAAAGACGCAGTAGTGAAACTTGATTAGAAAGCCTTATATAAAAAATGTGCATTTTTGTGGTGCTCTAACTAGCTTACATAAGATTTAAAATCTTTTTGGTACTTCAACAAGGATCAGATCAAGCTTCAAAAGTAACAAAAATATAAAGAAAATAATCCCTGGATAGGTTCAAACTGAATAGAGTTTTAGAGGAAAAAATAGCATGTACTGACTCCTGAAGATGAGAGGTGGATATCCTTATCTCACCAATGTCTTTAGGAAATACAGAAGGAATTCACAATATATATGTTACATTTAATCCATATCTAGAAATGTGGACCTATCAAGAGCTCCCCACAGGTTTTTTTTTATACTAAGGCTCCTATTCCTTGAACTCTAAATATGATTAGCAAACTTTTCTCAACAGCCAACAAATCAGAAAGGCATATACCAGGTCCAATTGTCCATTAGGGTGGGTGGAAGGCTTGGGTGCATGAGATTCATAAAAAATAGTTGCTTAACTAATGGAAAATACTTGCTGTCACTCCCAAATAAAACCCTATACTAATTTCTTTTAGATAATTTACATGTTATAATGAAACTGAATTGCCTACATTATCCAACTGTGAAATTCCATAAAGCTAGTGGGCAGCACTTGGTGCACACAGAATATTGTTAACACAAACCTGGTAAATACTGAAACACATTTCAGACTTGACAACAAGGTTAACTTTCCAAAAATAGTTATTCTGTCAGAGTGATATGAGAATCTGGGGCAAAACAAAGACCTAAGTGAGCTGCTCAGACTGAGTATCTTTGAACATTTAAAAGTTAACAAAACTTCTGTTTGGACAAAAGTTACTCTTAGAAAGAAGAGTTTGACAGGACACAAGACACTGGTTTTTGCTTCCTGTCTTTCAAATGAGCCAGTCAGGTCATCCTCCGAAAGGTGATTGCATATTTCAGTCCACACTGAATGCCAGCTACTTTAACAGAGCCACTGAATTCTCTGGTTCCACCATTAACAGGGAGGGCAAAGATTGCAAGTGGCAGGCAAAAGACTGGACATGCAGGACATACCCTTCAGTTTGCTGTTCTACATTCACTGCATGGGGTGTCACTATTTGGCACTAGCTAAGCAGCAGTGCAATTCTCATGCCAGGATCAACACCAATATTCAGGGGTTCAACCCATTGGTTGGGTATTGAGAATTTGTACAGAGAAAAACAGGAAGGGCAAATATGAATATTCACAACTGAGAACAGGCAAAAGATCCAGCAGCAGTGGCAGCATCTGCCAATGCGAAAGCTTGTACAGAAAAACCCCACACACAATCACCAAGCCATCTTGAACCAACTGATATGGATACAGGTGCACCAACCTATCAAACTGTACTTGTGGTTTTACTGGGAGTTAATCTCAGTAAATCAATCTGAAAGTAACCCATATCCTGAACATTTATGCCAAGAAGTAGAGCTGAGAAGATAAGTGTCTCTGTCTAAAAGGAGTAGAAAGTGACCACAACCTAAGAAATATAGGACTCACCAAATGAGAAATGTGTGCCCTGTAAGAATTTTCTACTGTTACAGCCTTAACTCTATAGCAATAACCTTGGTGCTAGGAAATTTTCCCAACAAAAGGAATGGCAGTCACTGCCTAAGTTGGACAGTGTACATTGCACAGAGAGAAGCAGTAACAGCAAATGTCTCCATACAATTTTCTATTTATTTTAAATGGGATCAGGAGCACCAAAATAACGCTCTTAAAATTTAAACTGATGCCATGAAAAGCAACTGGTATCTTTTTTCCTCCCTCAGACAGACAGGAAGCTGCAATAGCCAGTGGCCATGTGGCTCTGCACAAGAATAATGAAGCAGTCTGCACTTGTGAAGCATGTATCGCAGGAGGAGGGAAATTTCAGACAGACAGAGACACAAAGCTGTTGTACTGCTGGATGTTCCTTTTAAGAATATCTGAGCACGGACCCAAAACACGCTCAAATCGGGGACGGTCAAGCTTTACACATTTCAGCGGGCCACGAGCAACAACAGTGGCAGCACGAGGTCGATTCATGAGTAGAGCTATTTCACCTAATGGAACAAAAGAGAAGATTTCAAAGTGGACTAAATACAAAGCAAAGTAGTTTCAAGCCAAGCAACAGAGTCCCACATTAGCCTGTTTCCGGAGAAGAAATCCAAGGGCCCATTAGATACTGCAAACCTCCAGGCAGAGAAGTGGAGGTTCTCCTTTGATCAGCAAAGTGTGATTGGAGTGCACATGAGGGTAAATCGGGGAAGTCAAACACACTTCCGGAACAGGGGAAGAAGCTGGCATAGTTCTTGTTCTTCCAGTTGGACTCAGTGTTGGTGGGGCAGAAAACAAGTCAGCCCACACTTCTGCCCATACCAACTGAAGAACTGGTAGGTTTAGTGGGCTCCTCTGCCAGAGACCCCTGCCATTTCCCACCAGGACTGCTATGCAAATAGAAACTAGGGAAATCCAGAAAGCTTTTTCTTTTTCACCATGAGTAAAATGCCTTCAAAACTGAGAAGTGTTATATCTTTGCAGAGACACGCTTAAAAGCAAGAATGAAGACTAAGTTCCTATTTTGGTGTTATGAATACTATTTCCCATTCTCAGCTTTCTTTTGAAATGAATTATATCCCCCATCCAAATTATCTTAAAGCACATAATAATAACAATCTGTTTATGCAGGTTTAATAATGCAACTGTATTTCTGATGCATCAGACACACTGTAGAAGGTCTAGTCCCAAATTTTCCTAGGCAATTAAGGATGCAGGGATATTAGTGGTCTATGTCAAAACCCTGTTCACAACTACAAAATGAAGGATGTAAGATTGAATTCTTTTTTTCTCCTCAGTGGCTTTAATTTCACAGATTGTCATATCATGTTGAGAGCAATTTCTTCCAATGGCACAATGTGTTCTCTGACCCAAGCACAGCTCTAGGAAGGATGGTAGGGAGGTCTCTGTCTCATGAGATGGGACAGAAAGAGGAAAGAAGCCAGTAATTAATGGACAGGGTGGGGTGGGGGTTCAGAAATACTGTATAATCTGCAATGCCTTAAGTGTTAAGCCTCAGAAGAATACTCAACTCAAAAAAGCAAGAAAACTCACCAAAATAATCAGAGGGTGCCAGTCTACCCACTTCAACAAATTCTTCATGTTCTGACCTGCGCTGTAACACAGCAGCTGTACCCTTTAAATGGATTAGAAGGTTAGTTCACTAAGTTTACTTTCCCTGCCATATGCAAAAGCAACTCTTTCATAACAGATTTAGAAAGCAGAAGCACCCCTATTAAATAGCTAGGTTTAATCTGTGCCATTAGCCCTAAAAAAAGCCTGCTCAGAAAGGGAGTTTAGTGATATTATCTCCCATTCAAAAGCACATTTCACAATTAAAGAAAGCATTCATTCATATACAGACACTGCCAACTCAGGATCTCTGGTCTGTTTTAAAAGGCATTCTCAATGTATAATCAAATCTACCGCAGAAAGAATGAGTCAGTTTAACCTGCTGCTGCACCATGGATTTAAGTTCTTAGAACCAGTATTTAGGCAAACGGTATGTAAAAGGATTTTAAAAAAAAGAATTCACAATTCACACTTATTTTTTGGATTCTAAAGTAATAAAAATGCATGACCAAAATGATAACAAATGCAGCCAAATATACAATAAAACACTGTTACTACTACTTCTTACCTCTAATATAATGAAGAATTCATCTCCTGGTTCTCCTTGCACCACAATCTTTTGCCCATCCTCAAATTGTACTGGCTCTAAAGCATCAGCTACTGTGAGACGCTCCCACTTGTCAAGCGATTCTAGACAAAAAGGTCAGCTGTTTAGCATACTTTCTATTATAAAGGCTTAGTATTAGATCACCTGTTAACTTCACAAAGGGATATACTGCTCCAACCAATATGCATATGGCAACCTGATCTTCAAGGATTTCACATTGTGCCATATTTTACAATTTTACAGTTCAGATCACTTCAATTCAGACAAGAGTCTTTAAAGCACTCTGGGTAGCTACAACCAGGCAGTAGGTGTTAGCAATAACACGGAACAATCCCTATTAATTGCAAGACATAGAATCAAAAAATTATCTTGCTCATTGTAAAAAACTACAGAAAATATTCAGAAGCAAACCAGCATGAGTGAAGGGGGAAAAAGGCTTGGTTGAACTCCTCCACCTATATACTTCCCAGGATTTCTGAAAAACTTTCCCTGAAAAAAGGCCAAATTATTTGAGAACAGTTTATTTTGGAGTGAGGGGTTCATATATAATCCTTCGTATCATCTAATCAATACAAACAAGGTAAACTTCTACCTTTAAAAATGCCATATACAGCATTTTATAGAATACTGAAATAATACTAACATGTATTTGCAAGCTGATTAACGGAGAGGGCCAGGGATCCTTACAAGCAAATAAGGCACAACACACATTTTCCATCAATAGTTAGAGCAACAAAGCATTTGGGGGAAAACCCTTAAGACACAGTATTGGAAGAAGCACTAGAGCAGAGCTTTGGCTCAAATTAAGTCCTGCTTGCACAAGTTATTTGAAAGAGAAAAGGGATAAAGAACAGGAACTGGGGGGGGAAAACAGCATAATAGGGAGAAAATTTGGGGCTGAGGAACATGCATGAAAGAGTTGAAGAAAATAAAGGAGAAAAGAAGAATAAAAATTGAGACTGTGGGGAAATGAACTTAAGAGGAAACAGTAACCATGTCCTACATACAAGAATATACCTGTACCTTGTTCTCTTCACCAGATTCAGTTAAGTCACCAATGGTAACTAAGTCGCAGAGGTTTTTGTCATTGTGCCACAATATTTACTTTCTTCTATGTAGTACCAGAAAGGCCAGACTCAGTTGTCTAATACTGACATGTCACTCACCTAGTATTGACACTTTACTAAGAAATTCTTCATACATCTTTCTCTTTCTCAATGTGCTACCCTGAAGGAAAAAACCACATGCACATATGAAAATTATTCCTCTGTTCAGTATTTTCGAAATACACTGAAGAAAATCAAAGCATCCCAAAGGTGGTTAGAATGCCCCAATCCTGTCTTGCTGAGGATGAGCAATAAAGTGTTCGATTCTTCCTTGCTTTTGATTAATTTTAATGTTGCTCTCTCGTTTTGGTTTGAAAGTTGTCCTTGCATAGCCCTTAACAGTGCTTGGCTATGCATTGTTATATTGTTTAATTGTTCATCACCCTGCAAATGCTGATGCAGCAAAAGCAATGTATAAAGCTTCTTACTAAATAAATGATTGAACAGGTCACAGATAAGCGTGCAGAAGGTCACAGCCTTTAAAAAGCACATCTCTGCAGATCTGATACCAGTCCTTTCACCAAGCAGACAGGGTATGTTGCCTGTGAACTCTGATCATGTTCCCCACCCAAATACATATTAGAGAGTCATAATCGCCAGTTGAGTAAGTTTGTTGGTTTAATCACATGGGTCTTTTGTACATCTGCAATCTATGGCCAATCAAAATACACATCCTGTACTGTCTTTTTAAAGGTAAGCTTTCTGCATAACAGAAATGTTTAGTTTCACTGGCAAGGCCCTAAGCATTCCTGTCTGTAGAAACATTTTTTTCCCTTTCAGCCAAAGATAAATCTGCTTATCAGTGTAAGTAGCCACTGAAAACTATTATACCTAGGAAGAACTGAGACACGTAAGCACAGAGAAACCAATACTGAATAAAACAGGGTTCAATCCAAGGTCACACAAGTGGATCTCCCTTCTTTTTTCCCTCCTTCATTCTGCTGCACCAGGTCTTCCAACCCATTGATGACTGGAGGGGGTGGCATGGGGGAAGGTAAATCTGTTCCACCAGTGGTTTCTATTCTGCAAGCAGATGGCAGCCCAGAGGGTCAAAGGGCCTGAAGAAATTTGAACTGTTTGACTACAATTAATGATTTTCTTTCTTCTTCCTTTTTAGACAACTGTTTTCTAAAGCTTGTTCACATTGCCTTCTGTTATTCTTAATTTCAATTTCAATTAGTTTTAAAGGTTTCACTGTGTTAAAAGCAACACAGAACGAAGGGTAGACATAGGCAATCCAATTCATAAAGTAAGTTTTTGTATGTTTCAAATGCAGCCTACTGGGTCAAATAGCAAGAAGATAGACTACTCATAACAGGTCATTTTTGCTGTTTTTTAAACTGTTTTAAACTTTAATTTCTTATTTTATGATAATTTTATTGCATTTTATCGTCTTGTTTTTATGGGTTGCAGTAACTCATAAAACATTTTTGACTATGGGGACACTATAGAAATAAATAATTAGTCCAGGCCACTAGACTTGGGTTCCACCTAAATGTCTTAATTGTTTATAGCCTCTCTTAACCAGTATACATGTAACTATAGCACTATTAACATGTCTGGCCAATATCTCTGGGAAATCCATCAGTCCATAATTTTTGATGTTGATTTTGGCACTTTCATTACAGTAAGTGAAAGTTTTTACTGAGTTGTCAAAATATTTTACTGATTTGTCAGAACGTACAGCTTCACATGTGGAAGCTTTCCCTCTTGCATGAAAGTTAATAAAATATCTAGCTGGGATTTAACAAACTAAAAACATAATAGGTTCCACTTTAAGTATGCAAAAGTAGAAGCTGTGCCTCTTTTTCCATATCTATCATCTATTATACCTATAAACTCTAATTTTAAACTAATTTTATGCTACTTTGAGGTTGTACATTTTAGTATCTAATCTAAAAACTCTAGGTAATGGAAAAATAAGGACTTCAATAGAATATTATACTGTTGCATATGTGTATTTTGTGCAGAAGCCAACATCTATTAGCAGCTAAGAAAAAACTTGCATGAACAATAATTTGCAAATGTAATCTTGCTTTGCCATAAAGAAAACAATACAATGATCGAAGAATTTACATGATTTCCTTGTGATTTTCAGTCATGGCTGAAACTAGTAATCATTTACCCAGCAGTAAATTTTATACATCCAGGACACAGCGCAGGCAAATGTAACAATGAGAGCCATGACTGGGTTTCTATAATTAAAATAAATGGAATTCAACTTTTTAAAAAACTGTGATGAATCTTACTTTCACTCCCCTCCTCCCCCGCATAACTTTGTTAAATGCTTAAGGGCACAATCCCATTCAAGTTTAGACAGAAAAAAGCTCTTGCAACTCCCAGCATTCCCCAGCCAATATAGCTGCTTGGGGCATGCTAACAATTAATTGTTGGTCTTTTTTTTTTTTTGTCTAAACATGTAGAGGACAACACTCCCAAAAGCAACAAATAAAAAAACAGGTGAAATACGTAAGCACATTATTACACAGTAAGAGGAAAGCCATAATATCTCTGAAAGTATTTTCTTTCAAAACGTTAACATACTCACCATAAGGATCCTTCTATAGCTGTCTCTATCAATACCCCATAGTTTCACATTAGTTTTTGCTTTGACAGTGGCTGCTCGAGGTGTTCCATAGATCAGTGCAAGTTCTCCAAAGCTGCCCCCTTCCCCAACACTGGTGGCCCATTCATTGTTTACATATACCTAATGAAGCAATACACACAGCTAAAGACACGCAGAAATTGATGTTTTTGGAAACAGAGCTTGCAAGTCTCACATGCTGATGTTCATATCTATCCTAGACCTGATTAAATGGGGGCAAATATCATTTAACTCAATGGAACTGACTTCTGAGTGGTCATGTATAGGATTAGACCATTAATATGTCTCTTAACTTCTACATTACTTTAATCACTAGAAAATCAATCCATGTATGTTTTAAAGTAAATAAAATACTACAACCAGAAAAGAATTCTGGAAAGCTTTTACCAGTACACAACTTATTTCAGTGTTTCGGTTTAGACTGACCGGAAACTTTTGGTCTGTCAACCAAATATCAGAAGGCTCATTTATGATGCAAGGACAAAAAAATAACTAGGAGTAAGAAGCAAGAACAAGAGTGAGAAATCAGCCCATAATATCCCCCCACCCCTCGAGTCTAGCAGCATGGATTTGTATCTTTTCCCTTTTATTACCTGTCTGTAGTACAAGTACTAAAAGCATAAAAGGGCAATGGATTAATATAGTTTAGGAAAACCCTTACATCCATTTCTCCTTGATCCACAACATAGAAGTTATCCCCTTCATCACCTATAAAAAATAAAAGTAAAGCTTCAGGAAGCTATATAGAAGAGACCCATCCTCAAAATAAACACACCCACAAACATTTGCATTCGCAATAATTTGGAATATCCACACTGTTCTTCAGCTTTATATTCAAAGATATTAATTGAAATTTCCACTGCACCCCTATGTATTACTTAAAAGATCAATTCAATTTCACCACAACTATGCTAATTAGTCTATGTTAAGTGAGGTAATGTAGCAAATAACAGTAAATGATAGTATAATGGAGCACACATACCTAGGCCAAGGTACTAGACAAGGATGTCCCCTTTCCCCAGTATTGTTTGCTTTAGTCATAGAATTACTAGCAAACAGTATTAGGAATAATAAAATAAAAGGTATAATTTCAAGAATTAGATTAAGAATAGCCTATCTGCCAATGATACCATGTTAACAATAAGGAAGCTTTAGATCAGGTCAAATTACATTTGGAAGAATTTGAAGAGATAGTAGGTTTGAGGATAAAATGAGATAAAACAGAGATGAAGTTATTAAATAGTGATAAGGAAGAAAAAGAAAAAATTAGGAGTAAATGTAGCATTAAGATATCAAAAGTTATTTAGGTATTAATATTACTAAAAAGTCAGAATGTTTAAAAATAATGTTGATAAGTTGTGAAATGAAATAAAAGAGAAAATGGATGAATTAACAAAGATTAGATTATCTTGGTTTGGCAGAATAGTGCTATGTAAGATGAAAATATTGCCTAATATTTTTCTTATTTCGGATGTTACCAATTAAGATAACAGACAAAGAATTAAAAGAATGACAAGATATAATTAATAAGTTTTGGAATGGGGATAAAATAGTGAGGATAAATAAAAAAGATGGTATCGATTACAAATGATAGGAGGATTGGGTATCTCTGATATATACTATATAGCAAATCAATTTAGGCACAGACTGGATATCATATTACAACCCTGTAAGGTAATATGGTTAAAATTAGAATTTTATCAACTAGAAGGATCCTTGATAAATCTTTTTTTCAAATATGATAACAAAAAACATTATTAAAAAGGTAGAAAATCATTTCCTTAAAAATACATTACAAATTTGTAATAAGTATAAGGAAAAATTTATGCCATCAATCTCACCAATTACTGAATTAAAAGGGTTTCAGATTTGAGAGAGATTTTAGAGAAAATATTAAAGAACAATCAAATAATTAGTCAACTATTGGCTAGAGAAAATGACTAAAAATGGGGAGATAAAAGCAATGTTAGGAAAGGAAAAATAACTTGGTATAATGTGATTCAGAATGCTGCACTAGAGAGCGGATAAAGAAAAGAGGCAGATGCAGGGATTATACAAAATTTGATGATTGTAGAAAAGGAAAAACAAGAGAATATGTGGATGCAAGGAATAGTACATAAATTTCATAAGATACTGCTAAAAGAACAGGATCAATATGAGAAAGATTTGAGAAGAGCATCAGTTATGAAGATATGCTCTGAGATTGCTTTATTTTCCATTTTTGGTAAGAAACAAGCTGTAATAAGGCATTAATAACAAATTTAATAGATTCTGTAAGATTACAGTTAAGAATGGAAAAGTAAAATATGATTATCAGTTGTGTGATTGGTATAGAGATGTTTGGAACATAGCTATTAATGATAAATTAACTTGTGATATTAAAGTGAGAAATGGACATATAAAGAAAAATAAGTTTAATGAGATTTGGGGTTCATTTATTGTGTATGTGATAAAACAAGGGAAAGGATTTGAACTGTCAAAAGAATCACTAGTTTGGGAAAGGGGAAATGTCTTGAAAGAATGTTTGAATGAGTTTTTATATCTGTAACATGTTTCTTGAGGAACCAGTGATGGGAGGCACAGTATTTTAAAGAATTACTGCAATTGTATATTTTAAATGAGTCTATTTTAATTGTATTTTAGTTGTAATTTAGATGAAAAATTAAAAAAATAAAATTAGTCTATGTAAAGTGCTCTTGAGAGAGCCTTCCACAAAGACTAATGCTGAAAGATATTTTTAACATAGCCACACAAGTGAGTCAAGGAGGACACTGAAGCAGCTACTCAGGAAGGAAATCTAGTTGTTAAACTCTAAACTGGGGATATAGTCTGATGACTTTTAAACAAACTGTATGGATTAGACAAGTAGTAAATAACTGCACACATTCAGGGTTAAGCAGTTTTCGACCAAGTAGCTTACAAACAGGTATCACTTGCCTTGTTGTATTACAGTCTCACCAGCAATATAGGTGACTGGAAACATGGCATCAAATATATCACTGAAAAAGATTTCAGAATTACTCAAAAGATAACCAAATATTAGAGAAAGTAGCATACAGATAATTCAGTATGTAATTATCAGAGATGCTGAATGTCTAGATTTGCTCAGTATGTTGTGGAATGAGGACAAAAACCTAAAATACTCACACAAATATTTGGTTTGCGGAATTAAACTGGCTATGTTTATTTTCTACCTCTTGCCATATTCAGACGGAGTCTATGTAAAGCTGTTGCTGTCAGCAGGGACTATTTGTACCCTAGTCTTCCTTCCGCCAATTCTTAGATACTAATACAAAGTATTATATGCATGTAGAGCCCCATTACATGGCATTTCGCCACCCTCAAGTTCTAAAGGTGCTGATGTGGATCTTCTAAATATTTTCAGTGCAACTAAACGGTCCAGGAAATTGCTGGTGATATCAGTATATAAATATACTTATTTATATTAGAAGTTATATATAGGGTACTACAGCATGCGTCATGGCTAGTTAATGTAATATTTAAAGACATCCCTTCTAGATTGTGTTCAGCATTAAATACACGATCAGAGAATTCAATTCTAAAAAGTTTTCCTACCTTCGTTCATTGTCATCAAGATGAGCAAAAAGCACATTCTTCTCTATGGCTTTTGCCAAGGCAGCCATAGTCTTATAATCTTTTGGAATAACCTGCAGCATGGAAAACAGCCAAACCATTTTGACTAAAGACCTCTGAAGCAGATGCTGTTTAAGCAAATCCACTTTTAAAAACAAGCCAGAATTCTGTTATTATTCCTTTCTCACCCAGTTTTTATTTTATTTTAAATATTTATGTATTACCTTTCTAAGCAAGGATCCCCTCAAGGTGTTTTTCAAAATTAAAAAAGGAGCATATAATTTCATTTGACATGTGCTTCCTTCTTGGCAAGAATTTTTATTAAAGCAATACAAATCAAGAAACAATAATTGTTTTGAGGGAGAAAACATAAGCCAAGAAAGCAGAGACTGTCTGGAATTAGGTTTATTCTTTCTCACTGGGTGATAGATATACCATTTTTTTCCAAATATGGCACTACTGCCAGAAGGCTCAAGATGTGGAAAGCTTTAAGTTTCTGAGAAACTACTTCATAATCTAGGTCAAGTCCATGGATCCACTGTCACCAGAAATGGTTTTTAAAAATACAGAATAAACAATTTTTACAATAACACAGGTACTAAGATTCATAGAACCCACCCAGCAAACCATCTTCTTACACATAACTAATCTTGTGGGCTATATTTTCATCTTACGTTTTACTCTCTACTCTCACTGGTTTTTAAGGATTTTGTAAATTTGCTTATAGGTCTCCTGGAGGTCACCCTCCATAGTGCTTGGCTTGCTGGAACTAGACCCAAGCTGGAAGGATTATAAAGTAGATATCTTAGGAGACCTTATATCATAATCAGGGAAAGATTATTCTGTTTTTTCTAACCCTATTCTTTCTAATGAATTGCTTTTCTTGCCCATCCTTCAATCCATTAATCAGCAAGCCCAACTATGCAAAAAACCAGGTTTCTGTGAGAACTGTCAAGAGTCACCCAAGCTAGGTATGCATTACCACAATGTGCCTATAGAAGTACTTAATGGCACCTTCCTAGGAAATGGCACATATAAACCATGAAGTATAGCTTGCTTGTCTGATCATCAGCTGGATGTAATACCTTTCTAACATAAGAGGCAGCATCCTCTTCTGTGTAAACTTCTGCACTGATTGCACCACGCCTTCTGCGGCCCTTTACCACTGGGTTCATGGGTGGGGGTGGAGAAATCTCATCTTCACGGGAATCCGTACGGGAGCTTGATTTCTGCTGACTCATTAACTGTTTGGTTTCTTCCTGCAAGAGAAGAAAACAGCTGTATGTTAATAACCCATGGAAAAACATCTCCCACTCTTGCAGCTATGCTAGTTAAATAGTTGTCATCAAGTTGAGGTGCATTTTGAAATTTTGTATTATGCCTTCCATACTAGTACTGCCCCTTTCATAATGCCTGTGAAAAGAAGCACGCCACTTTTAAGTTTTAAGAGAACCAAGAACAAATTTTTAAGAGAACAAATGCACAACATTTGTGGAAAACTGTGAAAGTATCTGTTTATAAGTATGATTATGTAAAGACACATTACAGAATGGCTATTGAAAAATAAGTACATTAAATACTACCTTTTACTAGGACAAGAATTCAAATCAAAGTATTTAAGTTTTTTTTTTTGTTTTTCCTCTTTTAAATTAATTAAACTTGCATAAGGAAAGGAGTCCCTGAGGATTTTACTCCACTAGCCAAAATGGCTATCGGGGGGCGGCACTCATCTCCATTCCAAAGGCCGTGAGCCAGCACTGTCTGAAGACATGCCAGTGGTCATGTGATCAGTATGATGTCATGGGGCACTGTTTCCTCCCCACCAAAGTGGTACCAATTACCTACTCTCATTACATGCTTTTGAATTGCTAGGTTGGCAAGAGCTGGGGACAAGGCAGCAAAAGCCCACCCTGTCAAGCGGCTTCGAACTTCCAACCTTTTGCTTGACAGCTCAGTGGTTTAACCACCGCGTTCCTTTAAACTTACATAAACAATACAATTAATATATCATAATAACCAACATAAACATTACTAAAACAATAATTAAACAATTACTAGTTAACCATTACTAATAAACATAATTAAACAATACAATAACATCAGTGCTCCCTCCAGCAGACCAATAAATCATGACTTTTAATGCAAGACCATTTATTCATTCAGGTTGGCCTGCTCCCACTTCCTTTCCAGAACTGTAGTGACTCTTGTGATGGTTCACACTCCTTTCCTTTTATTAAGACATATTCAATAAACAGTCTCCAAATATTTTCAAAATTATTTTTGCTGTCAAACATTTTTTCCTTTTAATATCACAAGTTAACTTATCATTAATAGCTATATCCCAGACTTCTTTATACCATTCAACTATTTGATAATCACCTTTTATTTTCCAATTCCTTGCTATTATTAATCTTACTGATGTTAATAAATTTGTCATAAATTATTTAGTATTTTGTCCCATTTGTTCTCTAAATAATGACAATAATGCTAGCCCAAGATCTGCATCAATATTGAAATTCAGTATTTTACTAATTTTTTGAAAATCACTTCCCAAAACAAATTTAGATATTTACACTCCCACCACATATGGAAATATGTACTCACTCCCACATACACTGGAATATTCATTATTCATATAATTCAATTTAACCTGAGTTAAGTACCAGAGTTAAGTATTTCCAAACTAATTTATAAAGATTCTCTTTAATTCTTATTGACACAAATTTTAAAATTCCTTTTATCCCACATATTATTTCATTCTTCAGTACCAATATTTATTTTTAAATCTATTTCCCAAGACTCTTTAAGAGGATCATAATGATCTTCCCCTTCGAGTAATATGTTGTGAATTTTACTTGTCCTTCCTCTCATCCACATATTATCTTAGTTTTCTTTCTGTAAAATTCTGTTTTAAAATTTAGTATATTCTCTACATTTACCATTTTCTTCAACCAATCTTTAGTACAGTAATCTAATTGAAGTAGATTATACAAAGTTACTTTACCCTGTCCCAGTATTGCTTGTATCATTTCTTTACTCTTCATTTTCTCTAACCAATCTTTCAACCTTATAACTCTTGTTTACTCTTCTGTACTTCCCCCTCAAACTGCTTACTCAGATTCTCTGGGAATCGTTCTAATTCTGTAATTGGATATAATGGTGAAATCGATGTGATAAATATGTCCCTATATAGTATTTAAGTTTGCTGAATTACAAAAAAATCTTCCTCATGTCAGACTTTGAAGAAAAGGCATTTTAAAAAGAAAAAGCCATACATGCACACATCTGAACAAGGGCATCTACTTAAACCACAATTATGCTTATTTATAGATGGCTTTCATTTTAAAATGGATGTAATTTTGCAGAACTGGAAAGGTTAGTGACTTGGCTTGCGCTTAAGCATTACTATTCGGAGGCTTGGATAAAGGGGCAAAAGTGATGAAAAGCTTCTTTTAAACACTAAGTACCAGCAGTGTTTAAATAACTATGGGTTTCAGATTTCAAAGTACCACTGAGTTCTACTGACACTGTGTGCTTCCCACCACCCTCAAAGCTCAAGAAGGCAACCTCATTATATAAGAACTATGGCCCAACCATCCTCCAAGTTGCTCAGAGTGCTCTCACTGATCTCCTAATAAGTCTAAGATAGACCAAATTGCAAGTCTGACCCATGGAAGGCCAGTCTCATGCCCAAGAGCTACTACACAAGTACAGGTCTGTCACAAGGTCTGCACATGACAACCCTGATAGACAGATATGCCAGACTAAGTTCTTCAAATGCATTTCTTATCCAAAATTTAAATTTTTAAACTGTACATCCAAGAAATCATGTTATGCAAAACAGTACCAGGCAAGTATACCAGTCACTGAAGACCAAATGCAACATTATCTACTATATCAGATTTTTTTTTCTATTTATCTACAATGAAAATTATTCTAAGGGTACAGGCCACTAACCCATTGGAGTGGATAAATAGTGCTAAGATTAATGCTTTCTATGATCCTAATCTTAGTACTAATCTTAGCATTACCTATCTGGCAACCTTTTAATTGTGTATTTTCAAACTTATAAGTATATACACACTGATAATGTTTATACATTGTGGTGGTTCTGTTAACGACTTGTGAAAATGATTTGTGTTCATCAGATGTAGAAAAAGAAATCCAATATTTTAAGCATTTGGGGTTATTAGAGGTTTAATTTACTTCCTTATAAACTAGGCAAGTCATTCAAATGAACAAAAGTTATTAAAATTAAAACTATTGACTAAATTTAGGAAAAAATAACTGAGAAGATCACTGAATATGGGTATTGTAGCTAAGTGTGGCAGGGTATGAGTTTTTTAAAATACAACATTCATATTTGCCATACTTTTAATTAGCCTATCACTGAAACTAAAGTGAGATATTGGTCTGTCTACAGATAATTTACAGTCATGCTGTGATGACTTCACCTATTAAAGTAGCTATGTAAAGCAACCAATCATATTACACCCAAGCACAGATACCTATTGGAGTAGTAGGTCATTTCTGTATCTTCTCAGTATCTACATTGTATGATAGGTAATAAAGCATCAAGGAGAGTACCCAAAGAGAAAACAAAAAAACTTGCAGTGGATCAGACAAGTTACATTGGCTAAAGTCATATCACAACTTCAGGATGAATAACTGTCTGAAACATAGGTCTAGAACAGGAGAGAGAACCAACCATGGACAAGCAGGTTGGATTACCACTCCCCACCAGCCCTCCATGAATTATAATAGGACATGACCATGGTCCCTAACATTTAGATCCTGGCAGATGCATCAAAAGGACGACAGTCCCATTATTTCTACCAGAAACTATTTCTGATGCATATAGGCCTTGTTTCTTTAAGAAGAAACTCACAGCTAAGCCACTTCACCCACACTGTATCTTGTCCCAATGGGAAAAAGACAGAAAGCAGGCAAAGTTACTTGAATGAGTCAGTGGCTAGAGGAGTGCTTAGCTCCACCCAACAGCTTTGTATCAGAAGGATCATCTGCACAACAGCTGGGAAAGGCACCACATGGATGAATCCCCCACTCACATCCTGCTCTTACTGCCAAATCTATTACTGGTGGTAACAGCATGGATTTTCTGATCAGTGCTTAAGCACAGGGGAATCCATGCTGTTATCTCTGAATGGGTCAGACAGCATCCAAGTGCTAGACATTGCCCTCTCCTGGTCTAAAGGTAGCAATGCAGTCTATCACAGTTCATTCTCAAAGTCTTTAAAAAAAAACTTGCTCAAAATAGCTTATAGCACTGAATCTCTGGGTCAGGACTTCAAAGACCAATTATAAGTTAGTGGAAAGGTTGATTAAAATATTGCTTGTACATTCTTTTCAAACAGTAGAGTAACACCAAATTGAACAAGAATAGCTGCACATTCAGATATGGTTTGCAACACATTTCAAGGAAAGTGATTTTATTCTAATACATTAAACAAAGATGATAATAACCGCCAACAGAGTTTTTCCTTGAAATACACTGGAACTATATCTATTTGTACAGCCTTTTTATTTTTGGTTCTTGGATTTTTCTATGGCTGCTATTGACTTTTTTAGTCATCTCATTTCCAACCAACTCCAGACAATAGCTAATAACAGACCTGCTCCAACTGCATATGAGAAACTGAATTTTAATTGGCTAGAAAAGATACACTGACTTGTTGAAGCAGTTAATGCATCCATCTTCTCTTCAGGCTATATAATAAAGCATGCATAAGAAATACATTCTTATACCTGTTGAGGAAACTCCCTTATGCTTTCTACATATTAGCACCTCATAAATAGGTGATGAGGCAATAATGACCTTTAAAATCTTGTCAAGAGCCTGCAGACCTATTAAGTTCAGCATAACATCTTTTTTAGAAGTTACCCTGCATACAAAACTAGGAATGATAAGCTTGCTAATTAGAAAACAGTATGTCCTAAAAAACTGCAAACAAGGGAGCAGACAACACTGGATTTAGGTTTGTAACATTTCTGAATTTCTAATCCAATTATTGCTGAAACTGAGTTTGGGGAAAGGGAAATACTGGTACTATTTCAAACATTTGTAAATAGCAGAATATATTTACTGATATCCAGCACAGGAATATGTTTGAAGCTTCTAAATGCTTCTGTTATGCATCCTACATGCAAAATTAAAAACCTAAAAACTTGTTAGCATTTACTAACTGCTGAATGTAGAGTCCAATATACAGAATTGATGCAATTTGCTAGATAAATTCTTATGTGTTACTGGCCTCCTAAAATAATACAGACAAGTCATCAATTTTAGCCCTGGTTTTGGGACAGAAAGTGCCTTGGCCACAGTGTGAAATGACCTGTGCCAGAAGAGGGATCGGTGCTAGTGCAACACCACTGGGTGTTTCCTTGGGCCTGAATTGGCTTTTAATCCTATTTATCACAGTATTCTTCTGGATAGGTTGCCTGGGTTGGGATGTGAGGGAGCTGTATCACAGAGGTTCTGCTACTACTTGCATGCCCAATTCTTGGAAGCAGTGCTGGGTGATTTTTGCTCTGCAGCACAGCACTATGCTGCAGGGATCCCCAGGGCTCTAGCTTATGAAACATGCTTTTCAACATCTGCATAAAATCAATGGGAAGCATTCTCCAGGGAGAATGCAGCATTAACATTCATTTTATCAGATACAGAGAGAACAGGCATGATATTAGCTCTTTTCTGAAATTGGATGATTGGAAATGACATGAATAAAAGAATCAACAGCAGCCACAGAAAATTCTTCTCCTTTTCATCTAATACAGGTGAGGCAGTTGAAGTTCTGAAACAGAGTTTAGGCAGTGTAACTGAGAGATAAGGTAGATGACAGCCAATAAATTGAGACTGAAGCCAGACAAGACAATATTGTTTGTGGGTGGTTCATCTGCCACACATACATTACAGACATACATTCGCTTGAAAATGTTTGAATTATCGTTAATAAGCTACTTTTCATTTCCTGAATCTTCTAGCATAGAATAGTGTAAGTCAAGGTTAATTTATCCATAGGCTCCTCAAAACTCACTCATCAGAGGCAAGGAACCTTGCACAGTTCCACATGGGACACCTAGCTATATTATGCACCTGAGATTTGGGATGGACAGAAGCAAAGTAATGTGATTGCAGTTTTTGCCTGCTCCAGTACCCAGGACAATTCACAAGACTGGCTTCCCCCAAGTTCTCATGCATTTAAGGCAAGTTAAATTTGTGAGCCCCTTCAATTGTATACTTGTATTTTGTGCATTATTAAAGGAATAAGGAAGATAATGTTCTTATTACACAGGGATGTTTTTGCCAATATTTCCACACTATTCAATCTTATCAGATGCAACAGAATTTAGTAAGACATGCAAAACTGTCAATATTACAATTTTTTTAAGTCTGTTAGATCATGAGGCACTCAAAGGTGGATACAAATATTTCATATAATTTTATGCTGTAAGATAAGGCAGCAAAGACAGACTTCTAAAAGCTTAAAGGCAGTGTTTTAATTTTTAGTCTATTTTATTATTTGGAGATTTTGTTTTGCCTCTATTATTCCTTTATTCAAAATGCTTGTAAAAGCAATCCAGAACAAGTTTTCACTTTATTTAAACAGGTAATGTAAAGTTGAATGCATCTTGTAGTAAGGTTCTATCTGAATGTTATTAGAGTTCTGGCCCAACTACTTAAAAGAGGAGTATCTAATCAATTGAAGAACTATTTGTGATCATACTGGTTAGAAGCTAAATCAACTAAGTTTACACAACATTACCAATCTTGTAATTTTAAATTGCTGAGAGCTGACAAACAAGGTAGCTGTGGTAGAAGTGTGGGATATAAGCTTTCTTAAATAAAAATTTAAAAATGCACTTAGAGCTCTGTGAATCACTTTTCAGTTAAATAAAAACTACCACCACACATTATTCAAAGACCAGACCATATTTTATCATTTTCACTCAATTCAATGAAAACAGACTAAAATAAATATGCATATCCTTCACTTCTTTTACTCAAATAGACATCCATTAGTCAACTAAAACTTCAGCTGAGTAATTTACCAATTCAACCTTTTACACATACAACACTAGACTAAAATGGAGAACTGTCCATAACAACAGTGGGTTGGAACCAGAGAATGAAGCATTTTTTTGTGCTGCTGCTGCCGCCGTGGCCACCATATTCTTCAGGTTGAGGAATCCTCTGCAACAGTGTGGGATAGGACACAAGGAATTACAATGTGACAGGGGATTTGCCAGAATCTGAGGATACTGCCTTGCATGAGCGGAAGGTCCTTTCTGCTGGCACAAGACACCTTTGGATCCAAGCCAGGAACTTAAATGTGCGCACAATCACTGGACTGCTTTTAGAAAACTGCACAGCTCGACATTTGGATCAAGCCAAAATGCAAAGCCAGATAGATCACAAGAGTCTTCCTGATCATAGTAGTTGTGCACTCATATGTACATCCTTAAAGGCTGAACTGAAAGTGCAAGCACATAAATGACAAAACTGAGCATCTGAACAGAATTCTTCTACACAAGACAGTGTTCTATGGGAGAAAAAATAATCTAACAAATAGCAGTAAGTATAGCAATCACTAAATATTGCTCTTATGTTTTGCCTTTAAGTTGTCAGCTGCCATGCAATGAATGCTAGTGACCTTCTCTCCTTCCACAAAATGTTGACACAGTGATGGGAGAAGCTGTTAGTGACAGAGCAGTCAAAGAACAAGAGGAAAAAATATTTTTGATCTTGCTGCACAGCCACATAGATCAATTGGGTCACCGCATCAGGCATTTTAAAAGAAAAAGCAACTAGTATGTTAGCAACCCAAAAATGATTTGAGATCATCCTTCTATAAGGTACCCCAAAAGCAAAAATACTTGTAATGAATACATAGCATTCTGTGTAAACAAGATCACCATATTTGAATTGCAAAACTTCATAAAAGTGTCTAATTATTGGCAATTAATACACATTTTACTTTTCTTGATAGTGTATCAATGCCTTACAGATTGCTTCAATCTATTGCTCATATAGTTTTGAGAATTATATTATGGCAGCACCTGCTTTCATGCAATTAAGAATCCTCAATACAAAGAATCAAGCAGGTTTGAACCCAATTAGATACTCTTGAAACATAACTAAAACAAATACAGGTGCTAGATTTCTCTACACACAATACTACCTCAACCCAAATAGCAACCATTCTGTCCTTACATGATTACATGAAATCCCCCAAGAGTACTGTTAATTTTTGTACTCCTCAATTTCCCTCAAAATGAAAATGAAATAGGGGTCCAGGGTTGTGCCCTCACAGGTGGAACAGGAACTGCTCCAGACAGGTGGAGGAGATCAGAAGAGAATATGCCAGGAGATGTAAGGAAAGGAGGGCACAGGGAACCTCCAGTTCACTGGTAGAAGCCCATTTATGTAATACTGAATTTAACCCTGCTTTTCTTTAAAATGCATCCTCCTTAAATTGGCAAAAAGTTTATTTCTTATTAAGTATGTGAACTGAAAGGAGAAAGTAACGTAAGAAGCTTTCTTGTACTGAGTCAGACCACAGTACCATCTAGACCAGTGTTTTCAACACTGACAGGATGCATTGGCTCCAATTTTTCAGGTAGGACTATAGCCAGCCCTACCTAGAGAGACTGCATACATAAGCATGAAATCCCCCGAGCCACTGCCCTTCCCCATGTTTTAAGGCTACAGAACAGATACTCAAGCTAGATTGTAACTACCTCTCCATTCATTAAACCATTTTTACTAAGTGCATAATTAGAATTCCTGCAATGTTACAGCAATATTGCTATATTGCCTTTATAAAAAGTTGGACACTAGAATTTCTAATTTATGAACAAGAAAAAAGATATAATTATTTTATTTATTTATTTATTAAAACATTTCTATGCTGCCCCTTGCCTATGCCTAAACCAAATCACATCAAAAAGTTCATTAAACATTTCTATGTCATGAGCCAGCCTGATCCCATACAATCACCTTCCATTATTTTAATGGAAATATTCATTAAACCTATTATTTTCTTTCTGAAAGTAAGATTTTTAGAACAAAAGTACTGCTTTCATTTATGCCTGAGCCTTTTTATACCCAGTTCAGAAACTACTGATTCAAAAACTTTGCCCAGTTTTATGGGTGTTTGTGAAAACTATTGAGTTAAAATATATTATAACCTCTTAAAGATAAATGAAGGTAAAATTTGCCCACACATGTGTATCTTACAAACTGAAACAACTTGTCTATGTACTTTCCCTGAAGCTTATTCCACTATTAATTTTTGAATCACCACTTAGAAAAACTAAACAATAAGGTTTTCATAACAAGCAAATTGCAAATACACTCAAAATGCACTTTGACATTTTCATTTTCGAGCAGCTAAGATGTTGACATATTGCAGGCCAAAATCAGCATTCATTCTGAGTTATTTTGAGGCATACTACAAATGGTTCTGCTATGCCCCCCCATTCCCAAAGGCTTATTTTTACCTTCTCCAGTCTTTCAAAGTATTCCCGAAGGAACCCCATGGGTCTCTCAGGTCGCACTGTGCATAACTGGACAATGCAATCCTTCAGGAGTTGCTGGATGTTGTGTTTTTGGACATAGTGTTCACATTCACGGAGGCTACGCTCCTCTTCACTGGCGGTACTGCTGCTAGAGGCTGCCATGGCTGGTATCTGAAAGAAAAGCATATTTTAAACCTCTCCAAGAAAGGTGTTCTGCTGCCTTGCTTGCACTGTTTTGCAATAATGTTCTTCAACAAACTCAGCAACTAGACATTAATATTTGTAGGCGCAGCCAATCAGCAGCAGTAGAAATATTATATGCTTCCAAACTGAAGCAGTGCTCACTTCCTTTGCCTGTACTCTGAACCAACACTACTTGAGAAAATCATAGCAGCAGAAACAAACAAAAACTTGTTTGTCTTAGGAATCTCACAAGTTCAGTCATATATTAGAGTAACCTATTGTAAAAATAAAAGATTTTTACTATAGCAATATTTATTAAATTTCATACCATCCAATAGCTGAAGCTCTCTGCAAGTAACACCAGTTTGAAGCCACAAATTTATTGAAAATAAAATAAATTGATAATTAAAAATATTTAGTAAAATAGGCTTTAAACAAATAAGAGCATCTTCCACTTGTTGAACACTTACTTGAGTTGTAGCTAACAGCAACAAATACAGGTATGCACAGAATTTACAGGAGAGGGTGCTGATCCCAGTATCACCTTTCAAGAAGGAAGTAAGTAGTAAGAAAATGAATAACTCAAACTCCCAAATGTTACTGTCCTATTAATACACTGCACATATGGCAATATACTTGTGATAAACATATGCCTCTGATTTCTCTTGCTGAGAATTATGCAGCCTAAAGATAATGCTGAATTGTTTCAACTCCAAACACATTGCATTCTTGTCATCTATAATCCCTGCAACAAGTCTAAAGGTTAAAGAACACATATTTATGTTTATATAGTACACATGTGTAGATGCAGCATTCATATCACATAGCCTTGAAGTTCTATAGCTACCCCTTTGTTTGGACAACTTGCATAACGAAGGTCAGTAATAAATGCTTTAATTAACTGTCCAAGAGTAAATCCATGGCCCCATGACAGCCTGCAAATTAGTCTGTGGAAAAAGCATTCACACTGCTGACAGACAGCATCAGACACCAGCACTCAAACGCAACTGTAAAAACACACAAAAAAACCCCCCAAGAAACTTCTGAAATGAATAAGTTCTCTAAAAACATGCTACTTAGTGGAATAAAAGTTTATAGAGCTTCAAGGAGAACTCCTGTTAAAAATGGCCAAAACATTTTGCTTCTATATACCCTAAACAATTGGAAATTGACAAATATGAAAGAATTTTTGGTTTTTATAAGTATTTCCAATGTGAACACATATTTTTTACATGGATTCTAAGGACTCTTAGAAGTTTCAGGATCATTTCAGAAATCTGGGAGGTTTTTGCCTTTCTAACAGAGAAAACAGAAGTAGTACCTAAAATTCCTCGTAGAATTCTGTTGCAATCTCGTTTAAGTTAAGCGCTGAACAATGAGCAATTGTATGGGAAGGTGGGGAAAATGTTGAAGCTGGTGATGGGTGAAAGGGGTCCTACCTTTTTGTTGATCTATCAAATGTAACAAATGTTGCATAGCTGAGGAACAGCCTATCACAGAAAGGCATTTGTAACATAACAGCCTTGGATCACTTACCCTAATCTTCTTTCAAGATATCTGCATGTGGCTTCCATAAAGAGAAACAACAGGGAAGCCCTTAAGATGCTTCCTTCCGGCCAGAAGGTAGTGCAATTCATTTGGCACTAATTGATACAGCATAAGAAAACTGAGAAACTCAACAGCTCAGCAGCTACAGGCTGCTTCAAAGGTAGCACTATTTTTACTATAAAGAAAAAATGCCACTCCAGCCAAGGATTATTCACTACCACAGGGTATGAAATGATACAGGTTCCTTCTAGCCCTTCCCTCATTGATAATATAACGCATCCTGGTGGGACCATGAAATTGCCAAATAATAAATGTTTTTAAGATGAGAAATAGTTCGAAGAGTACTCCTGCTTCAAACATTTTTGAACAGTCATGCCTCCACAATTATGAATACAGATCCAATACATCTCTCATTCACATACTCACACAAAAAGGCTTTTATTAAGTAGTTACATTTCCAATGGTTGTCAACTATAGTTCTCCCCAAGATATAAATCTATTTTTTCTAACAGAGTATTTCTTCCTACAACCCTGCAGGCCTCCCTTGCCTCGATCATTAGAAACACAGAATATGTTTTTCCAAGCTATGTTTCAGTCGTTTCTGCTTCCAGGAATAAATAAAGGCCTCAACACCATTAAAGCAAACAGCTTTGTCATAAGGTCCTCCCGCTCTCTCTTTGCCTATCCGGCATCATTCTGCACGCACTCCCCAGCAACTCTGGCGTTAGCACTGTCACATGCTTTGACACCCCAAAAGTCTGCCCCTATTGCAACCTAAGATTTGCTGTCCCCCGCCCCCCTTCACCCTCCTTGAAGAAAACTGCCCCCATCAAACGTTCTGCCTTCCCTCTTGGCGCTGCGCTTTTAGTATATTATAGTCATAACGCGCCCAGCAAGAGTCCTCCCTTTTAAACATAAGCCTCCCTCCTTCAGCATCGCGCCCACTAAAGCTGCGCTCGTCACCTTGTTTTTTCTCCTAGGCACCTCAGGTACCCGTTTCCAGCCTGGCTGGGCCCCCTCTCAAGGATTTCCATCCATAGCTCGACAGAAAATTCCCTTCTTTCGCTTCGCCCCAGCCTCACCTGAGGTGGAGGCCTCTGCTGCTGTTGCTGCTGCTACCGCCACCGCCACCGCCGCCTCCTCCTCCTCCTCCCGCGGCGCGCCAGGCTCCTCAGCTTAGCGCGCCGCCCTTCCTCCCGCCACTCGCGCAAGGCTCCGCTGGGGCTCCCCTCCGGCTTGAGGCCCAACCGAGACTTACCGCAGGGTCCGAGCGACGACTCCCTGCCTGGGCCTCTCCTCGGGCCCCCTTCTCCACCCCCTGTCCCGACTTGGGGCCTCCTCCTCCTCCGCCTCAGCAGTCGCCCCCACCGGAAACCCAGCGCCCTCCGCCAATCGCCGCCCGGCCTGACGTCAATGAGCCTCGCTCTCACTTGCTGAACCGTCACCGTGGCAACCTTAAAGGAGACGCGCTACGTTTTGTCTACGTCTCACTCCCCGCCCCGCCCAAGGGGAGACGAAAAATAACCTCCACATACAAATGCGGCCTTTCCCTTTAAAGCATCCGCTGACGCCAGACCGCTTGGTGAAACGGAGCTGCCGACGTCCCCCCAGTCCCTTCCGCCCTTGCCGTGCACAAAACCCGCGAGGGCGGGGCGTCCTAGGCGAGATCGTGAAATACGGATTTAGAAGCGCGGATCCGCAGAATGTCGGTCCTACTACTCTACCAGCCATCGCCGTTATTTTGTTGCCAGAAGCAGGGCGAGCCTTGTGATGCCTGGGAGGTTTTGGAGACCAACCGTGCAATCCAATGCATGTCTACTCAGAAATAAGTCTCTTGTTTCCAGTAGGGCTTACTCTCGGATAAGTGCCTGCGATTGCCTTTCGAGGCTGGCATCCCATACTTTTCCGGGAGGAAGATCGTTTTAATTCAGCGGGGCTTTAAAGTAGACATGGATAGGATTGTGCTGTAAAGCTATAGTGCTAGACACATTCACTACCTGGAAGTAAATTCCAGTAAACTCAGTGGGCTTACTTCTGAGTAGACTAATCTACGATCTCACTTTGGTGGCAAAAGCTTTCCCTGGAGCACAGTACACGTCAAGCGCGTGATGTGTGGGCTTATACGGAGCTAGAAGGCATAGTTATTAACTGCTCCGTGTTTCATATATCCTGTGCTCAGAAATAACATACCTGCTCTAATTATACCACCTCCTGGTTCCTTGCCACAGTAACAAGTACTGAACTGATGGAAGAAGTGGCCAGATGTACTTTTTCACCCTGTTTTTACACCTTAATTTTTAAGTGACTATTGATCAGGGGAGGGAACATGTGATGCTGCATCAGACAGAAAAAGTAACATTACCGCTCTTTCTTTTGTCTTCTCTTTCCGCCATCCATTGGATGAAATGCTTAAAAAAGTAAGGGGGAAAAGAGCCAACAGCAGCTAAGTAATTAAGCCCCACCTCTGAACAGAAGCTGATTGTTTAAATGGCCAATTCAGGAATGCCAGGAAGCAACTAACTAGCCAAGAAGTACTATTTAAAGAATGGGGCAAAGAGGCAACAGTGAATTACAAGGCTAGGAAGAGGAAGACTTGTTCTAGAGCTGGGGGAATTGGTGCCAATTAAAACTTTTAAAAACCAGTGAAAATTGGTGGTTAGGAATGCCTTCTTTCAGTTGTGGCAAATATACCAACTATGCCCCTACCGGGATAGATAGAGCTGGGCACAGTCACTCCAGCACTGGTAACATCCAGGTTAGATTACTGTAATGCACTCTACATGGGGCTTCCTTATGGTCCAGAGACTTCAAGTGGTTCAGGACTGCACGATTAGCATCTGGTGCCACCTCACTGGCCCATATTACAGCAATTCTGTACAAACTACACTGGCTAACAGTTGAAGCCTGGGCCCAATTTAAAGTGCTTGTTGTAACATATAAGGCCCTTAACAACTTAGGACCTTGTTACCTGAAAAACCCATATGTATCTTCCCAACTCATAAGATCTGGGTGGGAGGCCCTTCTAAAAGAGCCATCTCTCAAGGAAGTGTGTGCACCCCATCTTTGGAATGGAATAGACTCCCCAGAGAAGTTTGCCTGGTGCCAGGTGAAAACATTCCTTCACCTATTTTAATAACTGATTGCAGATGTTTATTAATTTTAGTGGGATTTTAGTATAGTAGTATGATTGCCTGTCTCACCTTGACATGTTTTTAGAATGATCCCTGTTAAACTATTATTACTATTGTTATTTATAGTGTAATTATGTTTTTTAATGTTTTATTGTGTAATTGTGAATATTGCTTGTTGTACACCACCTAGAGAGCTTTTTGGGGCTAGTTGAAGCTTAGAAATAAATAAACTCAATAGATACGCCATCTGGATTCATCATAAAATTGAGTTGTGTCCATTCTGGAGAAAATAACTTATATGGAAAAAACTAGAGTTTACTCTGTATATTTATTTATTTATTTATTTATTTAAAGTTTTTCTATACCATCCGACTACAGCACTCATATAGTCTTAAAATATTAAGATTGAAATAAAAAGCATGGTTGATGATATAATGAGTGAAAATTATTGTGGAGGGCCATCCTATGAACTTAAGGTCTAAAGTGTCGGGGGGGCGGGGGATTGGCAGCAAACCTAAACAAGCATAGGAGAAAGCAGTAAATCTGCAATCCTATACATACCTGGGAGTAAATCCTATTGAACTTGATATAACTTAGCATTTGGTGCATGTGAAATTAAACAACTTAAAAAAAAGCTGTTCAAATGCACATAACTTTTGGTAATTTTAGAAGCAGGATTATGCTCATATATAGAGAACTGTTTCTCTCTTTAGGTTATGTTATACTACTCGTGAAGTTGTGTCCGACCCGTCACGACCCCACGGACAACATTCCTCCAGGCCATCCTGACCTCCACCATCTCCCGGAGTGCACCTAAGCTCACACCAACTGCTTCAGTGACTCCATCCAGCCACCTCATTCTCTGCCGACCCCTTCTTCTTTTGCCATCTATTGTTCCCAGCATTAGACTCTTCCCCAGGGAGTCCTTCCTTCTCATTAGGTGGCCAAAGTAGTTGAGTTTCATCTTCAGTATCTGGCCTTCTAAAGAGCAGTCAGGGTTGATCTCCTCTAGGACTGAATGGTCTGATTGCCTTGCAGTCCAAGGAACTCGCAGGAGTCTCCTCCAGCACCACAGTTCAAAAGCCTCAATTCTTCGGCACTCAGCCTTCCTTATGGTCCAACTTTCACAGCCCTACATTGCAACTGGGGAAACCATAGCCTTGACTATACGCACTTTTGTCAGCAGGGTGATGTCTCTGCTTTTTACTGTCAAATACTCTGGCCATCTAATGAGAAGGAAGGACTCCCTGGAGAGGAGCCTAATGCTGGGAACAATAGATGGCAAAAGAAGAAGGGGACGGCAGAGGATGAGGTGGCTGGACGGAGTCACTGAAGCAGTCGGTGTGAGCTTCAGTGGACTCTGGGGGATGGTGGAGGACAGGAAGGCCTGGAGGAATGTTGTCCGTGGGGTCACGATGGATCACTTTGCTACTAACAACAACAAATTTCCAAGCTCCTCTAAGAGTCCTCTGGGTCAGTGAGATTTTTTAAAACAACACTTAAAACAACTATGCAGTGGACACAGTAGAGCTCCCCCTGAAATTTTGTAATGGGAGGGCGACTGAGCAGTAATTCTTAGTACCATATTATGAGTGCTGGAAAGTTATCCATTTTCATTTGTAAAATACTAACTGATTCAGCAGAGGAAGGAAGATGAGACCTACTCTTGTGGTTTTACTATGCATGACTAGTCACATTGAGGAAATAGATATGAATGTCATTGCCTCTCCCGTGCAAAATGCACTACCTGATATTTGTAATTGACATTTAACAATTCTTTTCTCGTTTATGGTGCCATCCTGTGTACATTGAGACAGAAAAGGCCTACCTCTCCCAGCATCCTTCAGCATAGGAATGCACCCTTAAACTCCTTTTGAAAACACCAAAGGATATGCATGGAATAGAACATACAATGCCTGAAAACTTTTAATATTGAATAATCACTATATTTTTATCAATGCATGCAACACATAAGTTAGATTTCATCCTGAATTCAAATGGTGACATATAGAACTCAGTGTGGATTGGCTTTCTGAACCATAAAACACAATTTTGTTAGCACTGTGTTAAAGAAAAGATTTAAAAGAATGTATTTTTCGAGAACATATTACGCCTGTCCCCTTCCAGCTGCATTGACAGCCAGTTGAAGTCTGGGCCTGATTCAGAGTGCTAGTATTAACATTCAAATCCCTAAATGGTTTGTGGCCAGGTTATCTCAAGGAAAGCCTCATCTTACATGTATGTACAGTGGTACCTTGGCTCACGAACGCCTCAGTTTACGACCAGATTGGGTCACAAACAAAAATTTCATAAAAAATTTGACACAAGTCGCCATCCCTGCATTGGGTGGCAACCACAATCATGGCCCTCTCCCCACCCCCCAAGTGGGGAGAGGGCCATGATCACGGGTTCGCTCATGCAGGGAAGATGGGCGCGATCATGGTTGTGCTGGGGGGGGGGGGGGGGGGGAGATGGCATAGATCACGCCTGTCTTTCCTGCACGAGCACAACCACAATCTCGGCCATCTCCCCACTCCAGCACAATCACCCCCATCTCCCCCATCCCTGGGCATGCAGGGATGATGGGCGCAATCGCAGTTGTGCTGGGGCAGGGGGAGATGACCATGCTCATGCTCGGGGTGCAGGGGAGATGGCCGTGATTTTTGTTGTTTTTGTCACTTTGCTTCAAATGTTTCTGATTAAAAAAAAATAGTCACAGAATGGATTAACCTTATTTACATTGAACCTCATGGGGAAATTTGGGTCATGACCAGAGTCCTGAAACAGATCGTGAGCCAAGGTACCACTGTATCTGGACACTGAGGTCATCTTTGGGAGTCCTTCTCTGGGAGCCCCCTCTAGTGGCTTCCAAGAGAAGGGCCTTTTTGGTTTTGGCACCCTAGCTATGAGCTCTCTAATGAGCCTGGTGCCTACTCTGTATTCTGTTGGTGACAGGAAAACCCTTTTATTTTCCCAATACTTTGACAGTTAACAGTTAACTTTTTAACTTCAGTTTTAATACTGCATTTTTGCTCATACTGCTACTATACCTCTTTGCTGATTCAGTTGCAATTGCTATTGTGGTTTTATTGTGTTCAGTCTTGTTTGTTTTATTTATTATTTATTTAGAACATTTCTATGCTGCCCCCATCGCAACAAAGCCTCGGGGCGGCTCACAAAGAATACATAAAAACATACATAAATAATAATACTATAACAATTAAAAAAACATTAAAAAAACCCCCGATGCATTCTCGGCTAAAAGTTTTAAAATCCTAATTAATTCAATAATTTAACAATTAAAATAAGTTTTAAATAAAAAGGTCTTAGCCTGGCGCCGCAAAACAAATAACGCCGGCGCCAGGCGGACCTCTCTGGGAAGCGCATTCCATAGATGGGGCGCCACCGCAGAGAAAGCCCTCCTCCGGGTACTCACCCTCCTAATATCATTCACAGAGGGTTCCCGGAGAAGGGCATCTGTTGCTGATCTCAAGGGGCTGGAGGGCATATATGGGCGCAAGCGTTCCTTTAGATATCCAGGTCCCAAGCCGTTTAGGGCTTTATAGGTCATAACCAACATGTTTGTGTGAACGTGTGTTTTTAAAACTTTTGTTAACTCCCCAGAAAGCCTCAGCTATTGGGTGTTATAAAAATGAAACAAATGGATAAAAATTCTCTGTGTGTTCTTAGCAATCACATGTAACACCCTGATACTCCCATCAACTAATCAATATAGATTTACTAAAAACCACACTTGGGAAGGAGATCAGTCTTGAATTATATAAAGAAATTGATGATGCTGATGCTAGAAGGACTGGTGGATGGAAACAAAGAAAGTGACCAAGCTATAATTCTTTTTCTTACTTTTTGGGCACTATTTTGCCTGCTGGTTTATTTTGCTCAAGTCTCTAGTTGTTTATTGTCATGGCTCAAAAGGTTTTGGGGATGCCATTAAATCACATTATATAGGCATGCCAGCCAAAGGTGGGTTGCATGTAAGTTCCACAGTCCTAATCTTACCAACTGGGGAAACACTTCATTGTTTATCACGGGGTTTACTATCAAGTAAATGTAGTTCAGTGAGAGTTATACTGTTGGCCTCTTAGTTTCTGGACTTCATTTTCAGAGAGGTTGGTTGTGAGGTTGAGATGTCACTAGGTGGCAGCATGTATTAGTAAAGCCTTTCACAGCTGGAGTGGGCAGAAGCCGAATTGCCAGATACTGTATTCCTAACTTCCAGAAGCTACAACCATCCTGACCAAAGGCCAAGTTGAAATCCAAAGCATCTCAATATCTATTTCCTGCCCATCTTTGCTTTACAAGTCACAAAATAGCTCTTTTGATAATTAGCTGACAATCTATGCATTCCAAGTTGGTACAAGCTAGCTTTGAGTGTACCCCAAGGATTTAAAAGTGTAAAATCATAAATACAAAGTGCAAATATTAAAAATGTGTGTTTAGAAACTCACATATGAGGCAAGGACATGTGTCATTTATTTATTTATTTATTTAGAATGTTTGTATGCAGTCCCATCGCATGAGCCTCAGGATGGCTTACATACAATAAATAAACATGATGCAAATAGTGCAAATTAAATCCAGATTCACCCTGGCTGCAAATTAAAACCTATAAATGATATTAAAAATGGTTAAAATATTGTTTAAATAAAAAGGTCATACAGGTGGGATTGGTTGCGTTTCCTGACAAAAGCGTGTTTAATGGAAAAGATGGCTTTCTTGCCGCAGAATTTGTAAAAGTATTCTATCACCAGATTATACACTAGAAGCAGTCTTAGATTCATACATGAAGCATAACTGCAATCCACACTGGGAGCTGCAGTTCTGAAGAATATTTGGGTACCCCCAGTTTGGGCTCGACTGCACTAAGCATTTGTTATGTCCACTCAAACCAATGTGATACTTGATGGTGGCTGAGTGATTTTTATTCATGGTTAGTTTTCCAATCATATGCTTTTCTTTTGATTTTCAATGCAGCAGAAAGTTCAAATCAGGAGTGGCCAAGCAGTAACAGAGAAGGTCTGCTCCAAGCATCTTCCTAATTAGCTTCCTACCAAAGCCATTGGGAGGGCCATGGCTTACTTTTGGTAAAGAAATGGTTGGAAACAACTGGGTTAAGCCAGCATTTCACAACCTGCAGTAACTTCCAACATGAATAGCTGAAGAAAAATTGGGTTCTAATGCAACACATTTCAAGAGTTCCACATTGGGGAAGCCTGGATTCAACCCTCCCTTTTCACTAGCAGTCCTCCACATCTGACTTCAGCCCCCTAACTGCTGCTTTGAGTTTAGAAGGAGAAGAGCATTAGACAGAGGAAGTATTTCTTCAGTGCTGTCTCTAGCTTTTGGGGTGGCTTGGGCAAGGTTCCTTTAGGGCTGCATGCCAGCTCAGTGAATCCACTTCCACAGGTACCACTTCTCATTCCCTGGACCTCTCCCCGCAGCCATTGATCGGGTCAGTGCTGTCAGTGGAAGAAGATATCCTGTCTCTTTGCTCTGGTTGCAGCTTGCATGCAAGTCAGGAGTTATGGACAGCAAGGAGCAAGGCCCTTGGGGCCAAGCAATGGATCCCCTGCGAATTTATGAACCTCATGGTTGCCAGTCCACTCTGCCACTGGCCCTGCAATGGCTTGACGTAAGTAACATGAACCACGGTCAGCCTTCCTCATCATGGCACCTTTCGAATGTGTTGGACGGCCACTTGGGCCCCTAATATGACAAGGCCATTGGCTGTGCTGACTAGCAATGATGCGAGCTGTAGGCTAACGTATCTGGAGGGTGCCCTGTTGGGGAAGGTCACCTTAGACCTCCATTATCAATATTTCGGAACGACTTCTGTTTTTCACCCTGCAATCCCAGATCAGGTTTCCAGAAATAGCAGATGTGGTGGTGAACGTGTGACACTACCACTTCAGACTACAGAGAAGAGCTTGCGCAATTTATTGTTTTATTATCAAAGCAGTTTCCTACACATAAAAAGCGAAGGATGTAAGGGAGAAGCCTGGGCTATAATCCAGCTTCCTGGCATGAGGTTTTCTGTGTGTGAGGATTTTAAAGAAGTGTATGAGGGAGTATACGGATATTCACACACATTCTGAGGTTTATTATTTGTTGCTAGTCAGAATTAGGCCCTGGTCTTCCCTTGGTCACTCCCAAGTTTATGGCAAAAGAAATACATTCCAAATTGTGAGCCAGTGTGGTGTTGTGGTTAAGAGTGTGGGACTGGGACTCAGATGATCTGGGTTCTAGTCCCCGCTCAGCCATGGAGCCAACTGGGTGACTTTGGGCCAGGCACAGACTCTCAGCCCAACCTCCCTCACAGGGTTGTTGTTGTGGGGATAAGATGGAGGGGGAGAATGATGTAAGCTGCCTTGAGCCCTTTGTAGGAAAAAGGCAGGGTATAAATCGGAAAAAAAATTGTCCTCCTGCTATTCCCCACCTCTATGCTCTATTCAAGTTTTGTACTCTGAACATGATAAACAAGTTAAATATTAGCCAGCTTGCATATAACAATGCAGTTGCAGAATTTGAGATTTGCAGGTCAGATTACTCTGGCTTCTCACATGTTGATGCTTATCTAGTTTGTGGTGGCTAGTTCTCTTGCAATGTGCAAGAGACCCTTACATGAAAAGCACTGGATAAAGGTCTTACACACTGTAACTCTCTTGACTGAATAAATGTGATGAAAACTGTAACAATTCCTGTTGCTAAAGCAAGGCTTTCAAGATGTTTTTAGTTCTCTCACTCTGGGTACTTCTGATAGACTTTTATTTTGCAATCAGTGTGCCTTAACACAAAAATTTAGCTAGGGGTGCAGTATTTTCTGCCTTCGATTTGTAATTTCCTATCGCTTCTTTCATTTTCTTTCTTATCACAGAAAATCCACTTAAGGAGGGGAAGAGAGAACAGTTGTTATAATCTATTTAATTGATTGAAGTGGGAGCCATCTGTCTTGAAAGCATCCTATGTTTTGGTGTTATACAGTCTAAACTGGCACATGTTCACTCAGAAGTATACTCCTCTGGATTCAGTGTGATTTGCTTTCAGCTAAATGAAGTGAGAACTGAAGCTTTAGCCATGGTTCCATGTTCGTTCCAGGTATGGACCAACCCACACAAATCTCTAGTCATTGCTACTAAACATAAACTGTGAATCACACACACCTCTTCCTACCAATTCCTGCACCAACTGAACTATTCTTTCTTGTAAACAACAACACTGAACAAACCTCCCTCTTCAAAAGTTGCAGTTTTTACTTTACCTTCAAATCAAGGCAGCAGTTCCAAAAAATAATTATGCCAATGCACTGACATTAATCTCACTCCAACTGGGTAACAGATAAATGTACAGAAGGTTTTGTGTCATACATTAGCACATCTTATTTCATAGTACCTCTGTGAACATCAAAAAGATCACTCGAGAAATTTCAGAGGGGAGTCATTCTTAATATCCTGATAGAGCAAGACAAAGAATCCTGTGCATCTGCCTTCATTGATATGAAGATGCATAAAAATTGTCTTCATGCACAGAACTATTTGTTGTTAAGACTGCAGTAAAGGATTCTGTGCATTGTAAATTCTTAATAAATAACAATAAAACACAATAAGGATTAATAGATAATATCATAGATTTGACTCTATCTTAGTAACAGATCAGACTTATAGTCAGACCTGCCGGGTGCAATTTCTGCTAAGCTTTTCACCTAATCTTGATAAAGGCTGCTAGCCTATCTCACTTATTTGGGAATAAGTTCCTTTGGACTCAGTGGGGCTTGCTTCTGAGTAGGCATGTAAGCACTGCACTGCATAGCTATGCACCCCTTTGTGGGAATAAGCCTAATTAAATTCAGTAGACATCTTCTGTGTCATGTGTGAGATCAAACTATATAGGCAAGTTCCAGAATTCAGTGATAAAGCTTTTCCTGAAGCTTTTACTTATTAGCGGCAGATGAGGGTTGCATCTTAACACAGGGGGCAGCCCCTTGGAGGGACCCTTTGCACACTGAAAACTGGCCTGTCAGGGAGAAGGGCTCAGGTAGCCTTTCTCCTAGCATGCCATTTTCCAACCCAGATATGTGTTATACTCCAGGAAAATCCTTAACCCTTGAGTCTTTTGATTTGAAGCAAGATTTACTGCTTGATTCTTAAATTTATAAACAATGCTGCTTCCATTCACAACTGATTGCCAGTGTATCACTCATAATCCCTTGGTGAAAATAAAATCTGTAAGAGTCTTGTTCACTTTCTGCCTTTTCCAGATTATAAAATAAACTTGCAGGATGGGAGCAGTCTCCTTACAGACTGGGATCAGGGCTCAGGTGAGGGGTAGGAATGTAAGTCTGCATAGAAGATATGCTGTGATTTTCATAGATTTGGGTTTGGTAAGCTTTCATTGTGGTACTGTATATGTATCTTATATTTCATAGGATAGTATAGAATATTTAGATAGTATTGCTGTTGTTAGTCATGAAGTCATGTCTGACTCATCGAGACCCCATGGACAACATTCCTCCAGGCCTTCCTGTCCTCCACCATCCCCCGGAGTCCACTCAAGCTCACACCGACAGCTTCAGTGACTCCATCCAGCCACCTCATTCTCTGCCGCCCCCTTCTTCTTTTGCCATCAATTGTTCCCAACATTAGGCTCTTCTCCAGGGAGTCCTTCCTTCTCATTAGGTGGCCAGAGTATTTGAGTTTCATCTTCAGTATCTGGCCTTCTGAAGAGCAGTCAGAATTGATCTCCTCTACGACTGACCAGTTTGATTGCCTTGCAGTCCAAGGGACTTGCAGGACTCTCCTCCAGCACCACAATTCAAAGGCCTCAATTCTTCGGCACTCAGCCTTCCTTATGGTCCAACTTTCACAGCCATACATTGCAACTGGGAAAACCATAGCCTTGACTATACGCACTTTTGTTGGTAGGGTGATGTCTCTGCTTTTTAGTATGCTGTCTAAATTTGCCATAGCTTTCCTTCCCAGGAGCAAGCGTCTTTTAATTTCTTGGCTGCAGTCCCCATCTGCGGTGATCATGGAGCCCAGAAAAATAAAACCTGTCACTACCTCCATTTCTTCCCCATCTATTTGCCAGGAAGTGAGAGGGCCAGATGCCATGATCTTAGTTTTCTTAATGTCGAGTTTCAAGCCAACTTTTGCGTTCTCCTCCTTCACCCACATCAAGAGGTTCTTTAGTTCCTCTTCACTTTCTGCCATTAGAGTGGTATCATCTGCATATCTGAGGTTGTTGATATTTCTCCCAGCAATCTTAATTCCAACTGGTGATTCATCTAGCCCCGCCTTTCTCATGATGTGCTCTGCATATAAGTTAAATAGGCAGGGCGCCAGTATACAGCCTTGCCGAACTCCTTTCTCAATTTTGAACCAATCAGTAGTTCCGTGTCCAGTTCTCACTGTTGCTTCTTGACCTACATATAGGTTTCTCAAGAGACAAATAAGATGGCCTGGTACTCCCATCTCTTTAAGAACTTGCCACAATTTGTTGTGATCCACACAATCAAAGGCTTTAGCATAGTCAATGAAGCAGAGGTAGATTTTTTTGTGGAACTCCCTAGCTTTCTCCATGATCCAACGTAAGTTGGCAATTTGATCTCTAGTTCCTCTCCCTCTTCGAAATCCTGCCTGTACTTCTGGTAGTTCTCGGTCCACATACTGCTGGAGCCTAGCTTGTAGGATTTTGAGCATCACTTTGCTAGCATGTGAAATGAGTGCAACGGTGCGGTAGTTTGACCATTCTTTGGCATTGCCCTTCTTTGGGATGGGAATGTAAACTGACCTTTTCCAATCCTGTGGCCACTGTTGAGTTTTCCAAATTTGCTGGCATATTGAGTGTAGTACTTTTACTGCATCATCTTTTATGATTTTGAATAGCTCAGCTGGAATACTGTCACCTCCACTAGCTTTGTTGTTGCTCAGATTTCCTAAGGCCCCTTTGACTTCACATTCCAGGGTGTCTGGCTCGAGGTCAGTGACCAGCCCATCGTTGTTATCAGGGACGTTAAGCCCTTTCTTGTATAGTTCCTCTGTGTAATCTTGCCTCTTCTTAATCTCTTCTGCCTCTGTTAGGTCCCTGACATTTTTGTCCTTTATCATGCCCATCTTTGCATGAAATGTTCCCTTCATATCTCCAATTTTCTTGAAGAGATCTCTGGTCCCCTCTATTCTATTGTTTTCTTCTATTTCTTTGCACTGTTCATTTAAGAAGGCATTCTTATCTCTTCTAGATATTCTCTGGAATTCTGCATTCAATTGTTTGTATATTTCTCTTTCTCCCTTGTCTTTTGCTTCCATTCTTTCCTCAGCTATTTGTAAAGCTTCCTCAGACAGCCATTTTGCTTTCTTGCATTTCTTTTTCTTTGGGATGGTTTTAGTTACTACTTCTTGTACAATGTTGCAAACCTCCACCCATAGTTCTTCAGGCACTCTATCAGATATAATTCCTTAAATCTATTTGTCCCCTCTACTGTATATTCATTAGGGATATGATTTAGGTCATACCTGAGTGGCCTAGTGCTTTTCCCTACTTTCTTCAATTTAAGCCTAAATTTTGCAACAAGAAGCTCATGATCTGAGCCACAGTCAGCTCCTGGTCTAGTTTTTACTGACTGAATAGAGCTTCTCCATCTTTGGCTGCAGAGAACATAGTCGATCTGATTTCTGTGTTGACCGTCTGGTGATGTCCATGTGTAGAGTCGTCTCTAGGGTTGTTGGAAAAGAGTGTTTGCTATGACCATTGTATTCTCTTGGCAAAATTTTACCAGCCTGTGCCCTGCTTCATTTTGTACTCCAAGGCCAAACCTGCCTGTTATTCCAGTTATCTTTTGGCTTCCTCCTTTAGCATTCCAATCCCCCATGATGATAAGGACATCATTTCTTGGTGTTAATTCTAGAAGGTGTTGTAGGCCTTCATAGAACCTGTCAACTTCAGCCTCTTCAGCACCAGCGGTAGGGGCACAGACTTGAACTACTGTGATGTTGAATGGTTTTCCTTGGATATGAACTGAGATCATTCTGTCATTCTGGAGATTGTATCCCAGTACAGCTTTTCCTGCTTTTTTTTTTTTTTTGACTATGAAGGCTACTCCATTTCTTCTGAGGGATTCTTGCCCGTAGTAGTATACCTGATGGTCATCTGAATTAAATTCACCCATTCCTGTCCATTTTAGTTCACTGATTCCTAAGATGTCAATGTTCAGTCTTGTCATCTCTTGTTTGACCACATCCAGCTTGCCTTGATTCATGGATCTTACATTTGCTTCTAGTACTAGCCCTCTGCTCTTCCCCAGTAGCATTTTGGACACCTTCTGACCTGAGGGGCTCGTCTTCCAGCGTCATATCTTTTTGCCTTTTGGTACTGTCCATGGGGTTTTCATGGCAAAGATACTGGAGCGGCTTGCCATTTCCTTCTCCAGTGGATCACGTTTTGTCAGAGCTCTCTGCTATGACCTGTCCGTCTTGGGTGGCCCTGCATGGCATAACTCATAGCTTCATTGAGCTACACAAGCCCCTTCGCCATGACAAGGCAGTGATCCATGAAGGAGTTAGATAGTATAGATAGTGCAAAAGAGGGGCAGGAAAAAAAAGAAAGAAAACTTTTAAATGTTTACCATAGTTTGCCATTTCTGCAAAAGACACAAATTGATAAGGTTTTCCAGTCAGCAAACTCCCACTATTGTGGAATAAAGTTATTTAGCTCCAACCCTTGCTTACTTAGCAACATATGATTAGTAAACAGTGGAACTCTGTGCTTTTCTAAACCTGCATCTTGTATAGTGCTCCATCCCAGAAATAGTTTCCTGTCATGACTACAGCATACTAGTCTGCTGTAGTTTGCAGATTCTCAAAATATTTACTGCCTCCTGTTTGATATGGGCCAGTGTATTCTACAGGGCTGTTTTGAGTGGCAGCTGAAAAAATTAGGAAGTCTCTTGTCATGAAAATTCCAATATTAATAGTCATGAAGACCTTTATTAACATATTCTGTGAGTAGGTTGTTCAAGCCATCCCCAAGTTCACTTGCTTCTGCATGTTTTTTGTCTCTCTCCTCTCCAGCCATGAGTGGGTTCTTCCACATTAGTGAAGGAAAATAGTTGATTGATTGGCTACCCTAAATCCGCATCAGTGCAGAAAAGACGATGGCCCACCAGCGTGGTTTTGTGCATGTTTACTCGAAGAAACGCCGGATTGAGTTACCTGAAAGAATGCATAGGATTATACCCTTACATTGTTCCAGATTATGGTTAAAGTCTTTATTATGGAGTCATCGCGCTCTTTAAACCAAGCTAAGTTTTAGACAGGTCGAAGATTGCACCTTTAGCCTCCAACAAAATAATAAAAAACCTCCCACGCCGTCGTTATTGGAATAACAAAGAATGCAGCTGCTAGCGGAAGTTAGCTTGCCTGCAAGCGGCACTGGGCAAGAGCTGGCACCGGAGGCCGCGGCTGCGGCTGCCACCTCAGACCTCTCGGCCCACCTGCCGCCCACGGCTGTCACCCTTCCCGTCTGATGCAACCACCACAACACAACCACGTGGCCACCATCAGCTGTTTCCACCGCCTCGGCCAATCGCGGCCGGCCCTGTTGGCGTCGTGGGCGCGGCCTGGGAGGGCTGGCCCCTTCTCGTGACACAAGGCCTGCACCCAGCCGCCGCGGGGACAGGACGAGGCGGCCAGTTCGAATCCGCGCCACCCAATCGGAGAGCTCGGCGAGGCAGATGGCTCCACCCCCGGGCCGGCGGTGGCTAGGAGACTTCTTGTCGCTTCTGTTGTGGTCCGGAGCTGGGGCGCTGCTCGGCCCGGGGAGCGAAGGCCGGCTGAGGACAGCGAGCCCCGGGCCGCGGGGCGGGGAGGCCAGAGCGAGGCCGGGGCTTCGGCGCTAACCGCGGCCCATGGAGGCCGCCGGCGGAGCGGGGGAGCCGGAGGCGCTGACCTGCTTCTCCTACAATCAGGACTGCACGTACGTTTATACCTATCTAAACCTGTTTAATATGTGCTTTTACATTTTGTAATATAAACTTTTAATGATGTTTTATGTTTTTATACAAGGTATATTTTACTGGGTTTTTTTTAATGTGCTTTGTGTACCGCCCAGAGCTGTTGGGAGGTATAGAAATTAAATAAATAAATACGTAAGGTGGGGGCAGGACCAAGCAGTGTCAGCTCCTCTGCCCGTCCTTCTCTCCCTCCGCCTTCTGGCAAGGAGCACAGCCCACGAAAGAAAGCCGCCCTCCTCTCCAGGCAGCCCCATGCTGGAGGGAATCAGGTTTTGGGAGGAGAAAACGGGTGGGGATATGTAAGGCTAACCGAAAGAGTCTGGGCTGGAGAAGGGATGGTGTGGGCGATCCAGAGAACTGTAAACAAAATTAATTGGCCGCTGCTTTAGGTTGCGAATCTACAGAAGACCAAACACTATTTGAGTTCTTAATGCACTGGAGCAGGGTCTCATTGCCTAGTGCATTAAAACCAGCGCGATACGCGTTTTGTACTGTGGAGCAGCCTTCATTAACTTGGTGCCCTCCAGATGTGTGGGAGTACAACTCCCAGCATCCCTTAGCCCGCCATCCCACATATCTGGAGGCCACCAGGTTGAGGAAGACTGCTGTAGGGATTAGTGTAGCTAATGGGGTTTTCTGTATCCCTGTCCTTCCCACAGTATATGGAGTGTAACTTAGCCCTTTGAGTTCACCTTACTTCTTCTTTTTCTGTATGAGCTGGCCTTCCACTATCTTATGAATAGGTCAACATTTTCAGAAATCTGAGTCCACCAACCTCAAAGGCCCTGTGTTTTCCTTTCATTACTCTCCAGCTTTAAATGTTGGCTGCAGTGTGTTATGTCCTAATTTTCTTCTTCGCTTCTGTCCTGTGGTTACCTTTTCTAGCTTATGCTGTGAATGCAATGTCAAGGGAAGGGAAGGGAAGCCTTGTTTAAGAGGAAATGTTGTCATGGTGTGCTCATAAGTTAAACGCTAAGTGTCTTCTAGTTGATGTCTTAAAAATCTAATTGCAAAGATGCCTCTAAAATAACTGTAATGGACACCTATTGGATAAAGGAGGCATTAAACAAAGACATTATTTAATCTAAAATATACTTATTTTGTATTTTTATAAAGAACAGGCAGTACATTTTATAAATAAAAGGAATAATAACTTTAATTTACAATCTGCTCCTCTGAGCTAAAGCTCTTGTGGTTCTGGTAACATAATGCAGCATAATAAAACTGTGCTCCTGCTTTTAACCTGGAATGTGAGGTGGTTGCATATATTTATTTATTTATTTTATTTATATTGCTATCTATATCCTGCCTTTTTCCTACAAAGGGCTCAAGGCAGCTTACATCATCTCTCCTCCTCCATCTTATCCCCACAACAACAACTCTGTGAGGTAGGTTGGGCTGAGAGTCTGTGACTGGCCCAAAGTCACCCAGTTGGCTCCATGGCTGAGCGGGGACTAGAACCCAGATCCTCTGAGTTCCAGTCCCATGCTTTTAACCACTACACCACACTGGCTCAAACACTAATTTAAGTACATGTTTAAAGACAACTTCTTTTTAGTAGTACATTTCTATACAGCCCATAACACTGGGTGGTTCACAACATTTTAAGTCACCCATCCAGATTTCAACCAGGCCTGATTCTACTTAGCTTCCCAGATTAGGCAGGACCAAGCACTTCAGGCTATTTCAGAAGCAAGCTGTGAAAATGCACAACTTTCTGTAAAAAAACAGATAAAAAACATCAACATAGGTACTACTTTGCTCATAATAGGTCAGGAACATGCTAAAACTTAAAGACATGCTTGGTTTTAATATAATATATGAAACAGTTTTTGTTATTGCTGAAATTGGAAGTGACAGAGTCTGAAGTTCTATATTAGTAATCTTGCTATCAGTTGCAAATTATAATTCCCCTAGTGCAGGGTTTGTTATGGGACATTCCCCTTAGCATTTTGGTGAGGTTCTGACAATCCCTGCAGCCATATAAAAACAAGTTTAAAGTTCTCATGGTTTCAGGCTTGAGTTTGAATATCAAATGGCAAGCACTGCAAAAGAATCAAAATGAATGCAGACAATTACAAACACTCATTCATTCTGCCTCCTCCCATCTCATATTTCTCATCTCATTTATTCCAAGGGTTGAAGCTAACATTTTCCAGCAAAGTGCACTAAATAACACTCCACCCAGACTCACTGGAGAAGATTCCACACTAGGGAAAGTCAAAGGCAGAAAAGGAAGACCAGCAATGATATGAATCACTTCCATAAAGGAAGCCACAGCCTTGAGTTTACAAGAGCAGGCTGTCAATATCAGGACATTTTGGAGGGCATTAATTCATAGTGTTGCCATATAAGTTGGAGAGGACTTGTCAGCACCTAACAACGTGCAATTTGCCACTGAACAGATTATAAAGTTATATGTCCATCCATACTGCATGAAGTTTAGGCACTTACGAGTAAAAAGCCACCACTCCACAATATATCTGTACTTGGTAGAAGAACAATACACCTGTTCTTGATACTGAGCAAGGTGCTGTAAACTCTGTGGAACTGGGCATTTTCTGAGGAAGGTTGTGGAGCAATATGTGCCTGTGGACTGACCCAGTATGAACAGGTAGGGGAAAGCAGCATTTGAGCTAGAAATACATTAATGGGAATATGAATGATCTAGTTCTTGCCATTGGGTTAAGATTTAACATGGCATATAGTGAAGTTAGTAGGATGTAGAATTAAGGACTTAAGGACCATAAGTCCTGCAGTCTTTCTCCAACAGTAGTCAGATAAATGTATTTCTAGAACCTTAAAAACAGTAGGTCCTAGAGACAATGGCTAGTCTCTTCAGAATTTGGTAATCAGACATTTATTTATTGTGAGCATGGGGGTTCAGAAAAGAAAAACCGCATAGGAAGTCACCTTATATGAGTCAGACCAGTAGTCTGTTGTCTACCTTAGCTAACAGTGGCTCTCAAGAATTTCAGAATTGCTATGGATTGGACTTCTGCATGGAGAGCATATGCTCTGGTGCTGCGCTTCAGCCCAGTTGCTATTCTAAAGCAAGACAAAGCATAGATCCAGCAATTTCAGTGACTTCCAGGTAAAATATTAATGGAAATATTGTCCTCTGAAGGGAAAAAGTTTTTTTTTCCTCCATGGCATAAGGACACCACAGCTGTAATTTGCCATAAACAAAGACTCTCTTGTTTCTGCCCTTCTGACTCCCAGATGTGCCTGCTTTTGGCCAAACTAGTTTCCAGCGTGAATTATGGTCTGGGAAATTAGGGTAGTATTCCGTGTTTTTTTATCTTCAGGATATACTCCTCTTTGGATGGAGCAGTCCAGTGAGACAGCTTTATATTGTTGCACTTGTCTGGGTCATTGTTAGCAGAACAAGTGTTACTGCAGAACAGATGTGGGACTCCAAAGTGTGACTGCTACTACTGTTGATCAGAGTTTAATGCAGTCTTTGTTGTACTAGGCACTTCAGCAATACTACAAGTAATACTACTATTATGAAGTGATTTTTCCCATGCTGTTCATGAAATCCAGAACAAAGAGGTGTCTGAAACCTGGGCATTCCATACTCCAAAGCTGTATCAGAGCATCAAGATTGCTGCCACGATTTAGCTCTTATTTTGCACGAACTTAGTAGTGTTTCACTGGGAGTGGCCCAGTGGCCAAGAGGAATTGGCTGAAAATGGGCAAACCAGTCTAGAAAGTTGGAAGTTCTTTGGTGAAGTGAATTTTGAGGAAGAAATATGCAGGGAAGAGTGCTTCAAAAATAGGAAGAGGTTGTTGCAGGCATAAACTAGAAGCCAGGCAGAAAGCGCAGAATTGGGAAACTGCATGTGAGGACCAATAGCAAATGAGCAGGCTTTTGTCTTACTCCAGGTTCTTGTACAAAATGTTGCTGGTCCTGCAGCCATATTTGAGAATCAGTAAATTAATATGAGGCTGAGATGTACCCAGCTCTGCTCTTCCAAAACTTTTGTCATGAATGCAAGGTTCAAATTTTATTCAGATTTGTAACTATTGATCTTTCTCAGCTAGTAATATAAGTGTTGCTGACTTTACCAATCCTCCTGTAGGCTGGCTACTCAGTGCAGAGGTGTGTCTATTACTATATTATGTTTATATCTTGCCTTTCTTCCTCTTGCAAGGAACTCAAGGCAGTTTACAAGATTCTCCTCCTCTTCATTTTATCCTCACAACAGCAACCCTGTGAGGTAAGGTTAGACTGAGAGGCATTGACTGGCCAAAAGTGACCCAGTTGGCTCCATGCCTGAGTAGGGAGTAGAACCCAGATCGCCTGAGTCCCAGCCCAGCATTCTAACTGCTGTGCCACACTGGCTGTCATTGAGAAATATCTTATGGCACTGTACATCTTGGGCTGTATCACCTTAAGCTGCAAGTAAAATACTGGGCGTTTGAACTTTCCCATTGCACATTCTGCTGCCCTTAGAATGGGAGCATCTTGAGAAGGCTAAACTTAGACCTCTTTTTTCAGAGTGCTGGGAAAGGTTTTCTGCATATAGGAAAACATTCAGACAAAAAGTTGTTCACCTGCAGTCTAAAATGCTGTAGACCATGATACTGCATCTGCTCTTAGTGCTTTGCACTTAAATAGCATCTGTTATAAATGTTGACTAATGGAACTGGGATAATGAAGAACCCAAACTTGACTGATGCTTGGCTTTCATGGGGGGTGGGAGTCCTTGTGGAAGGTGAGTGACAGGAGAAAGCCACCATAAGTAATGAATGATTAGTTCTTAGGACTACTAATGGCTGCATTTTTCTTGATAGACCAATGTATTGCTGATATTTGGCAGCCTCCTTGTTATGGCACTTTAGAGCTATTTCGGTCTGGATGTGCCCCACAACACTTAAGGCCACTGAAGTATTTCATTCTGTTCTGTGTCACATTTCCTGCTTTACAGGTTTGCTTTCTTGTTTTAAATCCGGCATACCTCTGGAAGACTGACATTTAGAAAGTACCGTGAAACAATAGTGTTCATATTGTAGTGGAAATATTTGCCTGAGGTTTAGGTTACTGATATATTAAAAAGATTCAGGCCTCATTTACTGGTAAAGTACATGTATATTTTAAGGAATGAAGCTACTTTAACAGCTACCTCTGCTTCCAATGTGAATAGGCAAGTCCATGGGTTTATTTATGTATTCAATTGGATTGTATGAAATAGTGTCCTGCGTGCAAAACACACACTAGCAGCCCCTTGTGCATATCCCAAGTCTGACTGGGGGTGGGGGGGTACAGAGAAGATTTGGAAGATACAGGAGGAGGAGAGAAAGAAACTGAACCCTGTGATTACCATATGTATAGACCCTGGAGGATGGATGTTTAACAAAATGAGGAATTGTTAGGTTATAAGAAAGACTAACTTCAACTGGGAAAGAAAAATTGAGATAATCTAGGAATGTGAAGAAAATCTGTTAACTACTCTGACTGTAAGTCCTGTGTCATGTAGGGAGAAAGTCACATAAGGAAGTCAGCTACTCTAAACTAAAAGTCAGCGTAATGTCTATTTTGTAGTGATAATGAAGAAGAGCAGGCATTTATCATGATAATTCATATATCCACATCCTCAAGGGAAGTCCAAAAATGCAGGCAGCTAGATTCAAGATTTATTTCAGGGAGCTAGATAGGTATGATATTATCTCACCAAATATAATGCCCTTGTCATAAGAACATAGGAAGAACCATGCTGGAGCAGACTAAGGGCCCATGTAGTCCAGTAGCCAGCCAGCTGCCTAGCAAGGCAAGAGTGCAACTGACCAGGCTTTGAACATAAACCTTGCCTTGGAGTCTTGTACCTAACTCTGAGAAACCCTGGCTTATTTAATTAATGTATTATTACTATGTTGCCTGTCTGTTAAAAGCTATCAAGATGGCATACAGAATTATCAAGAAAAATATTAAAAACCACAGAACTGTATTACAGTTTTACGTATAATAAAAGGTCAGTTTAAAGAGATATGTTGGCACCTTTAAAAACACTTTACAGGCCTCATTCCATGTATCTGACAAGCAGAGATACAAGACAGCTAAGTCTTAATAACCAGCAGGTTTGTTACAAGACAAGCCGCTCTTTAGATAGCCTGGCACTATGCTGTTTAGAGCTTTTAAAGGTTAGAGCCAGCACTTTGAATTGAGTCTGAAAAATAATTGGCAACAGTTCAGATCTTTTAGTAGTGATGTAATGTAACCCCTAAACTGTGCTTAGGTTAGCAGCTCTGCTGTTGCATTTTGCACCAATTGCAGCATCTGGATGCTCTTCCATGTGCTCTTATATTGAGCAGATTGCAGCAGTCTAAATGTGATTTAACCAAGGCATAGATAATGCTTATCAGTTTAGTAGTTAATGCTGTTTTTGCTGCTCTCTCTTGCTCTCTAGGATTGCAGCCTAAGGCACATTTTACTACAGCTCTTGTTTTCAGTCTCCTAATTACTGTCTTATTCATAGATAGAAAGACTAGCTTGTAAACGCTAATATTTCTGACAGGTAGGGAAGGCAAAGTAGACAACTAGTTTGCTTTCTTGTGGGTGGTGAAAATGTGCTTGTTGAATACCTGAACAAAAGAGCGCTGGTGGAAAATGCTAGGATGCTTCCATGTTTCATGCAAATTTCTCTTTGGTTTTCATGTCAGCATATTTTAACATGGCTGCCAACTTCCAACTTTACAGTGTGCAGTCATGTAGGTAAGAAAGCCAGCAAGACAACAGTAGACGTAATGCTTTTTTTTTACCTAGTAGTATGCACAGAGCAGAACAATCATTCTGTCTGTTGCAGAACTGTTATCCCATAGTTCCATAGTTCCATTCATCAAAAATATATAGCTTATAAGAGCATTGCTGTGTTGCTGGAACATGGTACAGCTGTGCTAAACTGAAGCAGGTTGGAAACTGGGCGTTACCTGGGGGGACTCCTCCTGGGAACCTGATATACTTGGGAACTCTATGTGCAGCCGAGTTCTGTGGAAGAAAGGTAGGATATAGATCTAATATTACCTTCTGAACAAATCACCCTGTGGCTTAACCCAAGCAGAACAAACCTTAACCACTTTGGATGATTGTCTGAAAGGAGCTAACATTATTTTGTGGTAAAGAAGATCCCTGCAATGTGGAGGCATCAGCCCTGGAGGCTCCATTTATACCAGTGAAAAGTCTAAATGTATTGCCAGTGGGGTTTCCACTGGAGGTAGGGAGCAGAAGACCCCAAAATAGTTCTACTAGGGTCAAAGCCCCTTTGTCCCCAGTGGTGTGGGAGCAGAAAGTGGGAGTTGGTGTTGGAGTTGGTCTCAGTTCTTGTTTACTATGGGGTGAGAAATGTGTGGTTCTTCAGATGTTTTTGGATCGCAACTCTAATCTACCCTAAGCAGCATAGCCAGTAGTGAGCTGTGATAGGAGTTGTAGTCCAGAAATATCTGGAGAGTCACACATTCCTCATCTGTGCACTGCTGCATCTGCTTGCGTTCATCCTTTTGTCTCCCTCTGCTACTGCCACTGCCTTCACTTTGCTTCACTTTAAATTAAGCTTGTGTGCCCCTTAGGACACAAGCTGATTTATTCCTTACTTTATTCTGAACATCTCCGTGTACATACATGTTGTATAATAAATAAATGCAGGAATGCTTTCACAAATGCTATGTTAGGAGACTGCACAAGGCAATAGATAAAAAGGGTTTCCTGTAGTCTGCAATTCTGTACAAGTGCAGAATTTAGTAGTGTGTGCCAAATCCAGCTTGCTGAGCACTTTTCCTTCCTTTTATTGGGGCCTTTTAGCTGTGACAACTATAAATATGGCTTGACAGTATAAGGGCAGTCCTTGGTAAAATCTCTTTTATCAGAGAAGTCTCTGGGTAGAGGACTCCATGGTAAAGTCACTTTAGTCACTAGTTTCTTGTCCTGCCATGGCCAGAACCCATGGGATGGCTTGGAAAACACTATTGGGGTAGGTTCCACTTATCAGTAGCACCTCTGTCTTGTCTGAAATAAGTTTCAATTTGCTGTCCCCCATCCTGTCCATCACCTTGGTCAGGCACTGGTTCAGAGTCAAAATTGCCTCACTTGGATCAGATGTGAATGAGAGGTGGAGCTGAGTGTCACCACTGTACTGATGACACCTCAGCTCAAACTTCTGGATGACCTCTTCCAAAAGTCTAATGTATATATTAAACAGTATGGGGGATAGGGTGGAACCCTGCAGCACTCCATGACATAGCTGCCATGTGGCTAAAAGGCTATCCCTCAGTGACACCATCTGGAATTGTCCAGCCAGGTAAGAGCAGAATCGCTGCAAAGCAGTGCCTCCAACTCCTAATCCAGCCAGGCCATCCAGAAGGATACTATGGTTGATGGCAATGAAAGCCACTGAGAGGTCCAGGAGAGCTAACAGGGATGCACTTCCCCTGTCTTTCTCCTGTCAAAGGCAATCCCATAGGATGACCAAGGCTGTCTCTGACCCATAACCAGGCCTGAAACTGGACTGAAATTGATCAAGATGGTCCATTTCCTCCAAGAATGTCTGGAGATGTCCAGTCACCAGCCACTCGAGCACCTTACTCAAGAAGGGAGTGTTGGTCAGATGCCTATAGTTGTTAAAATCTTCTGGTTCCTGGCTAGTCTCCTCCAGGAGAGGCTTGATCACTACCTCTTTTAACAGAGACAGGACCTGACCCTCCATCAGAGAGGCATTCTCCATCACCAGGCCCCTGAAGCGCATTGCCTCCTTGGCTTTGATGACTAGCCATGACGGGCAAGGGTCAAGGGCCAGACTTGTCCAACCACCCTGTCCATATCATCAGGCCTCAAGAATTGAAGCTTTTCCAATAAAATGGGACTAGACGGGGCTCTGGGTACTTTTGTTATAGAAACTGCATCAAGTATGGAGTCCAATTTGTGTTGAATCTGAGTGATGTTATCCTTGAAGTGCTGTGCAAACTTGTAACAGCAGGCTGCCAAGGGTTCTCCTTGATGGTCTTTAGGGCCAATTCATAAAAGCCATGGACCACTCAAAACAGCTCCATTGAGCAGCACTGAGAGGATGTGATGCTAGCGGAGAAGAATGCTCTCTTCACCACCATGGAGTAGGCTCAATAATGAGATCTTACGCATGTTTGGTCAGATTTAGCCTGGATATTCTTCCACCAGCTCTCAAGCCACCTTCCCAATTGCTTCATTGCTTGCAGTTCTGCTGTATACCATGGTGCCATGGTGGGCTCTGTTCATGGGAAGAGGTGCAATTGTGTCTACTCTAGAGATATTAGAAGTTTTTCCACTTTTGCAGGGGTCCTGTGCCCCTGACCCCCACAAATGTAGTGTTCACTACTGTCTGCATTTTCAGACATCCAGTGTGGGGCTTGGAACCTATCCCCCATGGATAATGTGGGTCCTTATGCATAACTTCAGAGAAGCTTTTGGGGGCTGTTGTCCAGTGGTGGGTGAGGCCCAAGACAAAGGGCAGGGCCAGAAAAAAATACCAGTATATTTTAGACCAAAGCTCACTGCCAGTAAAGAAGTCTTAGGAGTAGCATTTAGAAATGCAGGGAGGGGAAGTGTACAAAAGCTGGAAACCACTACATTATTGGGGCAAAGGGGATAAGGGGAAGAGAGCATGACCATTTGGGCCTGATGCTCTGCATCCCTGCTTGAACATGGAAAATAAGATTATTAGACCAGTAACCTTAGCCACTTTTTAATGATTACCCTAATCTGTAAGACTCCTCACTATCCCTGCCCCCAACAACAGTAGGTCCAGTTTTATTGTCACCATATACCTTTGTTCAACCTCCAGCTAAATTAGCATAGCATGTGTTTAATTTATTATATCCCATCTTTCTTCACAGAGTATAAGGTGGCATATGTAGGATTTTCTGCTGGTCTTCCCAGATCTTTTGCAAGCTCTATTTCCCTATAAAAAAGAAAACAATACATTACAATCCTTCAGCAGTAATTGGTGTGGAATGTGCCTGATCCTGAACTTCATTAATGTCTATATTGTCTTTTGCAGTTCTTTGGCCATTGGAACCAAAACTGGATACAAACTTTTTTCCTTGAGTTCTGTGGAGCAGCTGGATCAGGTCCATGAGAGCAGTAAGTCTGTTCCGCTTTGTTCGAACAAACTATTGGCTGCCAACAGGCTTTATTCCGCATTACAGCACTTTAATTTGCCTCAAAGGAGCAATTTTATTTTATCCTTCTTGCTAGAAAGCAGATGGCATCTCTTGGCTGCAGCCTTGTTTGTATTCAAACCATTCTGGAGGCAGCTGTGTTAAAGGGGCAGTTGTGTGCAAAGAAGCCTAACAGAGAACAGGGCTCTGTGACACCAGTATTAATCTGAAGTAAGCTTCAGTATGTAATAGTTCAGGACCAATCAGAAATAAGCAGGAATAGATTAAATGCACATCTGTGCAATCTTTACTGAATTGTAGGGATCAAATGACATTTCCCAGAATTTTACCTACCTAGCAAGCAGGAATGGATGCTGCTGAGAAATTACAGCTGTATATTGCTGTAGTTCAGGGGTGCACAACCTGCACCCTTTGCTTGTAAGCTGTAACTGTGGCCCCCTGAGTGCCCGGACCCCAGCCTGCCCCTACATTCTCTCCCCCACCAGTCTCCCGCTGATCCTGTCATGGCTGCCTGTCATACAGAGCACTCTTTACAGTGAAGAAAGAGCAGTAAGCATTGGGAACTACTAGAAAGCCTTCTGTGTGAGGATTACTGGGGGAAGGGGGTTAGACAGAATGTCCTCCACTTCCTTTCCCATACCAATCACTCTTTCCTTGCTGCTGAGGAAAGAATGTATCAGTATCACTGGTATGGGTGTGACAAGTGACTCTTGGGGCCATGAAGTTTGTGAATTCCCTATTATTGGTATATGGGGCAGAGAAGGGGATAACTTAAAGGAGTAGCTAAGATGTAAGCCATGACTTTTTGACCCTAAATACAACCCAATGGATCTAGAGTAACCTAAGCATGTGCAGAGTCAGAGTGGCTGCATTTGGATGTAACACTAGATCAGCCTTCTCTTATCTGGCACCAGGGGAAGCTGGCAATTCCTACATAGTGGTAGCTCCCAATCGTTGCAAGTGTGACTGTCCACATTTTTCTTTCATTCATTCACTCATTTTGCGGCTTTCTTTCTTTTAGTGATAGGTGCTGACTTTCAGCAGGAGCTCTCTATCTTTGCCTTGTTTGCTTTAGTGGTGAGCTGGCGGCTATGATCTGCTCTACTGTGTGTAGGGAGTGAGGAGACCTGCCCCTTGTCAGCTGGGACAGTGAGGAAAGAGGGGGGATACAGGAACAATAAGCCAAGTCGCTTTGGTGGTGGAGGACTGGGTAGCTGCACTGATGTACCACAGAAGCACCAGGCCTGGGAGGGAAATAGAATGCAGGGGTGATGGAGTGCAGTGTGGACCTATACTAGGCAACCTCGCAGCATTAAGCCCTCTTTCAATGGTGGGAACTTTTTGTGTTCCAGTCCAAAGCCAAGTGAGCCTGAGAACTAGCTGAGGGCTTGCTTGGATAGTGTGGAAGAGGACAAGCAGGAGTGGCCCAAAAAATCTTGCAGCTGACTCTGGTACACAGCTTGACCCAAGTGAAGGGGAGCCACTTAATAGCTTGGGAAAGACCCTACATGGCCTTGTTGGCAGTGCCTGGAGTGGATCTTGCTTGAAAACATAGTGAGGAACACTGCTATAGTATAACAGAGCAGTAAGGACTCAAGGCCAGCCTTTTGCTAAAGCCATCTTTTCCTTGAAAAATTTTCTTAGCCTGCTTCCTCTAATGTTGAAAAGCTTAGAATGGGACCTCTTTCTTACATTTGCTTACCTTTATGTAGTTCATAACCATTGCTCCTTACCCTGCCCTTAGCTTTGCTTTGATTTGACCATGAGTACAACCAGTAAATGGGGGACCATCAACTTGCCTGCTGAGTCTTAAGTCAGGGATAAAACTTGTGACGCTCCAGGTGTTGGATTCCATCAGCCTTAGCCTGCATGGCTAATGATGAGGAAGCTGAAGTTCCCCCTGCCCCTCCCATACACACCTGATTTAAACGATCAGTTAAGAACCCTCTAATATTGAAGTGACTTGCAAATGTTTAACCTTACCTGGATCAAGACTGTTCATCTCTCTGTTTCAAAATTGTCCATATAGCATTACTTAATTTTTCTTTCTCAAGGGCCACCATTTCCATGAGGTTATGGGAAGGAGTGGAGCAATATTTCTGCTAGGCTTATTGGAAAGTTTGTTATGTTAAAAACCTAAAATGTTTTTGACTTGTGTATCACAGAGCTCATATCCTCACAGCTGGTTCCGGGTTGCAAACACAATGAAGGAGATCCTTGAGCTTACACTTTTTAAGAGGGACAAAGGTTGTTTTTCACTGCCATGAGAAGCTTGCTTGTCCTGCGTTATGGTGGCTGTCAATACCATTTTATTTTAAAGACTTCCTAAGAAAGGCTGTAAATTTGACTGTCCTGCTATCATGCAACTGAGAAATGCAAAGATACACATTTGTCAGCCAAAGTGTGTCCTTAAGGGAACATGTTGTGACCCTGCTGTAGCACTGTAGTTCAATATAATCTGACCTGCCACCATTTGGTAAGATGCAAATAAATTATGCAACTTTGCCTTCCACAGCATTAATTTTGTGTTCACCTTTTCTTAACTTTACATATAAGAAAACATGTATTTCTAGTACTGTCCTATCCATTTACACTCAAATGTAAATCCCATTGCCTTTAGTGGTGCTTGCTCATGATATTTATGCATATGTTGCCTACATAAGACATTATGAAGACATTAAGTATGTCTTCATAATAGCTACGTTCAAATGATCCTTGGGCTTGTGTGCTTTCCTCTATTTACTTCTGACACAGCCCTGAGGAGGAAATTAGACATTTCTCATTTCATTTTAATTTAATTTAACCATAATGTAGTATGTAGGTAATGATGCCTATGGTCAGTGAAAGTAAGCTAGCGTCATAAATTTTTTTTGAGTTTGCCTTCTTTCCACCAACCATAGTTAAGATTAACCACAGTTTTTCTGGATTCAGATGTTCTGAGAAGCCACCATTAAAAGCTTCTGAATTCCTTCTTGTGCCTGTGCCAGAGGAGAAAAGGCTGCCTGTGCAGCTAATTTTTGTAATACTGAACAATGGTTTTGTGATACATCTGAAGCAGCTCTTTGTGATCTCAGTGAAAAAAGGGATATTAGCAAATGGATACAGATAAAAATAATAACCTTAAGTGTGAAATGTTTCTTCTAGCATTTTCTTTCAAATTGAATGCTGCAGAAATTATTGCCATTTCAGCAAAGAAAACTGAGCAGGTGTGTTACTTATTTTCAGAGGAGACTTAAAGAACCTCCCTCAGTAAATAACTGTCAATCATTGTGTGTATCTTCCTTAGGTCTTTCAGCAGAAGTAGCCAGTGGAAGCTGTTAGCAGGGCCCAGTCTTGCAGGCCGCAATAATGGATTTTGTGCGGAAGCCAAACTATTGGAACCCACATGTGGCTCCTGAAGAAAGTTAAAATTCTATTAGCAGACCTCTCTTGTGGCGTATTGTGCCATAAGTGGTTCCTATATGGAAGGAAACTCCTTTTATAGATAATTCAGGAAAATGACAATTACACTGGGTCAATGAACATGATTTCATTGTTCAAAGCCTGAATGCCCAAGAGATCCATCTGCATATTGTAATTTCTTTATGATGCTCCCCAGCATATGCTGCTTGCACTAGCTGCCAAACATGAAAGCCCTTTTGAAAGTGCCCCATTTGTAAAAAGCAATTTGTGGGCCCATGTGAATGAGCTTTACTGGAAGCAGCTGTGAGGAAGGATAGCCTGGTTGCAAGCAGACTTTGGGATTGTGGCCAGGAAGAAGACCTTATCATCCAATACCGCCTATGTAAACTGATCTGGAAATGTTCCCCTTTTCTCTAGTTTTAGCTGAGACCTTTCCTCAGAAAGGCCGGGTCATCCTTTCCTGTTGAGGCTGTCAAACAGAGAGGTGATAGGTGTTGTACATCTTGTTTGCTTCCTCTGGAAAACGTATTTAGTTTCCACCCACTCCACAGAGCCTTCCTTTTCCAGAACACAGTCTTGTCTCATCATCAGTCTGCCTGTCTTTTTGTTGGGATGTATGTCCCATTACTAAGAGGACCAAAAAGCTCAGTTTGAGATTGTTATACCCCCTCCTCCTCCTTTACAGCAGTAGCTTTCTGGGTCTGTAGGAAGCAACTGATGCCAACTCCTTTTGGAAATGAGCCATTAACCCAGGGGTCCTCAAACTTTTCCACCAGGGGCCAGCTGAAAGCTGCCGGTGCTGGGCGCGGGCCGGAAAGGGGGTGCCAGCGATGTGCGCGGGCCGGCGTGGGGGCGGGAGTGGTGTGTGTGGTGAGGTAAGGTGAGGCACAGGTGGGTGTGCGTGGGGAGACGCGTGTGGGGGGCACACGCCGTGAGGCGGGCGCGCAAGGCAGCGGCTTGCTCGCTTGGAGATCGTTTCCTCCGAGTGAGCAAACCGCTGCCTCCCCACACGCAGGGCGAGGTGGGCAGTGGAGGGTGCACACGTGGGTGCCAGTGCGTGCACGGCAGGTCCAAATGGGCATGGTGGGCCGGATCTGGCCCCCAGGCCGTAGTTTGAGGACCCATGCATTAACCCCTGCTCTCTGGCCCAGTGCCCAACCCTGCACATTGCCTGTGAGAAGCTGTACCAACTGAAGCTACAACTAAGTTGATAAGTCATCCTTGTCCTTTTTAATTGGCATAATGCATATATGTTTGCCCCCTTCTTTTGAAAAGTAATGCTGCCTTACACAAAATCTTAAGAAAGCAAATTATTTGTAAGAAGAAAAAAGGAAAACCCATGCAGTAGAAATCCATCTTTATTAGGCCAGCTCAAAGATCACAGAAGTTGCAGAATTTCCAGATTTTTTCATCAGAGAACATGTTACAAAAAGTTGGTTTGCAAGGAGAAAATGGTGGTGGAAAGGGCTGATTAGGTGGTCTAGTCGGGATGTCTGCATGGTCAGAGCTTTAAGAAACTATGGAGGAGGAGGGATTGTAGATATTATAATTGGGATCTGCCAGGTAATATGATAATTTCAGGGTGTAATGTTGTTATGACTACTAAAAAGAAGAAAGTATCAGAAATGGTGAACCTCCATTTTTGAAAATTTCAAATCCATCTCTCTCCACCTTGGACAAATCAGTTTCCCTGATTGATGAAAAGCAGAAATGCAGATTAGTTAAGTGGTCTTCATATTAATAAAGCCAGAGATAAACCATATTCTTTTTGTTGTTGCTGTTGTTTCCTCCCCTGCTCTGCACAGATGAAATTCCAGATGTTTACATTGTAGAGCGCCTCTTTTCCAGCAGCCTGGTGGTGGTGGTGAGTCGGTCAAAGCCTCGGCAGATGAATGTCTACCATTTCAAGAAAGGGACGGAAATCTGTAACTATAGTTATTCTAGTGATATCCTCTCCATCCGCCTCAATCGACAGGTAAGGGTTAGGGGCTTTGCTTGCTCCTATGTCATCAAGGAGTGTGATGGGAATTGTCTTGCATGTATTGGTTAGACTTCATCCTTTTGACATCATCTTGCATATCCAGATTTTTTTTTTTTTGCGCAAAGTAGTCCCTTTGACTTAGTGGAATTAATACAACTAAAACAAAGTATGTCTGTAGGGATATGCATTTATTTAGATATTTATATGCCATTCATTATTGTGATATTGTCCCTGTCATCATAGTCATTTGTTTAGAATCAAAGGCAAGCCTCTAGCATGGGAATGGGCAACCTTACCTGAGGTGCAGCCTTTCAAATTACCCCAGCATACGTAGTATAAAGTATTTCACTGTAGTGGCAACTTTTGTATACAGTAGCCTCATCACATCTCTTGGTAGGTTAGGAACAGCCTTCATCCAGCATGGTTCCAGGCCTTAACAGTTAAATTTCATGAAATTTATGAACAATGTTATTCAATTTTTCATAACAGCAGAGCTTTTGTGCTGTTGATGTTATGCATTGGACACCCTGGTGGAAAATCTTAGTTTTGTAAAGGGAGTAATCATTTTAATTTGAATTGCTGAGACCCTTGGGTTCCAGAATCGTTATTAGTTACACATGTTGGCAATACTAGATCTTGGCTTCTAGCTATGAAAGGGCATGGTTGGTTAGAGAGAGAACTGAAATGTCAATATAACCTATTTCTTGAGAGCTGAGATGCTGTTACTTATCCTTGTTGGGTTGTATCTTGAGCACTGGTTCCAGACAATGACATCCTTGGCTTTTTTGAAGTAAGAGCAGGTGCTTCTAATTTGAAGGACTGAGATCCTGTTTCAGTGCTCTCTGCTACCCATGCAGGATTCTTGAATGATTAGAAAAAGGATGGGAAAAGTGGGAATTCACAAGAGGATTACAAGTGGATGACCGTGATATCTGCCTCACTTGTAAGACAGGACAATTGTATTAGAAACATGGCGGGGGGACACTGCCTGTTTGAATGGTGGTCACACAAATGCCTTTGGAAGGCTTGCCAGCAGACCATGAAAGTGTTGGATTTTCAATTGCTTATCTTGGATATATGGTAACCATAGCTACACTGCAGCTGGGTAACCCTGAGAGGTCTCTCTTTACTCTCACCATGCTATATAGAATGTATTGATCCTCTCTGGTGCCTCACCACCTTAGTGATGGGTTTTCCAAACTGAAACACCCTATATTCTCAAACCTTTTCCTGCAGCGAAGCTCTTTAATCATTTTACTTGACTCTTCCTTTTGGCATACCCAGATTTCCATGGTCACACCAGGGTAGGGGAAGTGGGTGCTCAGCTTTCTTTACTACTGGGATGCTCCCATAGTACAGAAAAAATATTGGAAGGCTGCAACTACTTAAAGCCATGTAGAGGAAATATATGTGCTTGAACTCCTGCACGCACAGCTTATTGTTCCTGATGTAATTGTTGGCACATGGAATTGGCACCTAATCTGAGCGATAGCAAGTGTGGGGTTGCTTCTCAGCCCAGGGTTTCCTCATATGTATGTAATGCTGCTTTTTAAAGGTCAACCCACCTTTAAAAAATCCATAGAATTGCAGCAGGTTTGCTGAGACAAAGGCTAGAGTGCTTATCTTAGAAAGGAGATGGTTGTAAGGAAATAAGGTAACATTCAATAGAAGGAATGATTATGCTATCACACAAGGACTACTGGGGATTTATTTCTAAAAAGACGAATTAATAGCAGGATTTAAAAGACCAAACAAGTACTACTTTCTTTGAGGAACTTAGTATCATAGGAAGTTCTTTATGCCATGTAATTGTATTTCTGAGTTCAAAGAATTCATGGTTGCCAATAAAGATGGCTGAGAAATGCCCTTTTATTGGGAACCCTTTTTACCACCCTAGTATTAAATCTGAGGCACTGGAAAATGCTGAAGTGATGTTGTTCGGAAGGCACCACTGAACTGACTAGTGCGGCCACTCAGCAATGCTGTTTTGGATGCCATGGACAGAAAGCATAAAGACTGTTCTGTAATCTTTATGTGGTTTCAAGTAGTGAAGCATATCTCTGAAGTTAAAGAGAGAAAAAGAGGGGGAAAATAACATTTGTAACTATGGAATAGAAGGAATAGCTGAGCTACAAACCTTCCCAGGGCACTTGATATGACTTGATGGGCTTCTTGAATGTTTCAGGCATTTCCTTTTCATAAAATCATACAGTTGGAAGGGCCCAGAAGGCCACTGGGTCAAAGTACCTGCTCAGTTCTGAATCTGTTTTTTCCCCTCCTTGCAGAGACTGATTGTTTGCTTAGAAGAATCTATTTATATTCATAACATTAAAGACATGAAACTTCTGAAAACAATCCTGGACACCCCTCTGAATTCAACAGGTAAGGGAGCAAACATCTCTCTCAGAGAAAAGTTGAGAGAGATGCATTTGGTTCAGGAAGTCTGGAAGCTCATTAGAGGGATTATTCAAGGAGAAGGAAGATTATATTTATTGTTACTTATAGCTTATGTTGCTTTGTTGTTACTGCATTTTTATGATATTCTTGTTGCCTTTTATCTATTGCTGTAAACTGCCCAGAAGACTTCAGCTATTGTGCAGTATAGAAATACTAAAAGTTGCCGCTGCTGTTATTTTCCTGGCCCCCGTTTCAACAGAGTGCCATGTCGAAGCCCCTCTAGCTGCATTCTTAAATTGAAAGTTGTCTTCTCATTTATTCAGTTACCCAAAAGAAAGTATTCATTTGGTTCTGTGCTTCTAAGGGTTGCTTTCTCCTCCTTTTCCTTCAGGTTAGTTGCAGCAGGTGTAAGTGTAAGTGTAAGTGGATAATCAATTAGATTATAGCCCTAGGCCTATTCTGACCCCTCCTCCACCCCAAAAAAGCAATGGAATCCTGTCAGCGGTAGTTATCCTTGTGCTGAGAACTGTTGGGCCCCCTCCTCCACTCTATGCTCCCTGCTGCTAGTGAAACCACTACAGTCTCTGTCTCTGATCTTCTGTTTTTCTTCCATATGCCTTATCCAGCTTTAATGCTTTCACCAGCCTAGGATGATGAAGCTTTTCAGCAGTTGAGGGTGAAATATTACAGCCTCATCTGGAAGCACCCACACTGAAAATTTTGCTAGCATCTTGTACTTGCATTTCTGCAAACTTATCTTGGGCCAAGATGGATCAGAGTGAGGTGGGGAGAAACTTTTACTGCTGTCCATGTCCCAGTCCTAGCATCCTCATGGTCTCATTTTCCACTCTACTCTTTACCCTTCAAGGGTTTTTGCTTTTTGATTTATGCATAATATTGGGATATCTTCCAGTATGTGGCTTGAAAGTTCCTCTTTCTTCTTTTTCCTCTTGAGAGAGTGTAGCAATATTTCTCTGCTGGCCTTATCCACAAGTCGGTGGTGTTATAACATACCATCTTGCATCACTACTTACACTTTGGTATTTGCCATGAACAGTAAACTTTAGAAAGGGAGCAATTTGAGTTGATACCAAGGTGTGACTGGTGGTTTTTTTTGCCCTCCCTTTGCTTTCCATGCATTTTTAAAATGCAGGAGTTAGGCATTTGCATCTCCAGGCTGCTATCCATGACCCTTTGCTCCTGCTCCCCACCCAACCAGGTGCACACATACTAACAAGGCTCCATGCTCTGTCTGGACATGCTGGGTTTTCACAGGGTTAAGCTTTAGTTTTATGAGATTCTGGAAAACCTGATGTGCCAAGTGCATGATGGAGATAGTGAATATGGATTGTCCTTTGATTCTAGAGAATTATACTTTCCCAAATGTGAAATAGTAGAATGTCTGTCTGTATCCTTAGTGGCAAAGGATGTAACATACCCTTTGTACCTCATGCATGATTGTGTTGGTAAAGACTGGGATGAAGAATATGGCTATCTTAGGGACTGCTTTTACTAAATTGAGATATCCATCCCAAGTTTTCTTAAAAGCAGGTTCAGTGGAATATGTCACTGAATTCATATGGTTAGGATTTGGCTATTGTTATGCTTCCAAACCTTATTCCCCCCACATGTGTTGGGACCCATAATTTCCAGCCAGCATGGTCAATGGATGGGAATTATGGGAGCTGTACGTCAACAGCTACACTTAGTTGGGGAAGGCTATTTAATACTACATTTAATACTTAATGGGAAGAAATCTCCCTGGAAGGGGGAATAGTAGTTCAGATTCCAGCCTGTTTTAACCTACAGAGCAGCTCCGTATTCCAATTCAGAATGTTCTTCAGAGTTACTATTTTAGAGTTATTGTTTTGCAAATACCTTAGAGATACTGCTCAGGAAGCATGCTTACTGCTAAGAACAGCTTTGACATGATTTATACATTATTTATTTAATAAACATGATGCTGGGCTGCAGAAAAGCATACCTTTGTGGCATTCTGTATGACTGGCCTCTCGCTTAAATTGAGCGCCCAAGCTATTCTCCCTTTTTCTGCTCTTCCTGGGGAAGGGGAGGGAGAAGGCTTCTGTGTGTGCGGTGCACATTCCGTGATTCCTCATAGTCCCACTGCACACGTGTGGAAAAGGTCATGTGTGGCTGCTCATCCTGTCTAAGAGCAGGATTTTCAACTATGTGACTGAGGAGCAATCTTTAGCTGGCTCTCACTCTGGATCAGTCTGGTATAACTGAAGGTTACATCCCAAGGCCACCCAGTTGTTCTACCTTCTGGTGGAGAAACCCCTGAAATCATGGTCGTAGCCATCAATTTTAAATGCCGCAATCCTTCTTTATTGAGCAGTAACTAGCTTTCTGTCATTGTCCCCCACCACTGATTATTTAACCTCAGCAGTTGCTAAACGTACCCTTTTGCTTCATAACCTCAAGCAGCCTTGGCCAAGACCTTTCAGGAAAAACCTGACCACAGCTTCAGTCTCAGCTAAATCGTACAAGAAGTCACAGTGGAGAGGAAATGGCCACAGTGCTATCTTCCCTGCCCCATCCCTGCCCATTCCTTTCTATTTTTCCTCAATTGCTATGCTTCCAGCCCATGGCTCTTTGGTACTTAACTGAGGTAAGTTGGGTTGCACATTGTGAATACACCAGTAACTGTGAGGTAGATCAGGCTGAGAAGTAGTTGCTGCCCAGTGAGCTTCATGGCTGAGTGGGGATTTGAACCTGAATCTCTCCAGTCCTAATAGAGAAGATGAGAGGCAGACTATGAATCCAGTAAAGGCAGCATCAGGAGAAGACTAGATTCTGGAAAGCCCACATTGGAGGCTGTGTGTGCTTCTGGTGCCCTGCTAGGAGGGCAACTAACCAGGACGTCTTGGTGAGCAGAACCTGACTTGCTGTTAGTCCATAAGAGGTGAGCCAGACTAAGTGGACCCTTTCCCAACCCTTGTATGCTTGATTCAGTGGCACAGTTAACAAGCAGAAAATGAATGCCTTGTGGGTTCCTTTGGAAACTATTCTTTGACCCACTTCAGGCTCTTAACAGATGGCTGCTAGCTGCAGATTAAGCCCATTGAAAGCTTTGGATATGATTAAATGATATTTTTAAAACCCTCCACTACAGCTCACAAAGGCATAGACAACCAGTGGCTGGAGCACTGAACCTTAAATGAACTCCAACTCTGTTTCAAAATTATTGACAGAAGTGAATAATGCTCACTGAAAGGGCTCTAACTTGATCATATTTTTTTCTCAATTCTGTTTCTATGGAGCTCTGCGATGATGGTCCTGGGCCAATCCTAACCATATTCACTTGGAACTAAAAGCCATTTGATTTAATTAGGATTAACTTTTGAGCCATCCAGTTTTAGAATGGCAGCCTGATCCTTTGGCTGCTTACTCAGAGTAACTTTGCTGAGTTCACTAGTACTTGGGCTCCAACTTCCTCCAGTGGTGGCAAACCTGTGCCTTCAAATGTGGTTCTGCACGAATCCCTTTTAAACAGCAGGGCCAAGGTTGTAATTTAAAGCACTGAGGATGAAGCAGGCAAAGCGTGCTGATCTCCTCCTGCTTGCTACTCTTTCGGCCCCTGCAGGCTGCCCACAGGGGCCCTTTCTCTCCCCTTGCCCTGTGAGGCTGAGGCTAGACATGATCATGGGAAAAGGATGCCAGGAGGAAGGACTATGGCGATCAGGACAGGTGGGTGGAGGGTTCAGTAGCCCTCAGCCCTGGGCATCTTCAACACTTTAGTTCAAATGTGTTACCTTAAATGTGCGGGTTGGCCTTGCATTTTATCTGGATTTTATTTAAACTTTATTTTAAGTTCCTGGGGGAGTGGACAGTGAATAGAACTGTGGTGTAAATGCAGGGCCTTTTGAAACCATTCTTTAAAAAGCCTATTGCGGTCCCAGTGGAAATCACCAAATTCCACCCCCACAGAACTTTGAGGTGGGGATTTGCATGAAGCCTGTATTTGAAAAAAAGCAGGCATTTCTGAACTGCAAGTCTCGCATGAATTATTCTATTTTTACCAGAATATAGTACATCACTCATTAAGCTCCTGAAAGACTGGTCCATGCAGGCTTAATTTAGACTGCACACTATCAACTTCAATCCAATAGGATACAGCTCTGCATAAACCTGAACCAACCTTTCTGCATTAGGGTAGCCACTGGGGCTTCACAAAGTGGTGTAGAGGAGGTGAGATGCTAGCTTGCCTCTTGCCCTGCAGTGTCCTTTTGCCCTCAACCAAGAACACTGGTCTTATTCCACAGAAGTGAAAAAGTTGGGGCAAGGCCATTAATATGCCTGCCAAACTGTATCTGAGAGGCAAAATACATTCCTGTCACTCAGGTCCTCAATAGTGTATCCTGGCATGAGAAAACTGCAGGCCTGCATATTTGCGTTTTTCAGAAAAGCGATGGCAGTGAATGGGTCACCCTGTGGATGGAGTGTTTAGCTTAGAGAGCTCTTTGTACCAGCTTCACACTAGCAAGCCAACTCTGCTTCTCCAGGGAGGCTCTTTCTAGGTGTCTCTTTTGTAACGCATCCTTTGTCCAGCAGTTAAGGTTTCGTTACTTCCCCAAAACAATACCTGAAACTGAGAAATCCTGGTTCTTTCTGAGGCTTCATGCTTCAACCCATTTGCTTCAAACTCTCCCACCAATGTCCTTCTCCAGTTGCATCTCCAGTATATGATAGGAAGCAGAAAAGCTCCATAAAATTGTGAAAAGTTTGAATACTGCTAGATCAGCTTTGGTCCTAAGATGGCACTATGCTGATTCTATATCACTTAGGCTTCTGGGCCAACACTGCCACTGCCATTTGCTGATAATCCCAAATTAGGTCTGACCCAGTGCCAAGTTATATTGTTAATACAGGCAGAACATTCTGTACTAGTACAAGCCATCATTGCCTCTAACCTGTAGCAGGACTACTGTGACATGTAGCAGCAGGAGCAACCTGACATTCACAAGGGACACTTGCTAGCATTATGCCCCCTCCTTGGCAAAGCATAGGTTTTTCCTTATTGGAGAAATTCTTTGGTAATAGACTAAACAAGTTTTGAATGCACAGTTATCTTAAGACAGCACCCTAAGATATTCTGCTTTTCTATCTTCTGTATCATTTATATACAAAGCATAGTCCTCTTTGGAGATCCCTCACACACCAAACCCTTAGGGTGCAATCCTATGCATGTTTAGGCAGAAAAAGATTTGTACAATTCCCAGCACTCTCTAGCAATGGATAGGGGTGTGAACTTAGTCTCAGAACTGAGTTTATCATCACTCAGCCATTAGTAAATTTGCAAACCTGCTAGCAGAAGGTGAGGATAGAAGTTGGTTCCACATGGAGGGGTAGACAAGAAAATCTTCTGTGCTTTGGGAGGAAGAAAGCCCCCTCTCCACCAGATATCAGAAGGGGAAAATGTGGACTCTGAGGGATGAACCATGGCAGTTGAGGGCAGTGTGCAAGATGCAAGGAGAGGAAATGTGGCTGGGGGAAGAAGAGAGAGGCCGAGTTGAATGTGCCTTCCATTCCATTCTCATTCTGCCTAGCCAGGGCTGTCCCCAGATGTCAGGCAGTTCCTAGTGGGCACCTCTGCTGGGCTGGTATTCAGTGTCTCTGGCAACCTTCTCTCTAGGTACTGGCATCCCTGGGCTTAGCTGGCTCCGTAGTCAGGCAAAAGCGGCAACAGTAGCGTAGCATTGTGCTGCAGCAGGGCCGGGCAGCATTGCAAGAGTCGTGGTGCCTCAAGGAAGGTAGGAACCTGGCAGCAACTGTGGCGGCACCCCAGACACCATGGGGGCACAGCAGGCAGCAAATGGCCATGCTTCTAGTGGCTTACCAGCTGACAGTATCCTAGACAGAATGCATCTGCAAGAGCAGCTTGATGCCTGGGGTTCACGGGAAGCTATACCCGTGGCTTTACGCTGGCCAGTGCTCAAAGCTCATACTTTTTTTTTTTTTTTTTAAAGGGCAATGGTATCTGTGATGGGTCCTGCATGAACTGGCAGCCATCCAAGGATGCTGCAGGCTGGTGCTCAGCCTGAGGGAGCTGTATGGAATGCAAGCAGAGCATCCCATCCTCTCTCTCTCACCCCCCACCCCAAGTTTATCTAAGGAGAAGGCTAGTCTGCTTGCTTTCTGTTTTAGACTGCCACATTTCTTGCACTTGAGGCATGTTTTTCATGCCCAGGAGCTGTGGGCCATTGAATTGGTGAGTTAGGGGTAAGGGAGAATCATGATTAGTCTACTGTTTGTTATTTTTAATTAACGTAGTCCTAAGTAGGCAGTATCTTGGCTCTGAAGGGGAGAAAGAGAGCTATATTGTGGTAATACCATGAAGATAAAATTCAAAAGGGGAGAAGAGTTGTAATAAAAACTTGTATTACATGTCTAACAATGTTAATCATTCAGAGGCTTAAAGTGGGTTTTTTGTTCAACATTAAAGAAGAAATTGAGTTAAGAAAACCTTTGCAAGTGAATTTAACAAAGAAAGCTCTTTTTTAAAATAGTGATATATGAGGTTATGATTTTAAATCCTCAAGATACTCAATTTGGAGACTTTTCATGAGACTCTACTTCTCTATTTTTTGTTGTCATAGCTACTTTTAAGATAAGCTGAACGTTCTTTAAAAATGTTTATGCATGTGAATAATGGAAATCTACAATGTAGAAATGCAGTAAACAAGCAATATCAAGAGCTATTCATAGCAGAGAAAAACCTTTTCATGTTAATATCTAACATATATATATTTCATTAAAAAACAAGTTATTTTCAAAAGTAGCTCAGCTTTTTTGTCTATCCTCTCTGCCAACTCCGCAGGAGGACATGCTGATTCTCAAGCACTCCGATTTTCAAGACTTGGGCTAGCCACTAATATATATTAGGTTTGGCTTGCCCTGAGCTTTGAGGGCTGTGGCCTGGACACATGGAGGAGCTGGGCAGAGGAGTTCTCCCTTCAGTGGTTGGTGGACAAGTTTGTGACTGTTCTTGAGCTGCCCTGAAAATTTCCGTCTCCTTGAGACTGCATGGTCCTACTTGACTAAGGGTCATGCTGGTATTCAGCCAGCAAAGTCAGTTTAAAAAGAAAAGTGCCCTTTGGGAAACAGCTTGATAACAGGCCAGATGAGGGCAGCTCCTCAGCTTTGAGGGCTCTCTTTTGGCAGGGCTGCAGCTTTCGGGCCGCTTGTGCTCTCACTGTATCACCCGTGTCCAGCTGAATTCTTTCCCAGGCCCTTCACAGCCTCTTCTCCTGCTTAACCCTTCCACTCTTCTAGCCGGCTTGCAATCCTGCTGACTTGCTTTGTTTATTTTCAGAATTCCCTAGATCCTAAGTCATCTTTCCTACTGGTTATAGAAAACAGCCTTTACTAAAATATTCTTTCGGAGGTTTTTTTTGTCTCAGATTGCAAGCTTCCTTTTCAAGCTATTTCCTGACTCTTTCATTGTTGTTATCTGACTTGGCTACTACAGAGATCCGTTCCGGTGAGCGGCAGTTTGTGTTCCCCTATTTTCCCCTTCACCTCTTCTGCTTTCCCTAATCATCCGGCCCATCGAGTCTTGCAAGTGTGACAGTTGCGCACAAGCAGGCTCTGACCTGACATTATTCCCTTTGCTCTGTTCTGTGTTGGCATGGGTGCTAGTGATCTTGGTCTTGCGGACCGGCTGATGCATCCATTCATGCAAGTCTGTGGGACCAGGAAACCAGGGTAAGGAGGCCATGAGCATAGGTGTTCTGAGAAAATATATGTGTGTACTGTCTTGCGAGCCAGCTAAACATGCAGCAAGGAGCCAAGAGTGTGGTATCTACCCTGTAGTTAGGTAGGCTAAGGAATTGAATTGAGGCCCTAGATAACACAGCTGGAAGTTAGACCAAAAAAAGAGAGCCAGTGTGGTGTAGTGGTTAAGAGCATGGGACTGGGACTCAGATGATTGGGGTTCTAGTCCCCACTCGGCCATGGAGCCAACTGGGTGACTTTGGGCCAGTCACAGACTCTCAGCCCAACCTACCTCACAGGGTTGTTGTTGTGGGGAGAAGATGGAGGAGGAAAATGATGTAAGCTGCCTTGAGCCCTTTGTAGGAAAAAGGCAGGATATAAATCGGAAAAAAATATCTGGTCAGAATCTGCAGTTTCTATATATATATCAGCAGCTCACCGAGAGACTCCTTATTTCTTTATGTACATTAGGCGAGGGGAACATATGGCCCCTCCAGTGTGTTAGAACTGCAACTCTCTTCACCACCAACTGCTGGCTACTGGGAGTTGTAGTCCCACAGAGCTTCATGTTCCCCACCCCTGAGTTCCTTCCTGTCCTTCCTTAAGTAGCACAGAGTGACATACATAGTTCTGTTTTCCCTTCTTAGCACTTGTATCCTCTCAACAACTGTGTGCGGTGATTTAGACTAATGGAGAATAATTTGTCTAATTTGGAAGAAAGAAAGGTGGCAGGCTGGGCTGCGTATAGTGCTCAGTTTGTTTCCTTTTGTTTTTTCAGGAAGGGGAATCAAACAGGAACCTTTGAAAGAGGGGCCTACTTCTCATTCAACCCTAATTTCAACCCACATTGTCTTGTTGAATTAGAAAAGTTCTGGAAAAATGATACACAAGAGGATGTTGAAGATTAAAAGCAACCTAAAATGTGCAATAAAAATAAAGAAAAGTCTAAAAGTGTGTTAGAAAACCAAAATGGTTTCCACTTAAAAGCTTACTGCATGGTTGTTGGAACTGTGTACAGAAACTCTTGCCTGTTTCTTCTGGTGATGTGATATGCCCAGCAATTCCAGCCCAAGGTGGCTGTTCAGAGATCTGTAGAAGCAGGGCCAGCTAAGTGGTAGTGTTGGCTCTTACTGCGTGCTTGATCGGGACAGGTAACCATCTCTCCATGTGACTACGACTCCCATGCAATAAGCTTTTCAGCAGCAGACATGCGGTTCAGAGGTCCAAAGAAAATCATGACGCTCTTTTCAACATGGCAACAAAAATGCCCCCAATGTCCTCACCTGCCTTTTAGTTTGCATGTTGTGCATCAGATAATAATATCAGCCTCCAAAGAATTCAGGAGGCATCTCTCAGACATTCTGCCAAATGGGGTGTTCTTTTTAAAGTGTGTAATATCAAGGAGCTAGTAAGTTTGTGAAAGGAGAAAAATGGAATATGCTTTTTTGGGACAGAATTTGCCTTATGAATTCTGGGTGAGGGCAAAAGCACTGACGGGTGCTGAATCTTCACTTACCTGTAGGTGTCACCAGAGTCTGACGGATTTCCTGCTGGAAGCCGGCATCTCAGACTAGTGCCAAAATGGTGCAGGTTGCACTTCCTCAGTTGAAGCCATGTTAATGCCGCTGCCCTTAAGCAGCCTGCTCAGCATCTGTGTGATCATGCTGTTTTTTCCTCCTTGCTAGGTTTATGTGCACTTTCTATCAACCATTCCAATTCCTACTTAGCATACCCTGGTAGCACAACTGTCGGCGAGATTGTGTTATATGACGGAAACAATTTGGTAAGTGCAAAAGTGGCTCATTATGAGCTGGGTCACAGACTCAGTGACAACTTCATGTGAAAACTCTTTCAACACAGCCTGCCACTTATTAACACATGCTGAACTCCTGCTCGGTTTTAGGCACGCAGGAAGCCGCTTAATTAGGAGTCAGATAACAAGTACATCCAGTTCTGTGTTGTCCACGGTGCATTGGGAATGACTCTCCGGGGTTCTGGGCAGGAATTTTTCTTAGGCCTACCTGAAGAAGCACAAATGTAACCTCTTTGTGACTAAGAGCAGGACTAGAGCCAGATTGCAGGACTCTTCTTTAAAGGGACTGTTGTCTCCTCATTCCTAAACCCTTTTAATGCAAATGCTGGTAGAATATAGCTGATGTCACCCTTCCCAAGCTGCCTCTGTATGAGGGGCTGCTAGAAAGTAAAGTGGAAGTTATGTTTGGCCAATTAGGAGAATATCGAAAGTTCGTGTGTGTGTGTGTGTGTGCGCGCGCGCGCGCACGCGCGTGTGTGCGTGTTTTGGTCTGCGGTAGTGCTTTTCTGTGGACACATGCCCACACAATTCTGAACCATGGGTTGAGACATTTTTGGGCTTCTTAAACTAATTTTATCCCCCCACCCATTAACAGAGAGATGTCTGCTCAATTTCTGCCCATGATGGACCCCTTGCTGCCCTAGCCTTCAACTCCACAGGATCAAAGCTAGCAAGTGCTTCTGAAAAGGTGAGTAGGCAAAATGGCTCAGAGAGAATCACAAGTAGTACTTGGATTTTCCTAGGGGTGCAGGGCAATAGAGGGGTTATTATTTCCATTTCAATATGTTGGCAAAGTTATTATTTTCCTTTTCTCCAGGAAAAGGCCTCCAGAATTTCATTTATTTCTTTCTGTTTTATGCTTTATGCCACCTCGACTTTCCCTCAGCATGGAGAAATGTATTCCAGTGCTGCATATTTAAAAGGTTCATCTGGAGAATGTAAAAAACTGTTAGTATGAATTCTTGTCATCTTCTAGCCTATTATAAATTATGAAGCAGCAGAGTTGTTTTGATGTTAGATATGTATGAAAACCAGTTATAAAATGGTGTGTGTGTATGAGAGAGAGAGAGAGAGAGAGAGAGAGATGATTAACTATCAAGCCCATTCACTTGAAATGCTTGGGGAATTCAAGGGGCTTTGGAGGAATTAAAAGCTAATTTCTGTGAGGTAGCTGGCAAAGGATTAACCATCCCCTATATGCAACACAGGAAATGGCCAGGAGTAATATGCTTAGAAATAGTTTCTGTGTCTTTTTGATCTAAGCATCTCTCCTTGGAAGTGAGTTCCGTTCAAATCAGTGCAATCTGCTTCCATGCTACAAGTGAGCAGCAAGGCTTCAAGCTTAAATGAACATGCAGTTTCATCTTAAGTATGTTTACTCCCAGATCTTATATTTAAAGCATTTTTAAATGGCTGTGTAGCCCAGAAGACTCCCAGAGTATCTCATAAAGACCCGTAGTATGAAAGTTCATACCCTTTGCCTTGCACTTAAAAAGCCATGGCACACAAGAAAAAGGGTAGGCAAGAAGAATGAAAAGTATTTATGATCAGGCACCTCCTCTAACGTTATCTGCTAGCGCTGATGATGTTGCAGGTCTGTTATGTGTCTGTCAGTACTGCTGTCTGTCTGATTGCCGGGTCTTATTAACTCTTCTGTGAAATCACCAGGGAAAAGTACTACTGTCCCCATTTGTTCTGATTTCTACTTTTCTGACTTCTAGTGTTATATATTTTTCTTCAGGGAACAGTCTTTCGTGTGTTCTCTATCCCTGAAGGACAAAAGCTCTATGAATTCAGAAGAGGAGTGAAGAGGTCAGTCTGATGCTCACAAACCACTGGCCTGGGTCCTTTCCTAGGAAATCTTTGATTGGGTGGGTTGTAGGCACTGAATGTGCTTCGAGCCAATGTGACTGCTGCGAACCACACACTGATCCCCCAGGTGCCCCCTCTGCTTCCTTTCCCAGCCACTGGATGGCACGTATCTGGGGAAGGTTCTTTTCATATGGGAGTTGCTGGTGGCATGTCTCATAGGGACAGTGTCAGCATAAGGCAGGTCTGGGCAACTTGCAGCCCTCTTGTTTTGGCCTAGAATTTCAGTCAGTCATAGCCAATAATGATGGATGCTGGGAGTTGTAGTGCCAACACATCTGGGGGGTCACAAGTTGCCCCACTCTGGTATGTGGATGTTAATGATATGTTGTACCTGTTTTTGGCAGGATGTTGGTGGAGGAGGACTTCCTTATTCCTCCTTTTTAACCTAAAGCACCAAGGGAATTGTAATCTAGTTGCATCCCCAGGAAAATTGCAGAAGTAATTTCCACATAACTGTCCAAGTACCACTCTATTTGTACAAGTCTTTCTGATGTCAGAAGCATTTGGCAAATATGATTCAGGAGCCAGTTCAGGGAAGACAGGCTTGCCCAAGTCAATTCATGGCTGAGCTGAGATTTTGAAGTGTGGACTTGAGAGCTCATCCCCTTAACCATAATGGCCCATTGCCCTGCATGCTGTTTGCTCAGGCCAAAGATACGAAGAAGCCTGATGGAGTGAATGCTTAGCTACAGGCTTCATTTGATTGATGTGCTCCCATGCAGATCTCCCCACTCTCCTTAATTTAGGCCATCTTAGCTTGGGCTAACCTTTTCTTGTTTGGTGCCAGCTGCAGCCACCCTGTTTTCTTTCCTGGGCCTTAGGTACGTGAACATCAGCTCCCTAGTGTTCAGCATGGACTCACAATTCTTGTGTGCATCAAGCAACACTGAGACAGTGCACATCTTCAAGCTGGAACATCTCACAGACAGGTGGGTATCGGGAGAGTGGTGTGTGTCCGCCATGGGGAGCGTATCTGCATCATCCAGGTCCCTCCTCAGCAGGTTACTGAGGTAGTTGATTACTGAGGCTTCCCTTTCTCTTTAGGCAGGGGGAAGCGTCTCACAGCAGATAAGGCAAGATTGTAGGCAGCCCTGGTTTGCTTAGCAGAAGGCTTTCCATCATCTCTCCTAAATTGCTGTAGCGATGTTTCCCTAGATGAGTCCATTGCAGCTTTGACTTGGCAGTGTGATTCGGCACTGACCCAGAAAACCTTCAAGCAGAATGGAAGATTTGGCTCGTACACAAGGCAGCACTGCCAGTTGGCCCCAGGGTATGGGATCTGGGCATGGCTGTGCTCTGACTGGATCATTCCCAGCAAGTGACTGCAAGGGGGGCTTTTGCAAGGCGTACAGCCGGCAGTGTGAGCCCACATAGCTTGGATGCAGCTGCAGTGCCATGCTGTGTAATACGCTTCCCGTGAGGAATGGTGCTGGCAGGACAGGGGTAGTGGCTGTAGGATCAGTCGGAGAACCAAAAAGAGCAGGAACTTGGGACTGGGACTGAGAATGGAGAGAAAAATGGATCTAGCATCCGTTGACCCAAGACGGATTCTGTGGTCTAGCCAAGCCCGACCACTTGGCCATGACAGTTACCCAGGTCCTTTCAGTCTCCTCTGCTGAAGAGATGGCTGGGTTACGGCTCAGCTGTAACCATACGCCTGCAGAGTTTGTGGCTGGTCCTGCCTTCGGTCTTCGCTATGCCCAGCTTCTGTGGCTGGTTCCTGCTACTAGCATATCCAGCCACCTCTGGCCACATGTATGCGTCATGACCCTTTGGCTAGGTTGTGTTTTTCCCTGTGCCACTTGGCTGCAGCATGGCATTTGCTTCTAGGTAACTCGCAGCTGCCTGCTAAGCAGCCGCTGGAGGCAAATGTGCCTTTAATACAATAGTGGGCATCCTCATTAGTAGGCTGGGATGAATGCTCCCAATTTGTAACATAGGCACAAGTCTTGGGAAGTAATTTCCTCTCACTGTTCAGGTTCTGTTTGTCCTGAATTAGATTTCAAGTTAGAGCACTATCTTGCTTACCCCGTTGTCTTTGCAATCCATTAAAGTTTAGTGAGAAGGTGCTTCCATAATGGCTTTTTGTGAAATGGTTTGCACTGCACAGGGCATGTCTGATGGGTCATTCCAGTCACACCTCTGCATACGACAGTTGGGCCCATTTATCATGAAGACGTATGATAGCCTATAATAGTCTTGCCAAGCTATTCTCCTCCATGCTGGAGCAGACAGGTCAGATAAGGCAAGGTGAATTGTGCCTGTGGGCCTTATCGGAAGAAACTTCTGAGACACATGCACGCACACGCACGCACATTAGATAACTGATATAAATCTTACTTGCACATCAATTTCGGGCCTGCTGTTTTGGGCCTTTGATACATTTTAGAAAAATTCCCCTGCCCCAAGCTGCTTATGGTGTGATATTAGCAGTGAAGAAGACTCGAAAGGGAAAGCAGCATAAAGAGGCAGGCATTAAAGGGGTCAGGAAAGTTGTGTGCATTTAGGTTTTGGGGCCGAGGACTGCATTGCTGATACAGTGCTGCTCCTTATTGTAGCAGCTAGACAAGGAAGTGTAGTAACTTCTGCTTTGTCTCTCCTAGCCGGCCTGAAGAACCCCCATCCTGGAGCGGCTACATGGGCAGGATGTTCATGGCTGCTACCAACTACCTCCCTTCTCAAGTGTCAGGCATGATGATCCAGGACCGGGCCTTTGCCACCGTGCGCTTGAACATTTCTGGACCAAGGAACATCTGTGCGCTCTCCACGTATGTAAACAGTGGCTGTAATGGTGGACAGAGCAGGAGCTCCTTCTGCTTGCAGAAATGTTTCGTTAAGCAGCACAAGACAGAATCACTTCTCTGCTGCGTTATATGCACCCTGGCTTCATTTAGTGCCAAAGTTCCTTGGTTCTCACTTGACTTCATGGCAAGGCAGTTGTTTTAAATGATTCATATCACTGTTCTTATAACTCATACATTGGACAACTTTTTCCTAGTCAGGAAATCTGCAAAAAAAGATGGGCAATAAAAGATTTCAGTCTGTGGCTGCTTGACTTAATGAGCTCCATCTGAGGGGGATGGATCGGCCAGATCTAGTACAGAAAAGGTAGTGGATGGATTGCTGTTCTCTCTTTCTAGTGGTTGGCCTCTACCTGGTAGTAGATTCAGAATTCCCTATTCCTGACACCAAAACAGTAGAAAGGGTATGGAGAACCTCTGTTCCATGGGTCCAGGCTGCCCTTTGAGCCTCTCCCAGGGCACCATGCAACTTTTCTTTCATGCCCCTTTATCGTTTAGCCAGCTTCCAGAATGTAGTGTGCTCTTCTCTACACACTCTGGCTTCCTTGTTATCATCTTGGCCTTCTGGTCATTCCAGAGCAGTCTTAACCCTTGGAGGCCTTAGCTGTGCAGTGCTTTGTTAACCCTTATGACTTTCTGGCTGACTTCAGATTTGCTCCAGAGCAATCCTTGCTGCAGCTCGGTTAGTTTCCAGAAGAGGTTTTGGTCCTCCTGCAGGTGGTGTTTCCAACTCAGTCAAGAGTACCCTTCACAGTTAATTATTGTTTTCCTGTTTCAATGCTGTAAATGAATTCATTATGTGAATGGATGAAATATTCTGCAAAAGTGCAGCCCATGCCTCCTCCTGAGTATAAACATGCGTTGTGGCCCTGCCCACTGCCCGAATGATGGCATGTGCCTCAGGACTTGGCTTTTGGGCTCCCTCACCTCAGCAGTTGCCTTTCTTCTTGCAGCTGTACAGGCAAAGAGCCTACAGGCAGGTACAGATAATGTTTACTCTTACATACCTCCCAGTACTCTGGCCAAACAAAACAAAAGTTATGGCAGCCTAAGATGAATGACCCCCCACCCCACCCCCAACTGAATGAACCCCCTGGAAGTTCCTTTCAGCCCCCCTCCTGTGCATTTCTTGTTAGGATCCAAAAGCTGCCTCGGCTCTTAGTCACAACATCTGACGGACATCTTTACCTCTACAACCTGGACCCTCAAGATGGAGGGGAGTGTGTTTTAATCAAGAAGCACCGGTAATATACAACTGTACCAGCACTAGTGGGAAACTTAATGGGGTAGATTTTTAGTACAGAAAACGGGAGTATAATAAATTGTCCTCTGAAGCTTTTCTAGGGTGGGGTGGGGTGGGGTGGGAGGGGGCTGGAAGTACATATAGCTTTATTTCTTGAGCTGTTTGAGAATTCCAGTGCTGCCTTGCCTTATAGCAGAAATCCCAAATGTTTCATAATTCCCAAACTTGTGCAGGATGACCCCCTCTGAGACTTAACAGTGACCTGGTTTACACAGAACACTAACTCAGGGGTGGTTGTGTGGCCCAGATAGGGTTTCATACAACCTAACAAACCTTACTCAAGGTTTGAACACTGATCTGTGGGTTGTTACTTAATTGTAGGTGAATCTGTTGTGTTAACCCAGCCATGCTAACAAAACCATGGTTTGTTAACCATTAGCAACACTTGAAAATAACCTGTGGATTTTTTAACAAACTATGGTTTGTTAGGCATGATTCACATTCTAGAACATTCCATAATTTGGTGGCAACTTATACTCATATTCAAGGTTAAATATAGGTTCTCATGTTGTATGGATCCCGCACCAACAGTTTGAACAACCGAAAGTTCTCAATCCAGCAGCCTTGGGATCTTTTTTTGGGTTGTTTGTTTTCAGTAAATCATAGTTTACTGTGAGTGCAACCAGTTTTGCAGCATGGCAATCCAGACTTCAGTAATAACATGGGTTAAATAGACCATGGGTTAGGTTATGTGCAGACCTCATCAAGCATGTGCTTGCATGCTTGATTTGAGTGGCACTTAGAGGTGACAGTAAATGCATTTCTCTCAGTCTGTTGGCAATGCTAGTGGGCTCTAATCCACCCACCTAGGAATTATTTTGGCTGTCAGTTTATAATGCATGTTTAAATTGCTCTACCAGTCTGCCTTGAGTGGCTCTCTTTTGCAATGCCCATTTAATTCAGGCAACACCAGCACTCCCCTGCTTTTCTAGCCTCCTCTAAAGCTTATAATCTTGCTTGAGCAACCTCTTGTTCAAAATAATGGCTGTGTCCTCTGCTTCAGATAGAGAGGAAGGGAGATGGTTGCTCCCAGCTACAGCTTAATGAAGTCTGTGTGTAATCAGCCACTGCTGCCTCTACTGTTAGCTGGTTTTTCAGAAAATCAAAAGAGCAGGGTGTCAGAGGGAGCAAAAACCTTCCCTTTGCACTGAAAGGAAGCCCTGTTCCTTACTCTAGCGTGGAGGTAGGCTGAAATTGCTCAGTGGGAAATCATAGGCACTCTGGACATGCTCTGTAGTACTTTTCTGTACCATATAATACCGCTTTCTCTCTTCGGCTGATGATTTAAAAATGAAGAGTTGGACAAAGGTGGGAGAAGGTACTCAGTGAGTGTGGTTAAAGAGAAACTAGTGGGGCTCCAAGACTAGGGTAGGTGTACCAGCAAGAGATTTTGTTCAAGTGGCCAGAGGGCCTGGGGAGGTTTCCGTTTGCTTGCCCCGTCTCACCTCTGCAGCAACACTGCTCCAGTGTGGGGCCTCCCTGTCCTCTGCAGACCAATGTCAGGCTTGGGGAGGCTGGGCCATCAGCATCGCTGTGCCCGGTTTGGCTTCTGTGTTGGCCAACGAAAGGCTCAGAAATGGCCCAGGCCCCCGTGTCCACTGGTCAGGGTGACAGTCCATGACCCAGCACAGGGAACCTGCTTGTACTTTGCCACGCTAGATGTGGACTGGGGACAGTGTTTCGTTTTAATTCCTTTTTCATCCTTTTCTGGCCTCATGTGCAATTAGCTTGCTTGACTTGGGAAAGACAGAAGAGAACAAAGAAAATGATCTCCGGCCTCCTGCGGCTCAGACCTACGCTGCAACTGTAGCCAAGCAAAGCTCGGTGCCTTCGCCTTCCATGATGCCAGGTGAGGACTGGATTGACTCGCTTCGTTCACTGTTACCTTTGCTACTGAAAGCTGCAGGTCAGATCAGATTTGTGCACAGCTAGATACCTCCAAATGAGGAGTCTTCTGCACAGCAGCCTTGATACTTTTGAGCAAACGTGTGTTGTGATGTCTTTTAACTGATGTACATCTGGAACTGTGGGATGTGGGGTTATTCTGAAGACCAGGTATTTCCCTGAGCTGCATTTTAGATGGCCACAAACAAAAGATGCTGAAGCAGTCCGCACATTTTGGTGACTTTTGTGAGAACCCAAGCAGAAACTGTTGCACTAGATAGTACAGTAACAAGGACAAGCCGTGGGCATCTCATGATAGAAAATCATCAAGACTGAGTGCTTCTGCAGACATGAAGGAAATGAATGGCATGTGCCACAGAACTGAGTGTCCTAAGAATCTTGGTCTCCAGAAAATGAGCATTTACATGAACTTGGAGGAGGTCTTTCTTTGTGTGCACATGGATAGCACACAGCCCTGGAACCAGCCACAGCATTGCAGTAATGCCTTTCGGACATCCTCTTTTGCGATGCCCGTGCATGGTCTTGTGGGGAGTGTCTTAGCCCAGGGGTTCCTGGTGCTTGTGCAGCTCTCGGAGATTAAGGTGCAGCTCCCTACAGCACTTTCCTACAGCCCAGCCCCAATGCCCACGGGTAGCATTCACTGGATGAGGGCAGCCTGCGTTGCTGGAACCAGAGAACTATGCAGCTTAGCCTGTCCTTTTGAGGTCAGTCCACAACTACTTCTCATGTCCCATGAGTAAAACAAACTTGCCCTCTGGTTATGACCAAGTGTAATTAATTATCAGAGCTCAGCCACTTTGAAGATGCACCGTGCTTTGATGATCCTAGACCGGTTTCTAATGTCCACGGTTGTTGTCATGCTCCCCAATCAGTGCCTGCCTTGTCTTTGCAAGAGTTTTTCCCTGTGGATTCATGCATGTCTCCCATCTTTGTTTTATCTCCCTAATTGCCATTTTTTAAATTTTTCCCTTAACTATTCTTTCCCTGAGCCTTGCCCAAAGAGACGTTCTCAGTTTTTATCTCTGGGTTCAATCAGCATTAGCTGTGGAACACACAAAGCCTTGCAGACATCAAAAGCAGTGCTCAGGTGTAAAACCCAAACCTGAGTTGGCCTTTCAGAACAATGGCTCAGGCGCTTGCATTTCCCTTCCCTCTCCTCCTTTGCTCACAGGCCCACCTTCCCTCTCGGTTTCTGGCTGAGGCAGACTATAGTTTGCTTGTGGTGACAGCTGAGCAGGCCATACCACAGATTTCTGGATGTCACAGCAAGGACTGGCACCTGAATATGTGAGCTGATTCCCTTGGCATCCTTCATGTCGGATGTATTTTTGAAAGTTCTACCTTTGGTGTTTAATCTGCAATAGCCCATGAACATGTGCAAGTCACTTGGTGTTGCACTCCTTAAATGATGGACCTAGATGTGCAAATTATCCCATAAAACAGAGGTGGGCAACCTTTGTGCTCCCAGAGGACACTGGAGGCCTCTGAGGGCCATGCTTACCCCTGGCACAGTTCAAGGTGTGCACCAAGCTCATGGATATGTCAGTCCGGCAATACACAGAATTGTAAGCATCTTTGTCTGCAGTATGAGAATAGCTCATGCTACCCACTCAATTCTTTCTATAAATGTGGTTCATTACTGTTCAGTGACTTTACCAAAATAGCAGTTACTAACCCTTGGTGAGGGAGACTTCCTTAAGGATGCAAGAGTTCCTTCTGAGACTTGAGTGGCACCTTACTGGTTAGTGTGGTGCTGTGGGCAACCAACCTTTTCTGAGCAAATGTGCCACCAGTTGAGTCCAGTGAGACTGTGCTATGGCCCATGCGCATCCATGGCACCTTGGGCGGTTCTGCCTGAGCTTCTAAGTAGGCAGCAAGTACAACTGTGAAGAACTAGCCTGGCCAGTTCCACAAATCCCTTTTGCAGGTACATCGTGGCGCAGGCTGGGGATCCAGGGTCTCAGAAGCTAGACTGGAATCCAGACCACTTTCTGAATTCCTGCTTGACTCTGTAACTCAGTGGCTGGCCGGGGGCAAGTCAGTGTTGCCAGGCCCAAAGTACCTTTTAGGGATCAGATGAGATGCCACCCACATGCACCAGTCTGAGCTTCTTAGAAGACGGGTGAGAGCAAATGCAATGCATCGCTAACCTCAGATGCTCCGCATGTTAAGTCCAACCTGCGGTCTAAGAGACAACACATTTCTCCTGAAGCGGCCAGTGCTGCTCATCTGAGTGACAGGATTTCCAGGGAGGTGAATCCTCAATATCGTCCACTAGCCTTGTAAGTTTCTTTCTGCATCTCTTGTATGCAAAGACATTACGATGCATTTCTTACCTCGGACAAGTGCTCATTAAACTCTGCATGTTTGAGTCATTGTGGAGAGTCTGAAGTTCATCGACTTAAGTCTACTAAGTCCTGCTTTTTCCTAGCCTAGTGTTTGCAGTGCTGGCACATCCTCCTCCCACTTCTCCCGTTTTCCCACATGCTCGAGAGGGAAAAAATGCACTCGAATGGTGAGCCTGCATGCCCACCTTGGGCAATTCTCGGCCTCTCCTGTATTTATCTAAAGCATTTTGGTAATTCTGTTGTTGCTGCTTTTGCAGGTTACTCTGAAGATGGGGGAGCCCTTCGAGGAGAGATTATACCCGAGCATGAATTTGCCACAGGGCCTGTGCGTCTGGACGATGAAACTGAATTTCCTCCTGTGAGCATTAGGAGCACTTAAGCCGCACTATGGCCCTCCTGCTCAGAAGAAAGTGTTATCCTCTACTCCTTGAAGGGCTGTCCCTTCCTATCCTTCCTGTAGCCCATGGCAACTGATTGTGTGTAGTCTTGGGACTGGGTAGACAGCTGCCACCGTGGGAGAAGGGCTTAGGGAGCAAAGTTTATACAAATCTGTCTTTTAAAGAAATGGATAATATTTATATTGTTCTCTTAGCCATGCCTGTCAAAGTGCACTAATGCTGCAGATGCCCCCATAAACCTATTGGCTTCCCCAAAGAAGCAGAGATCCAAAATGCATGTCTTGATTTCTGCATCTGCAGTTTCAGCTCTGCTTCTGAGCTGAGAAAAAACTCTCCAAATATCACCAAGAGCAGCTTTCAAGGCATCTTGCTGGTTCCCTTGACATTTGGAGCCTTGGAGTGTTCCGATTAAATTGCCCTGGACACAAGGGCTGAAGCTGACACAGATTTTTGTAGGCCCCAGGCCTCCCTTGAGGCTCCGCCGTACAGGGTTGGCCTGCCTAGTTTCTCACAGCAACCCCTGCCCCTCACTGCCCTTTTCCTGGTAGCCGTTTCATCCTTGCGTGGGGGGGAGGGGGCTTTGCGCTAGCCTTGTGTGAGCCACCGTGGAGCAGCAGGACTGGGGAGGTGTGGACTGGCATAGGATGGGGCAGGGGCGAGTGGCGGAGAGGACGCAGGGAGTGTCAGTTGAGGGAGCACGTGGGCAGCGCTGGGGTTAGGGCAGAGGGGCTTTGTCTGCTGCCCTTGGCTCATGGGGCAGGTCCAACCAAGGGCTGGTGGCCAGAGGGCGCAGAAAGAGAGAGCAGCAGTCCTAGCCAGTTCCCCCAGCATTACTGACCCTGCTCACCAGACCTGTTCCCGTGCAGGGTCAATATAGGCATGGATAGTGGTGGTACAGGAAAAAACCTTGGCTAGGATTTGTTTTAAAGAACTGCCTTGAAGTGCTTCTGGAAGTATTTTTTAAGGACATTCCTTTATGTTGGGTAGTGTTTTCCCTCTCTGTAATGGATGTGTAACCTTGCAGTGTCTAATCAGTGCTGTGTATTTACTGTTCTCCAAGCTCTCTGTTTTTCTATGCTAACATGGGGTGCATTATGTTACCAGAGCTAGTTAATTATACCAGAAAGTTGGGCCCCAATAAGGCCCAAGAGGGAGAGTGATCATGTGGAAATAACCATTCTAGAATTGGAAACTAGGACAGGGAGAAGGCGGCCATGTGGTTAGCCCAAGGAATTCCTTCCTATTTGCATGGCTTTGCGCTCCTGGAATGGCTCCAGATGCAAAGGACTTCCCTGTGTGACTGCTCCATCTTGATGGTATGGCAAGGTGTCGCCCTGCCCTGCCACGCAGCCCTGCTTGGCTTCTGTTACTGCTTCCTTCCTTCTTCTACCACCACCACCAAGTCATCCTGGGCCCTTAAAGCTTGGGGAACCAGCCAAGACAGCCCTGCGCTGCTCTCTGTGAGGCTTTCTCTGCTGCCTTTCCTGGCTCAGGCTGAGAGAAAGGCTAGCTCTCGCCCATTTCTCTTCCCACACGTTTCCAGACATGGCTTGTATAGTAAATAATGGCCCTGCCTCAAGCATAGTTCAGGAGGGCTTCAGGTGTTGTTTTTCACTTTCCTGCTGCCATCTTTTGTTCTTACCACTAAATGATTCATTGTGGGAAAGGTGGAATAGCTGTGCTCTGCCTTTGGATCAGTTGTGGTAGGAGCTCTGTTGGGGAGTGCCCTTCCTGTGGGGTACATGGGCTGTAAGGGGTTGTGGAGGAAGGGCAGGTGCAAATGTGCCATGTCTCTCCTGACTAAGAGGAGGATGAGCGATCAGTATTTGCTCCTGAGGGTCAGACAAGTGCTTGATTCTGACTGGGGACAGAACAGGCTTAGTTTGGGCATTTCTCGGTAACTGTATGGACTGAGCCAAAGCCCGAGTGGAACCCAGAGCTAGATGCTTCCTGCTGGCTAGGTTAGTACAAGATTCCTAGTCTGCTGCCCTTTGAAGGAATTAGAGATTACTGGAATTAGAAATTATTGGATTTTTTCCAATGGTAATCAAGCATGGCAACACTTGGATTAGGCAGTATTAGGAATAAGAAATAAAGGAAGAGTACTGTAATTAAGTGTGCTGCGTTTGGTGATTTGGCTGCAGGCTTGTTACAGTAGTTATACAAGTAGTTACAAAAGCATCCATGATTCTTGAGTTGACCGGGTTCAGGGTTCCAAGAAGCTGCTGCACTTGGGTTTAATTTTACATTTGGTTGCTGTGATAGGAAAGGATGAATTGTGATTCCTTAGTACTTGCCATCCCTTTGGAACAAGGCTAAGCCTTTTGTGGTCCTCCAAATGTTGAACTGCAGTTCCCATCACAGCCATTGGTAAGAGATGATGGGAGGTGTTGTCCTCTACATATCATTGACCTACAATTTGGCCAGCCCAGCTCCATGATAGCAGTTACTGACCTTCCAATAGTGTGTGTGTGTGTGTGTGTGTGTGTGTGTGTGTGTGTGTGTGTGTGTATTTGGGGAGGGGGGGGTCACTTTATGCATCCTTCTTATTATGTTGTCAAACTCTTTAGACTGGTGAGAAAGCACCTTCTTAACAGGAAAATGGCCTCTTCAAGAGTATTGGGGCAAGCATCAGGTTCTTTAAATGACTGATATACTGACATTAAAATAGCTTTTTAAAGGCTGCATCTTTGCAGAATGAAAGCCCACCTCTGAGCAGTTTTCTTACTTGGATACCAGTTCGGTATAGGATGCATTTTCATTGTCATTTAAAAGGAACAACACTGGAGACAAACGGGAATCCAGCGTGGAAATAAGACGGACCATGTGTTGGAGCCAACGTCCTTGTTGTGTCTGTGGAATTGATACCTCTGTTGGAGCCATATCCACATTCTCTCCTCCCCACTGCAGCCTCCCCCTCTGCATAGCCTCCAGATTTGCTTGGAGTTGGGGAATCTTCCAGAGGCACATGAAAGGCTGTTGGGGGAGACCGGTTCCACTAGTGGTATCCATTCCACAGATGCAATAAGAAAGTTGAATCTAACCCTGAATGAACACGGATCATCTTAGATATGTGGTATATCATTCTCTGGCACATAAATGAGGGCTCTTAATACCTGGCAAAATTTGAGCCTTAGGCCCTGCTGCAGCCTTGACTCTGTTGAGCACTCCATCTCTCTCCTTCCACTCCATGCTTACTGGAGGTGGTGGATATAGTCAAGAGAACCTGATTTCTCAAATCCTTTCATCTGTATGGTGTTGTCCAGGAAACTGGCAATCATGGAGGTGCAATTCCCATGATGTATTTGTGCACCGCAGGTCTCTCCTGAGAGATGCTTACAGCAAAGTGACACTTCACCCCAGGTGATCGTATCTATACTTTTCGCTTGTGGGAAAGCTCCCTATATTCTTGATGCTGATCAGTGTGGAACCTGGCCAAGCCCTCCTAGCTGCCACCCACTGCTAGCCACCTCATTTCTGCATCTGGAAGGACGATGTCTAAATGGGAGGCAGAAGGCATGGCCAGTGGTTGTCATGCTGTCATGTAGAGCTGGTAGGATTGATACCGTGTCCTGCTGCTGATGTGCAAGACAGGTGGGTCTTCATTATAGTGTAAGCGGTTGATACTGCAAACACAGAAGGCTGACAGGACCAAAGGGGATCTCACAGTTGTGAAAGAGCACTGAAATCTGTAGAACTTAAATAAAAATATCAAAACAGGTGGGATGACTGTCTCCTCAGGGTTTTGTGCAGACCTTTCTCCTGTGTGCACTAGAGACTGGCCTTACACCCAACACATTTTTAATGACTAGCACTCTATTTTGTAATTGGCAGACTCTGACAGTATCTTTTAAATCAGCAGATCCCCACTGTGATGCGTTTTCTGCCAGTCTGCTAATTTGATTGCCTTACTTAATTCCATGCATTTCAGTAACTGAGGCTTCAAGTGCATACTTTATTTACAAACAGAACAATGGTTTGAGTCATTGCTTAAACCAGGCATACGTTTTCAGGCTTGAATCTCGGATTAGATGTCAGATACACACTGGATCTAGTTTATTCCTAAATCAGATGATTCCTGCAAGCACGGAAGAATTAAATGACCCACACAGATCCAGAGGTATTGCGGAAAGCAAAGCAGTTGCATGACATTTGTTTCCCTGCTGCTTCCTCTGCATGCACGCAAAGTCTGCACGTTGCTGGGAAAAGTAAGGCCCTTCTGTTTTGATTTTGGTAGATAATCTTATGCCGTGGAATCCAGACGAACAAAGTGAAGAGTTCATGAGGAGTGGCAAACAGCAGAGCACAGAACGGCGGATGGGAGGTAGTTTTGAAAAAACTAAAGGGGAATGTAGAAGAACCCACAATTTGGGGGGAACCCTGAGGTGCTCCAGTCCTTTTAACACAGTATGTTCATTCCTAGCCAGTTCTTTCTGGCCATTTGTGTGTGCTTTCTTAAAAGTGCTATGTAAGTTTGGTATCCATGTACTGTATATTTACGTTGCTCTATACTCAAGAACCATGATGCAACTGTTACCCTAATGAATTTAAATTTTATACACAAGCCTGCCCTTTTCTAACTTATATCATGTATAAATGTACTTACAGAAGTCTATTGATCAATGTCTTTGTATGTTGTATGCATAATATTTTACCCATGCAGAATATTTTTGCAGTGATCTATGGGGGGGGGGGACCCAGAACCCCAGCATATGCTGTGGGCGCTCTGCTGGAATACCTATCAATAAAGTCATCATGAAGTCAGTGGCAGGTGTCCTCCATCTTTCTTGCTTTGAATTGCACCCTAAAAATCGGCCTTAAGGTCTGTAAACTGAATGGCTGCGGGTGCACATGGAATCCTTATTCTTTCACCTGCACCATGCCAGCTCACTTCCTTTGCCCCAGATACATTTTGCAAAGGATCAGACACAAACCTTGCTCCGGGAGCAGCTGCTGCTGGAGTCACATTTTTCTAACAGATTATGGACCATGATGACTGCAGATAGCAATGCACAGGCTTAGCGTACTGAAAGACATAAGAATTCATGTTGGTATGTGAAACATAGCAACTGTCTCAATTTTCCAGCCTTGGTCAGCTGACTCTACCAGATCTTTTAGTGACTTTAGCTGCCTAAGACTGGCTTTAAAGTCACCCCAAACTTTCCTTGTGCTGCCTGGGCCACAACTAGACCTTACAAGATGCATGCATGGCTATTAAAACTGGCAACCCTGTGCTTTGTTCTTTCTCTCTCCGATATTTAACTTCACAGTGTCCAGATGTTGCATGTTTCACTGTATTTTTGAAAAGCAGGGATTACAGCTTCATCTGCCTTAAGCCTTTGGACCATTTTAGTAATCTAGTTTGAAATAAAAAGAACGGGTGGAAACAGCCCCAAATTCAGCATTTACTTACAGCAAGGGTAGTGAGCGAGTTAGCAAGATCACAGTTTGCTGCTAGATCGCTGGGTGCTCTGAAGTAGATCGGAATTTATTTCTGATTTCCAAATGTTTAATAACAGGCACAATAATTTCTTCCTCATCAGCATTCTAAATTGTGCATTAAAATGAAGAAAACTTAGGTAATCAGCAGCAGGTCTTTGTGTAGAAGGACTGTGCGCTCCATTCAGTTCTCAAAAGAACTCTCTAATGCCATGAGTTTTGTACCGGGCTCCGGTTGGTGGCTTTCAAGATTCCATGAAAGAACAAAGTAGATGCCATACACAAGTCAGACGTGTAACCAGGCCTGCTTTAGAGGAGTCTGCCTTTCAACAGCAGCAGCACATCACAAAATACTTGATTAAACCACTAATACATGTACTGTATTGTCCACTTGTGTCTTTGAGTCTTTCTCACTTCAAGGGGAAATGGCGTTACTGGTTCCTGAACTGGCATCCCCCGTATCAGTCTGGTATCTTTTTCCCCCCGAAGATGAGTTGAAATAAGCCAGTTGGCATCTGCAGACCAAGTGTTGTGGGTTGCAGCAGGGTGTCACATCTGGATCATGAGAGTAATCTGCCACAGATATGTTGTCAGTCGCAATATCTTGATGAATGCCCACAAGAGCCTCTCTTACTGCTGGCAACACAGCTTGGTATTCAGCAGCATGGACGTCCAGGGGCTTCCCCTCTTGAAGATCATGCCCTAAGTTGAAAATGAGGGGCGGCTGGTGATGCTGCTCCTGCCCAATGCTGCCATCACAGGCCTTGGCACCACCTGAAAAGAGATGCAGCACACAAGATCCCAGGTCGCTGCCTTCTGCCACTTAGGTGTCCTTGCAACATCCACACCATTGCAAAGAATTTTTTGAGACCAATTGGATAGTGTGAGTATCAATTAGGCAAAGGTAAGCACTTTAATTTCATGAATTTTAGTGAAGGAGAGTGAAGCACATGCCCATTATTAGAAAAACAAAAGAAAAGAGCTGACCAATTCACAGGTATAACTGGTTGCCTGAAATTCTATCAAATGAAATATTTGCAGGAAAACTTCACTGCTTATCAGGTGGCCAACTGAGGCTTGTGAGCCACATGCAGCTTTTTAAGTTTATTTTGTGGCTTTCCACTCACAGTTGCAGAAGCCCATTTGTGCTGCTTCAACATCTGACATTTATGGTATGTGGCTCTTCCATGGAGCAAGTCTGGCCACCCCTGCTATATATCATCAGTTCAGCCTGCATAATGATTTGAGCTTCTTCTGCTCCTTGTCTTACTGCAAAACTGAGAAATACGGCAGAGGTCGCTAGCAAAATAAGCAAGATCGGGGCAGGAGAACCTGGTACTGATAGAACTAGTGCTGCAGATGGTAAGCCTATGATTCTCAAGGGTATTCTCAGCTGTGAGCATTATAGGTTCAGCTCAAAGATATTACCTATGAGGCTTAGATGCATGGAATGCGTATGCCTGGCCCTGACAGGTAACCTAATGAAGAGACCCTTAATGGAAGTGTATTGCTATCGACTTGTGCCAGCAATCCTTGGGCACAGTTCCAAGTAGCTGCAGAATGAAAGCAGAAAGTAGATTATGAAAAATTCTTTGAATGATCACTGGACTTTTTTATTCCCCAAATGTTACAAGAATCTAGTTCTGCAGGATGCATCTACTACAGAAAAGGCTAAAGATCACTGAAGAACAGGAATATCAATAGCTAATGTGCAATAGTGGATTCCTATGTTAAACTTTGGCAGGAAAAATGCTCTAAATGAATGTCCATTGGCTTTGTTCTCACACCCAGGAGAGGAGGCGGTAATTTTGCTTCTAGCTGTACTGCTTGAGAATACAGTAGCGGCTCACCATCCTGCAAAAACGGCCTGCATCTAGAAAATGGATTCCTCACTCCCTGTCATTTAGCTTCCTCCGCACTTGAACTATTTCTGAATGGAGTATTCAATCAGGAGAGCCCCCAATTCACAGTTTCAAGTGGTAAACTCCAAACGTAAAATCTGGTTGTATATGCTGTCAACTTCTCTCTGATGTATGGTGGTCCCATGAATGAAATGTTCTGTCCATGACATTTTATTTTTATTTATTTATTTAAAACATTTCTATGCAGCCCCATTCGCTGAAGCCTCGGGGCGGCTCACAATGTAAAATTAAAATATAATACATTCAAAATATAAAACAAATTAACAATATAAAATAAGCCGCCCTGGCCAGATAAAATAAGCAAATAATATTAACAATTAAAATGACGTTTAAATAAAAAGGTCTTTGCCTGGCGCCGAAAAGCAAATAACGACGGCACCAGGTGGACCTCTCTGGGGAGTGCATTCCATAGATTGGGCGCCACCGCAGAGAAAGCCCTCTTCCGAGTACCTACCCTCCTAATTTCTTTCACGGAAGGGCCTCTCCCG
>NW_025336221.1:2549342-2554583 GCF_004798865.1 Varanus komodoensis | reverse complement strand
CGCCCCGGCCAGATAAAATAAGCAAATAATATTAACAATTAAAATGACGTTTAAATAAAAAGGTCTTTGCCTGGCGCCGAAAAGCAAATAACGACGGCACCAGGTGGACCTCTCTGGGGAGTGCATTCCATAGATTGGGCGCCACCGCAGAGAAAGCCCTCTTCCGAGTACCTACCCTCCTAATTTCTTTCACGGAAGGGCCTCTCCCGCAGATCTCAAGGGGCAGCCAGGCGTATATGGACGTAAGCGCTCCTTCAGGTAGCCAGGACCCAAGCCGTTTAGGGCTTTATAGGTCATCACCAACACCTTGAATTGGGCCCGGACTTCAATGGGAAGCCAGTGAAGCTGACGGAGGACTGGAGTCATGTGAACATAACATCCCTGCTTAGCTGTTATAAATTCTGGGCTGTGGCTTCCTTTATAGAGTCAATCCATCTCTTATCTGGTCTTCCCTTTCATCTTCTGCCTTCTACTTTTCCTACCATAATTGTTTTCCCCAGGGAGTTCTGCCTTCTCATGGTGTGTCCAAATTACGACAGCCCCAGTTTTTTTCCATTTTTGCTTCTATGGAAAGTTCTTGTTTGATTTGATCTAGGACCCACTTGTTCATCTTTGTGTTGGTTCAGAGTATTCACAACGCAAAACACAAAGGAGAGCTGGTGTGCGTGTAATGGTTAAGGGCATGAGAAAGGGACTCAGGCAATCCTGGTTCTAGTCCCTGCTCAGCCATGGAGCCAACTGGGTGACTTTGGGCCAGGCACAGACTCTCAGCCCAACCTACCTCAAAAGGTTGTTGTGAGGATAAGACTGAGAGCAGGAGGAGGAGAAAGATGCCAGCTGTTTTGAGTTCTTTGTAAGAAAACAGCAGGATATAAATCAATCAAACAAACAAAATTGCCACCTCACTTTCAAGCTGTGAGAATTTTCTCCTGGTGTCACATTTCCCTTGTTGGATACAAGTGCCAGAATGGATGAAGAAAAACAGCTGATGGGAAGGACTATGGAGTAGTAAGCAGCATGCATGAGGAGGATATGGCTCTAACTGTGAATCCTCTTTGACCTATGCATTAATACATTTTTTATAAAATGCTGTCAAGAGTCGGAAGACATTTTGGTCACTTCCACTATTGAAACTACACATTGTCTTCACAGTTCCTCATGATCCACATCACATTATGCCTCCAGGCTGGAGCTGTGATGGATACAGATGTCTGCGATCGTGTGTGCACTACTGCTTTTCTTAACAGAAGCCAGGCTCATGCTGGCATGGAGATGTTCTGGACCTTTCTCTCAAGTTCTGCTAAAGTTAAATATTAGCAAGAAAGCTGGGCAGAAACTGCATGACAGTCGCAGACCAACTTGTCTCGACCCCAAACACAGATAAAGAAGGGTGCATGTGTGAGGGAGAGTGGGGCAGTCCAATTTTTTTTGAGCAAACATGGCATAAATGTGGGGAGCAAAATCCTCCCCACACTTGCTGCTTATATGCTTGCATGTCATGGCTGGGCAACTGGTGGCGCCGCAGCTGCTTTGGCTTACAATTCCCTCAACTTGACTATGCTGGCCAGGGCTAATGGACGCTGTAAGCCAAAATGGCTGCCAGGCTGTCCACCCCCGCTGTAGGTTTTCCTTAGTATCAAATTGCAGCTGGAAGTAAATGAACATCTATGAGATAAGCCTTGCAGAGTGGAAAGTTTTTGATCTATTGGGGCAGTATACATTTTAACAAAAATGGGTACACTCCTGTCACGTGTAGAATGAGCCTTAGACAAGGCCTCAGTGTACACGTTACACAGTAATTCTTATATATTACACCAGTGTCCCTCAACCCCAGGGTTTTCCCTATCTTTGGGCAGCTGATTTTTTTCTTTTCTTAAGAGCCTGTACAAATACCGATTGTTCATTCTCAATGGAACCCACCACCACATTTCTCTCAAAGCCACCCTCTTCTGTGATCAGTGTGAACACAGATCAATGGATTGAGGGCCTCCACAGTAATTCTGTGTTCCTGTACGATATGATCCAGTTACTCCTGATGCTGAGATGCTGCAGAATTGCATACTCTCTGCTGAAGCTGACTGGAAGGAAACACAGAATCACGCAGAAGCAACTTCTACAGGTAGGTATCCTGGATTTGCAGGAGCCATTAACTAACTTGTAGCACTAGCAGTTCTCTCACAGTTTGCTTTCATTTCTCTCCAAACCCTCAGTCCTCTTTTCTTTCATCCCCCAAGGGCAGATTACTGTTATTTAAACTGTTAGTTGAATGCTGAAAATGCACGTCCACACATAAACGTACTAGACTCTGCTAATCAGCTGAGGCCTTCTAGCAAGTCGTAAGCCAAAGACTCACTCCCTCTCATGCCCAAACATGAGGCACAATAATTTCACCTCTGCCCCGCTCTTACTAAGGGACCTCAGCTGAGATCAGTGGCACAGTCCACTGGGGACTCTGCTTTACAGTGCTCTATCCAGGGGGGTAAATGCAGCCAAATTGTAACTGGGAAGTAGTGCAGAGAAAGCAGAGCCCAAGTACTTCTGATGGAAAGGAGCTGTACGTGCACAATTGCATCAGGGGAAACTATGAAGAGGGTATGTAACGAAAGCTATGATACGGTGATACCAGTCAATCCAGCCTGTAGCCTTCACTGGAGGAAGGGGCAGAGTCATCCATTACGTGCAGTGACAGCCCAGAGAGTCTGTCAGAGGTGATAACAAGGCAGGACCTGGTAATTATAGCTCCAAAGGCCCGAGGCGTCAGCTGGCTGTATGTTTCCATAAGGCTGACCCATGTTTCACCTTGCTCCAAAATGACAGCTTGCAAAAGGCACCAGAGGCCCAGGAAGCTCAGCCAGGTGTCGCCCTGCTCTTTTGTTTGCACTTTGCTAAAAAAGGAGCTGAGATCCTAAGGAAAACACAGCAACACGAACAAAGAAGCAATGATGTAAAGTCCAGAATGAGAACCTGCACCAGGCCAGCCTCTTGCAGACATGGCTGCTCTATGCCCCACGGGTGGCAAAGACGTTTTGTCCTGATTGACGAAGGGGAAAAGAAGTGCTCTCATCAGCACTTGTGGGCCAACAGCCAGAAAAGGGCCAGGCTTGCAACAACTGAAGCCTTGCCTGGGGAGGGAGTAGGTGGTGGGGCAAGAGGACAAAAGAAATAGAGTATGTCCCTTCACTGCATGATTAACACGAAGCCAACAATAAAGGCAAGGCTTGACCAAGTGGAAATAGACACACGCAATGGAACACCTTGCTACAAAGCAGCCCTGTGCAACAGCAGCCGACCACCAGAAAAAGCAATGGCTGACTATTTTGGTCCAGCAAAGAGCTCGCTTTGGGCATAAGCGCTGCCCCACAAAAGTGCCATGTGGCTTCATCTGTGCCGCACAGGGAAGCTTTGCCTGTTTTGGGACAGGGAAATGCATCTCATTGCATTCCTTCCTCTTACATGCTCCATGTTTGCCAGGCTGAGCTGCACATGCCGAAGCTGTAAATAGAACAGGTAAATTTGAAGATGAAATTTGGAAGGAGAATAGGGAAGGTGGTCATTTTGTCTCTCTGTGCCCAGCTGGTACCAGGGAATCTGTTATCCTGAGCAGGACATGCAAGGCAATGCAAACACCCACCCCCCACCAACAGCTTTTAACGAACATCCAAATATCCAAAGGCCTGATACAACACTTGCGTCAAAAACAAACTTAGTCTAGGATTAAGATAAATCCAAATCTTAGTCAATCTGCATTCACTAAGACAAGATTCCTACCCAAGAATCAATCCACTGCATGGGATCTCAAAAGTTTTTTCCCTGCCAACTTCTATACAGCAGGTGGGCAACCTGCCAGATGGTTTCACTACAACTTCCATTATCCATTACCTCTGTTACCTCTGCTAGCTGAGGGTGATGCAAGATGGAGACCAAGAGAAGTGGCAGGCCATAAACTGACTACCCTTCCCTACAGATTCCCTGCTATTCCCGCGGGAACAGTAAACCCACCATCACCTCTATCTGAATTGCAGACAAGGTAGAGGACTGTACTGTGGTCAAAATTCTGTCCACCCTGCCAGAATCCACTGGCATCCAGATGTGGTGTTCCATGATGAGGTTGGATGGCTGAAGGTAGCCCAAACCAACCTCTTACCCTGCCTGCTGAGGCTTCTCCACTCACTCTGTCTAATAAAAGGACCATTCTTTCCTGCAAAATTATATTTGTGTTCTCTGGGTGGGTGTGGGCTCTCTCAGCCCTTACACAATTTATAGGTTTGGGCACCATAAAATAAAATCCCCCTTCCAGAGGGGATTTGGGGTGGTGGGTAGTTGGGAGACACACCCAAAGGTTTGGTACTGGAGAAAGGTTACTTGTTTTCCCCATATCCCACGATTTCCAACAATATTTCAGAGGAGGAGAATGAATGCTTCACACCTGATAAACCCAGGTAAGCAACTTACCTGTGAGATAAAATGCCTTGTACTGGTCCAGACGAAGGGCCTGTATCTCTCCGTATTTCCCAGCTGCCCCACTGTTGGGATGGAACAATGTCTAGAGGAAAGAAATATTTAGAGTTTTAGAAAGCTGGCCCCTTTGCTTAGGATAGCCCGGAAAACATACATGACTGAAAGAGTAGCCATGCATCTAGCCACTCCGTTCCTGAGAACAACTAGGGCCAACCTAGGTGCATGGCTAAATACAGCTTTACATTTAACATTGCTGAGTTTGTACTTCAAATGAAAATAGCATACACTGGGGTGCAGAGAAAAAACTATTTTTCCCCACCTGCTTGAGTCAGAAGTACTTCGAAAGAAGGATGGCCACACGGTGTACATTCACACTAGAGTTGGAAGGGGCCTATACAGTGGTACCTCGGCTCACGAACTTAATCCGTTTCACGACTCTGGTTGCAACCAAAGTCAAATGTCCCCATAAGGTTCAATGTAAATAAGGTTAATCCATTCTGGTCCCTCCAAATGTGGTTGTGAGAGAATTTTTGGTCACGAACCAAGTCAAATTTCCCCATAAGGTTCAATGTAAATATGGTTAATCCGTTTTTTTAATCAGAAAAATTTGGAACAAAATGACAAAGATCAACAAAGTAACAAAGTAGTGTACAATACAGTGGAGAACACTAACCTAGGTGGGGGGGGAGGTTATTGTTTTGAGGGAGAGCCCCCCTCCATAAGGGCATTGGGGAGTTCTCTTTCAGGGGTATCCTCTCTTTGTCTCTTAGCTGCAGGGTCAAT
>NW_025336221.1:2537652-2549242 GCF_004798865.1 Varanus komodoensis | reverse complement strand
TGGATAATATCACATCACTGCTACCCTCCTCCCTGCCTTCCTCTTCCTCGGTGGAATGCTCCTCAGCAAGTGCATTCTGCTGCTCGCTCTGGAGCTCAGCAAGGTCTTATGTCATCCAGCTCCTCCTTCTGGTCCTCAACAAGCTCCTCTATGTCTGCACCAGTGACATCCAGACCCACACTCTTGCCCAGGGACACAACCTCCTCCAGTACCTCTGCATCAGCCCCTTCAAAGCCACGTTCAGTGACGCATTCAGTGACGCATTCTGGCCACAGTTTCCTCTAGGCTGAGTTTAAGGTCTGGTACATGACACCTTCCCAGGCTTTGTCAATGAGGTTGATGCAGTGGAGGTCATTGAAATATTTCTTTCAGAGTCAAGGACGTCTCTTCAGTGACATTACACCTGGTGAAGAGCGCCTTTGTATACGGCCTTTTAAAGATGCAGATCACTTGCTGGTCCATGGGCTGCAGAAGAGGTGTCGTGTTGGGCAGGGGGGGGGGACTTGACCTTTATGAAGTCATACTCAGCGTCCATATCGTCCACCAAGGCTGGAGGGTGTGCCAGGGCATTGTCCATCAGAAGAAGGCAACTTTCAGGCAGTTGGTTGTCAGAAAGATATTCCTTAACGATGGGTGCGAACAGCTGGTGCAGCCATTCCATGAACAACTGCCTTGTGACCCAAGATTTTGCATTGGCCCTCCACATGACAGGCAGTCTGGCCTTGCTCGCATTCTGCTCCTTGAATGCATGAGGGGTTTGGGAATGGCACACCAGTAGTGGCTTAATCTTCAGATCAACGCTTGCGTTCGCACACAGCAAAAGGGTCACTCTGTCCTTCATGGGCTTGTGCCCCGGCAGTGTCTTTTCCTCCTGCATGATGTAGGTTCTGTTCAGCATCTTCTTCCAGAAGAGTCCTGTTTCATCGCAGCTGAACACTTGTTGAGCGACGTATCCTTCTGCCTTCATGAATTCTGCTAATTTTTTCTTGAAGGCTTCTGCAGCAGCCTTGTCAGAACTGGAAGCCTCACCATGTCTCCCCAGCTGCCTCTTGAATGCCTCCAGAGTGGGAGAACCCACAACCTCCCTAGATCATTGGTTCCATTGCTACACTGCTCCAACAGTCGGGACATTTTTCTTGTTTTTCATTCAGAATCTGGTTTGCTGTAACCGGAGCCCGTTGTTTTGTGTCCTGCACTGCGGCATGGCTAAGAAGAGATCATAGTCCTCCTCTGGGTAACAGCCTTTCAAATATTTGAAAAGTGCTATCACATCTTCTCAGTCTTCTCCAGACTTAAAATGCTCACTTCTTCAATCTCCCCCCATAAGGTTTTGTTTCCAGACTCCTAGATCATTCTTTTCACTCTTCTCTGAACCCCCTCCAGCTTGTCTAAATCCTTCTTGAAGTCCAGTGCCCTAAACTAGACACAAAACCCAAGATGGGGCCTAGCTAGTGCTGAATACAGGGGAACCAGTACCGCAAATGAGTTGAAAGCTATACTTCTATGAATTCAGCCCAAAATAGATTTGCTTTTTTTGCAGCCACATCATATTGTTGGCAGCCACATCGTCTCACTGTTGCTTCCAGTAAACAAGTTCTGTAGGGCTGTGCATTGTTTTAAAACCGGTAAATTTTTTTTGATCATGACAGAAATGTAGTGAGACAAATGAGTAGGTACACATGATGGAAAACAATGCCTCTACTGAACATCTTCCTTTTTCATAGGCTGTAACCCTAAACACATGATCTGGGTGTAAGACCAAGCCTTACAGTTGAGCAGACATAAGTGGGATTCTGGTGCTCAACACCTGTTTGTCTCACTCCCTGCATCCCTTTGCTAGCACTTGTACGACACTTAAAACTCCACATATGGAAAATAGGTAGCTTTCTGGGCTTCATTCTAGGCCACTGAAACAAAACTCCTACTTCCTACACTTAAGAGCCAGTCTCTCTTGTCATTCCCATGCTCACACACACAAAACAACACAGGATCCCAGCCTTAACAGCACTCCTACATGACAAATGTATATGCTCACATGTTGAGGAACCATAAATATGGGACTCATAAATCTGTTTTTACTGCTCCTGCTTCTCAACGAGACAGTGATCCTAAAGTGTTGCTTTTTCCTTGTGGCCTCAGGTCATCCGTACAGCCCTCCTCCCACAGTAAACCAATTTGATAAATATGCCCACTTTCCTGTCTCTTTTTACTCAGTGCCTTTTGAAATCCCTTCTGGATCTGTTTCTATGTATACCATGGCTACAACAACATTTCTGTGTCTTACTAGATTGTTAGAAGGATAAATGCATTCATTTTAGGTTATAATACATGGGAGCCATGGCAGCAATAAAGGAACTAGAAAAGATAATCAAGTGTAAGGATATTTCACTGGAAACCAAGATCATTCATACTCTTGTATTCCCAATCACTATGTTTTGGTGTAAAAGCTGGGCAGAGAAGAAAGCTGGCAGAAGAAAAACGATGCATTCAAAACATGGTGCTGGATGACAGCTTTGTGCATATCCTGGACGGATGGAAAGCCAAACAAGTGGGTCCCAGACCCAGTCAGGTCAGAGCTTTCCTTGGATGCAGAAATGATGGAAACTGAAGCTGTTGTCCTTTGGGCACATCACAAGAAGGCAACTCTCACCGGAGAAGACAATCATGCTAGGGAAAGGTCAAAGGTGGAAGAAAAAGAGGAAGACCAACTATGAAATGGAACTAGTCCATAAAGAAAGCCGCTCCAGAGCTGAGCAGGGCTGCCAAGAACAAGACATTTTGGGGAGCATTCACTTACTCATCGTAAGTTAGAGCCAGCTTAGCAACACATTACAGCAAATGGTAGGCATGCTTTGAATTTTAAAGGGGAAAATAGAAAAAACGATTAACAGAACCATCTATTTTAGAAGGGTTTTTGATAAAGATGCTTCTCTTTTTAAATGAGCCACAAAACTGCTCTGGAGAGGAGGAAGAGGTAGGTGTGTGAAGGCACATGAGCCAGTCCACTCAGTGCCTGAGCACAGATGGTGTCTGCCGCAAACTAGTAGAATGAGTTCCTCCTGAGCTCAGCCTCAGACTAGGCACCTGCAACAACACCATTACACAGCTTCTGCATGTGTATATTCTTCATTCAGCTTCAGAGTTGTTTTACGAGGCTGTGCAGGGTCAGTGGCCGAGGCAGAGGGTCCACAGTAGCTTTCCTTCTCTTGGCAGGGAAGCTAACAGCTGCCTGTTAGCTCCCTTTCCTGGAACTGCACAGATCTCCTCTGCTGGCTCCGGGGCACTCTCTGCTTCCTATAAGGAACTCTTTCTGGCTGAGTCAAAATTTCCCTGTTCCCAGTTTACAACAAGGAGAAGTGGGAGCAGAGAGTTCATGCCAAGTTCAAACTTTCCAGCCTGGCTATCTGCAGAGACTCCTCAGCAGCAAAACACAGAAACAGAGCAAGTCAGAAGGGATCTCCCGGGCCATCTAGTCTGACCCCCAGCTCCAGCCGGCTCTGCTCACGACACGCCCACCATGTGCATGTCCAGCCTATCCTTGAACACCCGCACCGATGGGGCCTCAACGACCTCTCATGGAAGCCCATTCCACACCCTCGGGGTCCTAACTGTCAGGAAGTGCTTCCTGGCATCCAAATGGAACCTTGGCTCCCTGAGCTTTGCTCCATTGGAGCACGTCCTGCCTTCCTCTGCAGGGAAGAACAGGTCTCTACCCATCTCTGTGTGACATCCCCTCACATACCTGCATGTCGCCAACATATCCCCTCTGAGTCTCCTCTTCTCCAGGCTGAAGAGACCAGTTCCCTCAGTCTCACCTCATACCCCGTCCCCTGCAAACCAGCCACCAACCTTGTGGCCTACGCTACACTGACTCTAACCTGGCTATATCCTTCCTGTAACGAGGGGCCCAAAGCTGAACAGAATACTCCAGTTGCAGGCACACCAGAGTCATATAGAGTGGTAGTAATACCGCTCTCAATCTAGAAGCCACACTTCTGGCTATGCAACCAAGGGTGGTGTTCGCCCTCTTGACCACCACATCACACTGCTGACTCATGTTCAGCCTGCAGTCAACCGGCACCCCGAGGTCCCTTTCACAAGTGCTGCTCTCCAGCCACTTGTCACCTAACCTGTACTTATGACACCTATTCCTATGCCCCAAGTGCAAGACCTTGCACTTATCTACATTGAACGCCATCCTGTTGTCTCCTGCCCACTTCCATAGTCTGTCCAGATCCTTTTGGATCTGGAGTACCTGCTTCTCAGTTGTGGCCACTGCTCCAGTTTTATTATCATCTGCAAATTTGATCAGCAGATTGTTCACCCCTTCTTTCATGTCATTTATGAAAAGATTAAACAGGTTTGGCCCCAGGACAGAGCCCTGGGACAGAACCCTGGGACACCCCGCTTGTCACTGGCCACCATCCCGATGATTCCCCACTAATGGTTACCCTCTGCTTTCCGGTCAGTCAATCATGCCCTAATCCATCAGATAGTGCTTTGGTGTATCCCAAAACTCCTCACTTTCTCCACCAGGATATCATGGGGCACTTTGTCAAAGGCCTTGCTGAAATCCAGGTATACCACATCCACTGCATCCCCTCCATCTAGCCACCTCGAAACCTTGTCATAGAATTCCACAAGGTTTGTCTGGCAGGACCTGTTTTTGAGGAAGCCGTGTTGTGTGGCTGCCAGCCTCCCTTCCCTATCTAGCATCACTAGATCTCTCTCTATTATGAGCCTTTCCATTGTTTTTCCTACAAAACAAAATGACAAAGCCAAATGCCCAAGTATCCAAAGTTTTTTGCCTCCATTGAGAAGGGCAGCTCCTGTGGGCCAATAAATGGTGCAGATGGCATTCTTCCAATTGTAAATAACAGGAGTGGCAGACTTAATTTGGCTGTCCTTGTGCACAGGAAGTCCTTAATCCTCCCCGTCCTGCCCCAATCCATATCATGGTCCCATGCCTGTTATTTGCCTCGGAAGAAAGCACAGGAAGCTGCCTTTTTCTAAGACAGTTTGCACAATTCTGCCAGTTGTCCTTCAGTATCATAGTGCATTGTTCAAGTCAGCAAGGATGGCTTATGCAAGGTTAAACAAACCCATGGGGTTTAGGGCTTTCGGAATCTGCAAAGGTTGCTCAACCCTCTCACAGGCCACCCTCATTGGGTTTGTCTCACATGATAATCCAGGGGACTGTTGGTTACAGCTGGAATATTCAAAAGCGCACCAGCAAGCACTGCAATCCACTGAGGTTTAAATAAACTATGGTGGGTTGCAGGGGTCATATGAACCTAAGCCACTGAGCCCTGGTTTGCATGTAACAAGACACAATGGGTGTATTTTCCTGCAGGGCTTCTCGTTGCAGCAGTGCCCACCATTTTGAATATTCAACACATGGCAGGGGGTGGCTGTAGCTTCTCCTCATGTGCAAACCCAGTGAGGGTGGCTGTTCCACCATATGGAACATTCCACAGGTCCTGGGCAGCTTGTCACTCATCCCAACAACCTACCATTGCTGGGTTCACATGTCCAACAAACCACCCTCACCGACTGTGAAGGTTTGGATGTCCATTAAAGCATCCACAGGCACCATGGTTAATAAATCATGGAAGACTGTGCTGATCTAGATGTGAACTAGATCTCAGTCTGAACATCAGTCCATCTAGTCCGGCATCATCAACACTGAACAGTAGCAGTTCTCCATGATTTTAGGCAGGGATTTTCTTCCTGTTCTACTTGGAGATGCTGAGGATAGAACTGCATGGTCAACAGAAGTTTTGCTTCACTGAAGATAGATGAGGGGACCATGACCTGGGTTGGGACCACCAAGGCGGGAAAGGCTTAAATTCCTACATACTTCCCTTCCCAAGATTGTCTCAATCCAGATGACTCCTCCCTGCCTATTTACTGTCTTGTTTGACATGGGTAGCATTCTGCTCCAAGTCCATGCAGATGCCATTTCACCACCACCAAGAGAGGCACCTCTGTAAAAGGCTGCATGCTTAAGAAAGAACCCAGTGTTTATTTGAGGGGTTATCCAGTTCTCCACAAAGTGAAGAGCTCCCTGTAAAATGAAAGCCTGCAACTTGCCTACCTCTCTGCCACCACCAAGGCAGCCTGTGTCTTTTGTAAAATGGCAAGCAGGGAGACCTGCCAGCCACCTTGGGTTTCTTGCAAGAGGAAAAACAGTGACATATAAATACAAAAAGAAATGAGTGAATACAATTCTATTTTGCCTGAGATGATGGGATGGAGAGCAGGGGAACAACACTTTATGCCCCTCGTCTCTGCAGCTGCCAGAACAGAGAAGGAAGAATTAGAAGGCAGAGATTAGGATAAAAGAAACGAAAGAGTGAGTGCATCATTGCCGTCCTCAACTCATTTCCATACCACCCCATGGCCAAAGCTCTCTGGGTGGTTTACAACAATGTACAAAACAAAACAATACAATACCACAAAAACAAAACAATGTTAAAATGAATTTAAAATAATTCTAAAATAGCTAAAAAAAATACTGTAAAAAAGACCCTGCAAAGGAAAAGAATTGGCTGGATAAACTCCTCTGGCCCTGGGGAAACCAAGAAGAACTTCAAAGGCCTCCACATAAAGGGTGTTTTGAGAGCTAGCACCAAAAAAATGGCAAGTCTGACAACAGGTGGGCCGCAGCAAGGAGGGTGTTCCAAAGATGGGGGCCACCACAGAGAAGGCCCACCTAATAATTTAGATTAACTTTGGAGCCTGAGTTTGTTTTTAACTGCAATCCAAATTTGGCCATTAAAAATGTCCTGGGATACACATGTAAATAACATTCATAACCAATCCTCAGAGTTTTCTAATGGATATTATTACAGAACCGGGAAAAGTGTTAAATTGTCTAATGCAGGCTTCCCCAGTGTATCCTTCAGATGTTTCAGACTATAGTTCCCATCATCCCCAGCCAGCAAGGCACCAGGGTGGAGAAGGCTGATCTAATGACAGCAAGTGCAAGTAATACTGCTTTCCTAGCATATGGAATTGGGCCTTTTGCTTAACCTGCATGGGCTTAACGCGCCTCGACAGCCCCCGTCCTCTGCTTGTGGCAAACTGCAGTCTGGACTGTGTGGGACAGTCTGTGACAGAGCTGCATGGGGACTCCGCTCGGAGGCCCCAGCCCCTTCCAGACTGGCCATTCTGCGGACATGTACTTTCCCAGCTCTTCTCATACTTGACACTTAAGACACTTCATCAGCGATGAAGAGCCTTATCCTAGGGAACCTATGACTGATCCCTTAAAAGGTTTGCAGTGTTTGTTGTTATTATAGTTATAATAAATGCTGGAGGTGGCATTTGATGAGGGGAGTGATGCAAGGACCAGCACTTGAGACTGTCCCTTTGTGCCATTTCCCAAACTGAATTTCGCCAAGCTCCGCCTGTTGCACAATCCTGATTGTTACACAGCAGGACCAAATCTGCAGATTCCATCTGTCTTCCTCTTTTCTCAGTGTAAATACTAGTAAATTGTATGTTGTTGCCCTGGAGATAATTCATTCTTTACCCAATCTGAATTGGGTTGACACTGTTACCAAGGTTGGGCAACTTAAGTTAAAAAGGTGGAACATGGGAAGCTCTCCTATACTGCCAGGCCAAAGGTCGCGATAGCGTAGTGCCGGGGAAAGGGGCAGCAGCTCTCTGTGCGTTGTGTGAGCCCCACCTGAATATGTCTGGGGCTGGACCTGCATGCAAAGTAAGTGCTTTGTCACTCAGCCGTCATACAAGACCATTCTCTTTCTGTGCATCCTACTTCAGGCCTGCCTAGGGATGCATAGCCTGAGGTCCAGGTTAGTACCGCATCTTTTGCTCTGTAAGGCACACTTCCTCCCCCCCCTCAAAAGTAAGGGGAAATGTCTGTGCGTCTTATAGAGCGAATATGTGTGTGCAGTAAGTCTGTCAGGTGTGCAGTCCATGGGGAAGTGATGGGGAATGTGCCTGTGATTATGTGCCCATTTGATTCAGAATATTTTTTTCTTGTTTTCCTCCTCTAAAAACTAGGTGTGTCTTATGGTCAGGCATGTCTTATAGAGTGAAAAATATGGTATTTAAGCACAAGACGTCAGAGATGGTCAGTGCCAGGGTCTGAAGCCGGGATGTGGGTAGCCAGAAGCAAAACAAGAGCAACAGAGGCACCAGGACTAGAGTAACAGAACTTCAGGCAAGACAGTCCCAAAAGCAGGACTGAATGGAAAGTCCAAGTCATAGTCATGGTACAGGCCAAGGCCAGGAAGCAGAAACAGGCATGAGGACAGAGCAAGGACGTGGCCAGGAGCAAGCCAAGGGCTCAGCACCAGGAGGACCAACAGAGGCGCAGGTATCTTGGACGCAATAACAGGGCCGAAGGCACAGCCAGTCAAGATGCACGAGACAACAGGAGCCGGGTGCAGCACGGGGCGGGCAGGAGGCGGGGGCTGAAGTGCAGCTCGCAGGAAGGCAGCCCGGCTCACTGAGGCAACACAGTGCGGCACGAGAGGCAGGCAAGGCCGGATGTGGGTCAGGCAGGAGGCAGGCACAACAGCAGGCAACATGGAAAGCAGGAGCAGGGACCATCAGGCAAGGAGCAGGCACAGCAGTGAACTGGAGGACTTGCGCTGCTGAGGCAACATGGCAAGGGAGGAGCCATAGCAGGAGTGAGGAGCAACCACTGCAGCAAAGAGGAGGACCGGCATGGCTGAGCTCTCTCCCCAGGACTCCCAACTGGTGTCTGCCAGTAGACTGAGAGCTCCAGCAGGGCCTGGGATCAATCCTCCAAATCCAGTGGAGGCTGCTCTGGCCACCAAACAGCTCAGATCCTGACAATCAGGAGCTGCAGGCAAGTGAGCAAACAGACTGGCCGAAGAGAAATGGAGCACCGTGTCCTTCCTCTGCTCGTAGGGTAGGAACACGATAGGCTGCTTCAGGGGAAGAGAGTCCACCCCTCCTCAGCCAACTCTCAACCAGCTGATAAATTTGTGTGTGGGACAGAAAGTTCACGGGCACATCTGTAACTCTATAAAGTCAATGCCACCTAGGACCCTTTGAAATGGTCCAGACAAACATGTATAAGCATGTCTAATCCAGAGCCTGTGTTCGTTTGGGGCAGCCGATGTGCCACAGATCTGATGGCTGCAGTTAGGTAGATATAATTCTGTCTAGCACTTTCACAGTGCACCCCTATGCTTGTCTACAGTCTACCCAGGAGTAGACCCTGCTGAGTTTAACTGAATTTAATCCCAGGTGTGCATAATAGGGCTTTACTTCCACATAATACAGAGGGTTTAGAGTACTTGTTTTTTAAAGACACTGTAGAAAGTTCTTATGTTATTTGTAAAAGACAACTCTGAATCATTAGGCTTGTGTTCAGTAATTTGGAAAAAGAAACAGATAGACTGATGTTGTGGGAATTCCAAGCACATGCACATCCTGAAGTTGTTCAGAAAAAAAGACCATCATAACTCTTTCCTTTCAGCTGAGTAGGGGGTGCACCACGAGTCAAAGCACCATCAGCAAAAGAGCCTTAGGAGAAGCAACAGGGTGGAAGTGTCCAGCTCTCCTGAATTGTCCTGGCACTACAAAAGGAGAACATAAGCTTGCTTTACACACAGAGCTGATTTTCTAGGATTTCAGCTGTCAGAATGCCGCCTGCTAAAAGCCACCTCGCTAACACACATAATCCTGCGTAGAACCAATGAGAGGAACTGCGGACTAAGCCTAGATCTGCCCAAGAAAGAAGTGCTGTGTGCCACCAACCACTTCCTAACCTCTTTTCACTGGGAATGCTTCACAATTGTCATAGTATTGCAGAGGTTGATATGGCTGAAAACTTTCCCCAGGGAATCTGCCTTGGCAGGATTTTAGGTCCAGAAGCTTGTGAAGCTTAAATGTATTTGAAGGGAAAAGGGGTTCCTCCACATAGCACCACTCAAAACAGATTTCGTTCCTCTGTGGTAACTCACACCACTCTCAGGACTTGCACACAGAGAACATTAAAAGTCCTCGACTGCTGCATTTACATGTGCACGGCTGCTGGCCAACTCTAAGTAGTAGCTACTCATAATTCACTGTAGAAGTATTAAAATGTGCTAGGCATAATGGCAGCTTCTCTCCTGCTAATAACTCCTCAAACATGGCCTGTTCTCCAGAAATCATTTGCTATTCTGCCTCAGGCAGCAAAATTATTTTGCCCGTTAACCTGTTACATCCCTGTCCATGGAACTTCAGAGAAATTCCCTGGCTAAGCCAACTGATTGGGGCAGGTCAACGTCCTACTTTCTCTCATTTCAGTCTGTTCACAGAGTCTGTTTCCACATTCTCAGTCCGCTCACAGCTTCTCTCTGAAATCGCAACAAGCCTCAACAACACACAGCTTCAGAGAACGGCCAGTTCTCAGGACTGCTGCAAAGTCACTGATCTAAATCCCCAGTTGGCACACGTGGCTAACCTGAATACCAAGACAAAAAGCGCCTCTTTTGTTTGTGAATGAAACCTGCACTTGTGGGAAGTTAGAAGAACTGTAAGCGGGACTTCCCTGCAATTTGGAAACACTGGTGCTAATTTACAGGTTTTTCTGCACAACATGAAAATTAGGTTGAAACTTCCCCTTTGATCAAGTCCTCTTTTTAAGTCATAAGCCTAATGGGGACAAAATGCTGAACATTTCTCTCTGGGTGTGGAGACAGTATCTGCACCATGAATGAGTAACGGGGGATATGTGATCATTGACAACAATGCAAACAGCTGTCCTCCAGTACTCTCATGTACAAAAAACCCCAACTCTACAAAGGTACTGACAGACCAGATAGGAAGAAACAGAGAATATTAATTCCTTGCTCAAGCAAGCACTGAACAACCCTAACCCTTTGAAAATACACACACAACCTCAGGCTGACACAAGATACAAAATGGAGTTGCAGTAGCTTTTTCATACACAGGCTCTATTCAGGCATGGCAGGAGATTACAGCTTCCTCTTACAGCAGTAGGGTGGAACTTCCAACCAGCAGGCCTGATCCAATCTGGCAGCCCCTAAGTCCATTCATATGCCCAGCAAGGGCACGGTCCCTCTCCCCAGGATCCCTCCCTCCCCTTGACCCCTTTCTCTGCAGTGCTGATCACCTGAGCAGTGGCTGAGGGCAGGAGCACCCCAGAGAAAAGATGCTCTTCCTCCAAAGCCAGGCTGCTGCCCCACAATGAGAAAAGGCGCTCCTGTCAGCCTGTGCCGCCTGCCAGTAATGACTTCCTTCTCCATTTCTGCTCTGAATATTCAGCAGGCAGCACAAAAACCACATGGGTGCTCTCTCTCTATGTAAGAGGAAGAATGCATCTGTGTGCACACCCACTTTGGGGTCTGGCCCCATTTTTGGGCCATTGGGGGTTCCTAACCATGCTCTTCCAAAGGAATACAGCTTTTGGAAGTTAAAAATGGTCCCTACTCCTTTGTTGCATAAATGAGTTTCAACACCCTCCTTCAATGCTTCCCTCTCCTCCATGTCCACAAAGAGATTATCAGAATTCATGTCCCATTTGAAACAATTCACAGATCCCACGATATAAGACTGGAAGAATTGTGGTTTGTTTAAA